>NC_141163.1:39233788-39553476 GCF_053477565.2 Lygodium microphyllum | reverse complement strand
TTGGCCTAATGGAATAAAACATTTCACTACAAAAACTGATCGGCCCTCTTGGCCTAAGGAAATAAATCATTAAAACCTCGCAAAACTAGCCTTCTTGGCCTAACGAGATCAAACAGAATAGCACCTACACATCCCTCCCTGAAATAGTACAGATATACAATAATATGCTCCTTTCCAAGGAGGAAAAATAGGACTCACAGCCCTAAACTAAATGCATAAGAATATGACCCATCCTCCCTGCATATATAGCAAGAGGCATACGCATAACATGTTGTCTAATCAGCCTATGGGTCCAGGATAACAACAGTAGATGGGTCTCGGCTACTCTTTGCATCACCCATACCAACCATCTCTTGCCATATATTGCATGCTCTGATAACATCCCCCACAAGCGACCGAGTCCTGTCTCATTGTTGATAGCAATATCCAAACTAGGACCACAGTTGAAGAAAAGGTCTTCTTCATAAGCAAGATTTGCTAGTGAATTCGCAAACTAATTCCAGTAAGGTGGAATCGGCTGAAAAGACACTCTCTCAAACTCCTCAAGTAGGGTCATCGCAGTTCGATGATACATACAAAGGATGGGATTCCATACTGTGTATGTCCCATCTAGCTGATTCAAGATCAACTGGGAATCCCCTTTTACTAACAACCGCTGAATACCACCTTGCTTGGCAATAGACAGTCCCATAATCAAGGCTTTATACTCTGCCATGTTGTTAGTAAATCCTACCCCGAGATAAGCAGCTAACTTCATTGTAACTCTATGTCGGGGATCTCAGATTACTACTCCAACACTCCCTTTTTTATTAGGGCCCCTGGATGCCCCATCAAAATATAATGTGTACGTCCACAATGGGTTTACACAGCCTGCCATCATGAACTCCTCTATTCGTAATTATGATAGTCAAAATTTATCATGTTTAGAGGATGAACTGATGGCTCCATCCCACCTTCTTCATTAAACTCAACAGGGATACTTGTCAACATTTGTAAGCAGTGATGGTAGAGGACTTTGATCTCCCACACAAAGGTTCCGTCTTCTTGCTCAATCACTTTGTATCCTTTGCTCCACCAGATAAGTTTCCCCTGATGGTATCTCTGCTCCAGATATGGGTGCTCCAAATAAGGAATTAACTGCCCCATCAACCAGCTTTAAGCTCTTTTGCTGGTCTCAAATCAGCCCCAGCGTGGACCTGAAATGCATTGCTCCATGTTAGCATACTTAGAAATAATAAGGTTTAATCTTATTAAGATTAACCTTATTTTTAAATTCTACTCCTTGCAGATCAGCTAGTAGAACCGTAGACATATTTTTCCCTATCCTGACAATCTTGTAGGGGCCATCCCATCTAGGTTCTTGCTTCCCTGGAAATAGCTCCCTACGCGCATCGTAGTACAGAACTAATTGCCCTTTTTTGAAGGTATACTTCTTTGCTTTAAGGTCGTGCAATTTCTTCATCTGACGTTTAGCCACCTCCTAGTGTAATAAGCTCTGCAATTTCAGATCATCCAGGTGGGCTATGGCCGTAAAACGCTCAAAGAGTGCATCCTCATCTCCCAAAGAGTGGTTAATTGCAAACCATATGGTTGGCAACTCGATTTCGAGGGGTACACACTCTTCCCCATAAACTAATTTAAATGGAGTATGGCCGGTAGCTCTCTTGAACGTTGTATTGTATGCCCATACTACCACATACAACTTCTTGTCCCAGTCTCGTTTCTTCTCAGAGACTATTTTAGACAAGATACCCACAAGCTGCTTATTGGTACTTTCGAGTGTCCGTTGGCTTGCGGATTATAGGGGGTCATTTTGTTATGCTTGAGGCAGGCTTTTGATCACTTTATTCAAAAAGTGGGTTGCACAGTCTGACACTAGTTCCTTCAGTGGACCAAAACGATAGATACTTTGCTCTAAAAGGAAACTTGCAATCTCTTTTGCATTGTCCTATCTCGTCGCCTGCGCTTTTGACCATTTTGTAAAATAATCAATTGCTACTATAATGTACCTCTTCTGGGTAGTAGAGGATGGGGTGATAGGACCCACAAAGTCAATGCCCCACTTTGCAAATGGAAGGATAGCCATGATAGGCATAAGTGGCCGTTTCCTATTCTCTCTGCTGTCATGTCTTTGACAGGTATTACATCTCTTAACGTACTCAAAGGAATCTTGGAAGATGGACGGCCACCAATACCCAGCTCTTAAAGCTTTCTGTGCCGTCAACCGTCCAGCAAAGTGCCCTCCACACGCAGAGTCATAGCACTCTTTCAAGATGAAAGGCACCTCATCAGGCATCACACATCGGCGATAGATATCATCAACACCCTGCCGATATAGTGTTCCTGTGATCAAGGAAAACTTCAAAGCCTGTTGTCTGATTTTTCTCTTTTCTGATTTTGATAAACCAACTCCAGTCTCTTCTATTGATAGATAATGAATGATAGCAGCATACCAAGATGGGATAGAAGCTGTATCAATTTTAAATATTTCTTCGATATCACTTCCTCCAGCCAAAGTCTCTTTCGGCTCCCCGAAATCCACAAGGCATTCCACAATCCCCTGCAACCTCGGTGGCTTACTCTTAATCTCATAATCAAACTCCTACAAAGTGATTAACCACTTTGCCAGACAATCAGGCGGTTGTAGCTTGTTCATAAGCAATCTAAGCCCTTCCGCCTTTGTATAGAAAACTACCTTCTCATAAATGATGTAGTGCCTAAATTTTTTAGTCGCAAAGACCATTGCAAGGCGCAACTTCTCCATGTAGGTGTAATTGATTTCTGATATGCCCAATTTTCGACTAGCAAAAGCTATCGGATGATACCACTTTTCCTCCCAGATTTGGGCTAAATAGTAGCTAATACTATGCATGGTGGCTACTAAAAATATATAAAATACCTCGCCTCTTTTAGGTGCTTTTAAAACTGGTGCTTTTACTAGCTCCTATTTCACATCCTCGAAAGCTACCTTACAAGGGTCACTCCATACAAATAGGCAGCTAAAGGATAATAAGTTTGTTAATGACAACGTCCTTTCTGCCAAGGCATTTATAAACCTCCGATAGTACCCTATCGATGACAAAAAGCTATGTACCTATTTCGGAGTGCCTGGTGGGCTCATAGCGACTAGAACCGTGATCTTTTCAGGGTCAGTTGCGATCCCTACTGAACTGACCACATGGCCTAGCAAAAGCCCATAAGGCACTCCAAAGACACACTTCCGTGGATTAAGAGCGATACAAAATTGTCTGCAGTGCTCAAAGCACTTTCTTAAAATAATCAACATCCTTTCCCTTACAGTGGCTGCCCCCCCAGGTCATCGATAAACACTTTCAACTCATCTGGGGAGATGTCACCAAAGGTCTTGTCTGCTATTTGTTGCCATGATCCAGGTGCATTGTACAATCCAAAGGCCATCACATGGTACGCAAAAGTACCAAAGACAGTAATAAAAGTTGTTTTCAACTTGTCCTCTTCTGCAATTGCCATTTGGTTGTATCCTGCAAAGCAATCCATAAACGAGTATATTTCCCTACCCGCTAATTGATCCAAAATCTGGTCAATAAATGGCAATGGGTAGTAATCGTTAACTGTATGCTTATTCAGCTCTCTAAAATCTATCTTGTTGTTTTTCTTCTTCCTGATGAAAAATGGTGAACACCATTCTGTGTGCTATACAGGGAAGATTAAACCAGCTTTCCGTAACTTTTGTAACTCCTCAAATAGCCCATCCCTCAATTCGAAAGGCATATGCCTTACTTTCTGACGTACAGGACGACTGCCTTCTTTTTTAGGAATAGTATGAACAGCCAGGCTAGGAGGAATGCCTCTCAGCTCGTCATAACTCCAGGCAAAGATATCACGGAATTCTTGAATCAAGGACACATAGTCCTCCCTTTCTGCTAAACTGAGCATGGAACCTAATTTAATTGGCCGCGAATCATTCGGCGTGCCAAGGTCTAGCTCAATCACATCCACTTCTCTTATCCTATCTTGCGGATCTATCGACTCATTTAGAGTTATCTGATAAATATCCTCGGTAGTGGACCCCTCTTTAGATTCATCGCTGGATGATGTCTCACTACTAGATGGATCATCTGGTGTCTCTAATTCAGTAGAGGATAAGGGAGTTCTCTCACTCTGAGGAGACTCAAGGTAAGCATCGCCTATTACTCAATTAGTGCCTCTACCTAGAACCACTCGACCAGCGGGTATATCAACTTGATAGTCTGTTCGTAAAATCCAAGGCCTACCTAGCAGGACTCGATAGCTAGGACGTCCTACAAATCTTATCACCCTAAAGTCCAAGAAGCATTCTACACTTGTAACTGTAACATGAACTTTAGTCACACAATCTTCTGGTTGCCTTAGACTATCATCAACCATTCTAAGAAGGGTGGAGCTATCTTTTTGGATGCCTAGACCCAACCTCTCCATCAACTCTGAACTCATGATATTGACGGAGGACCCAGTGTCTACAATAGCATGCTCCACTAATATTCCATCCACGTATGGTGGAACCCTAGGGCAATTCTTTTCAGCATGATCAAACCAATCTTCCCCTACTCGTGCTATGCCCAAAGGTTCTACAATATACCCAATACGTAGGATCTTCTTGAATTCCTTGCGTACTCCTGGAGATAATTTAATCAACTGTAAGAGGTTTACATCTGATTTGACTTCGCAAAGAGAACTTGCTAAATCAAAATCATGATAGGTAGCCAAAACTCTCTTTTCTCACCAAACCATCCTTTCTTTTGGTCTCGGGACCAGCTTTGGTGCTTCTTTTTTAGCTCTTGCCTTCTTTCTTGGCACTTCCTTATCCTTCTTAGGATCGACTTTTCTGTCCAACAGGCCTTAGAGATCCACCTTCCATGCCAGGATTCAGGACTTGCGTCCCCTTATCTCCTTGCTTAGGGTTTTCCTCGACCGGTTTTGCATTATCTTTATCACCCTCTTTAGCCTTTTGGCCTCTTGTCACAGCTCGTAGGTTAGAGGTTTCAGTGCCATTAACGCGTATAGCCTCGATAAGGCTGACTCCATTGCCTTGTGGCAACTCCTCTATAGTGGTCTTTCCCCTTTGCAGTATTTGTCTTGGTCCATCATTTTCTGGAGGTTACTACCTTGCGCTCTATGATTAACTGGACCTGGCTATTTACTCCCTTGTTGGAGGGAACTAATCTTACTCCAATAGGTAGCGGCTAAGTGGCCCGACTTCCCACAAATATCACATTTAACATTTGGACAGTTTCTAGGGAAATGTTGTCCGCCACACCACTTACAGCTGAATCTTGAGGGACCACCCTCTTCAGGGCATCGACTCCCTTTCAGATTCTGTTGCTTCTTCAGGAAATTAACGTCAACAGCTATTTGCCAATATTGTTCAGAAATCATGTCGATGTAGTGCTTCATCATATCCTTCACTTCGCCAAGAATATTAGAGGCACTCGACTCATAGCCTTGATCATCTATCCATTGTTCTAGTGGCCTAGCAATTTGATTGGACATTGGTTGTTGACTCACAGGAACAACATTAAGGTTTGAAACTTGGCCTCCAACATTTGGTGGAGCCAACTAACTAGGCATAGGCATAGTCACACTAGGAGGAGCTGGCAACAAAGGTACATTTTGAACCATGCTTCCTCTCCCATTAGGGTTATTCATAGGCATCCCTTAACTTTCATTTATCAATGGTAAATTGCCTCCAGGTACTAAACTCGCATTAAGATTTATTCGAGAGGAGTAGGCCGTTTGCAATCGTGACTCTACTCCTTCTGCCCGCATGATGGCGGTGTCTATATCAGCCAAAGCCACACTTCTCCATTGTACCTGAATATTGAAGTCCAATCCATTAGGATGTCTTTCCACACTCAAGCGTGGGTCATTGTCATTGAAAATAGGTGCTATGCATCCAGTCCTTTTATTCCAATACCATGGTTAACATGCACATGCAAAAGTGGATGATCTTGAAGTGCTCAAACATAATTTTCAATCAGAGACACATGTTGCACAACCAGGCTTTCCAATGCTCATTCACTAACTCATTTTGCGGCGATGCAAGGATAGCACCGAGACAACACTCGTGCTACTATCCTCTTAATTAAAATACCACAAACTCTATGCCATGATATGCATCAGAAAATTAGCAACAATCAGCACGCAAATCACACCACTCAGACATCCCAACCCCCTACGTTTAGGTATTGCTTTCGTTGCATAGGTGTAGAGGTTCATTTTGTCATGTTTTGATGTATAAAAAGCAATAAATCACAAACTTTGACAAAGAGATAGGGAAAACTGAGGCTTAACCTCATGCTCTACCACTACCACACATCCACAAACAATCATTATATTTTTCCTTATTTTTCCAAGACGTATCTCTATTTTTCTCCTTATTTTCCCTATTTTTTTCATTTATTTGGCAATAAAATATGCTATTTTCTGATTTTTCTTGTTCCAATCACTTCAGCATAGTAATATCTTCCATATTCCCCCCATGGCAACACCTTTCACCCACCCGAAACAGAAAAACTACCATTTTACCGCTTAAAAATCCCATTTCGGGTTTATAGGAATTAAATAGAGCATGTAAATCATTGAACAATCAGAATTTTCTGATAAGCAACAATTAATCATGATGCAACCAGCACACAAACAAATTTTCATCCAATAAAAACGTAATTATCATCATAAACTATCAAAAATCCTTCATTTCCTTCATAAAAATGGTCATACCATGTTTTTACGTAACCCGAGACGCCTTGAATGACTGCATAACCAGAAAATGGAACCTCCATTGCTCTCAATCCAATGCTGTACATCAATCTTCAGCATCTCTATCAATCTCCATCACCATTTTCTTCATTCTCCCTCCCGATTCCTCCTTCAAGATGGTGCACATGAACAGCCCATAGGGAAGAGAGAGAGGGAGGAGAGAGAAAGACTAGATCCTGATCTCTTCATCTAGACAGCCATATCCTGTGCAAAGACCAGCGATATGATTAGCTAAGAGGGAGAAGTTATCAAGTAATCTTTGTTAGATTCACAGCCCGAAAACATGATCCATGAGGGGGGGTGTTGAGATATCGAGCTCCACTCGTGATATGCCAGGGTGACCGTTGTGCATTTATGTCACCGACTTATCAGTTGCAGATGCGGTTGGTACACCTCCCATGAATAATAGCTAGATGACAGCTATCCTTATCTACTCTAGTTTGTGGCTCAGTTAGTATGCCACCTTAGTTAGTTGAGTTTGGTTTGAGACCCATACATAGGGTTCTTCTATTTCTATGTACTTGAGTTCTTTTTGGCTTACACAACTAAGAAGAGGAAAACTGTTTTCAGCCTCCACCTTTTTCCCCCATTGTGCAAGCAAGAAAGCTACAAGTGAGACTCCTTCCTTCTCTCCCACAATCTTGACATGGTATCAGAGCCTTGTTCGTGGTAAGGAGCTCAAGAAAGAAAACCAAGTCCACGGTGTTCTGGTAAGAGGACCAGTGTTGCTTTCATTTTTTTGTTTTGGAAGCAAGTCTGTGCAGGTAGCACAGCCGAAAAGTGCAAGAGTGCATTGTCTCAGATTGAGACGCCCTTCGCGGTGTAGCAAGAGGGTAGTATATGCTGCGGGAGGAGGCTTTAGCCCTTGGTTGCTCAGTTTTTTTGAATTGAGGCCATTTTGGGGCCTGTTTTGGAGGCGGAAGTTTTCTGCACGCACTCAGGAAAAGGTCATGTTTTATGCTGTGCGACCACTGTTCTACAGGTCGGTGAAAAGTGACTGTAGAAATTGCATCGTATGCATGTTCACAAAGACATTGGGAATTACAGAATCATCCTTGTCGCCTGTTGATGCAAAATCGTCACTAGGAAGTGACTGTGTGGTCAAATACCACTTTCATCAGTTTGCAGATTTGCCCTTGTGAGGCTGAAGCTGTGTTCTTTGCAGTGACAGAATTTTTTGCAGTGTTCTGTAATGGCATCTGATTCTCTTTCACAGATTGTCACTGAAAAGCTTGACAAGAACAACTTCCAAGCATAGAAGTTTAGAATGACGAATTTCCTTATGGGAAAAGGATATTGGGAATTCATTGCAGAAAATGAAGAAGAACCAGTTCTTCCTGATGTTCCCAATCAACAGCAAATGCAGGCATTTAAAGCATGGCATGAGAGAGCCAGGAAAGTTATGTATTGGCTGTCTATCAGCATTTCAGACTCTATGATTGTGCATATTCAAGATGCAAGTACGCCAAAGGAGGCATGGGATACTTTGTCAAAAATGTATAGCACAAATACGCAAGCCAGGAAAATGCAGCTCAAGCAAGAGTTGCACAATGTGCAAAGAGAAAGTATGAGCATCAATGACTACCACATGAAGGTGAAGAAGATTGCAGATGCACTTGCTTCCATTGGGTTGCCAGTGGAAGATGATGATTTAGTTTCTGTGACCTTGAATGGTCTAGGAAAGAATTATGCACAGTTCCGAACATCCATTTCCATCCGTGAAAGATTTCCTAATTTTGAGGAGTTGATTGCTCTTCTAATTTCTGAGGAGCAGAGAAATGGTGGTGCATATTCTTCAGGAGGAACTTCAAAAGAAGCTGTCTTCTACTCAAATGCTGGAAGAGGTAGAGGCAGAGGTAAAGCAGGCCGATCTGGAGGCTGTGGTAGAAATTAGAATATGCAGCAAACTCAAGAAAACCAGTCCTATGGAGGAGGACGTGGTAACTCTAGAGGCAGGGGGATCCAAAGAGATCGTGGTGGATGGCAAAGAGGCCAAAATGCAAACATCAATGTTGAATGCTACTACTGTGGTAAAATGGGTCATATGGCTAAAGGCTGCTATAAAAAGCAGAATGACATCATGAATGAAAAATTGCAACAAGGGAATTATGCATCTTCTAGTAGACAGGGTGATGACATAAATCAGCATTTGTTTATGGTGTAGCACATGACCAATTCTATGACAAGTGCAGAAGAAAGAAACGATGTGTGGTATGTTGACTCAGGTGCATCAAACCACATGACAGGTCATGCAGAATGGACGTAGGATGCAAGGAAAATGGAAAAACCAGGATTTGTGGAGACTGGTGATGATACTGCACATCCTATTGTGCAGATTGGAAAAATTCATTTGTCTATGCAGGATGGGAAAAAGAAATACATGTCGGATGTATTTCATGTCCCGAATATCACCAAGAACCTGGTTTCTGTTGGTCAAATGGTTGAGCAGGGCTTGCAGGTCAGATTTAGTTCTCATGGATGCTTTGTTGAGGATATGAAAAATAAAGGTCGCTTGATAGCAAAAGGAAATAAGAAGGGCAGAATGTTTACGTTGGATGTAGACATGCCTGAATTGAGTGCAGCAATGTTTGCACATAGGACCGGCGTAGTTGCAAATATTGATATCTGGCATAAATGCATTGGTCATGTTAATGTACAACGACTTAAATCAATGCAAGCCCAAAATATTGTTGCAGGATTGTCTAAATTCAAGGTTGCAGAAATGCATAAGGTATGTGAAGCCTCTCAATTTGGAAAACAGGCAAGGAAACCATTTCCTAGACATGTTCAAGAGAGTAAGAAGCCATTGGAATTAATCGACTCTGATGTGTGGACTACTAAAGCTGCATCTCTTTATTTTCTTCTATAATCACTTTTATTGATGACTATAGAAGAAAAGTTTGGGTGTATTTTATGAAAAAGAAAAGTGAAGTTTTTGGGCATTTCAAAACTCTTAAAGCTATGGTTGAAAAAGAAACAGGCCTACAAATAAAATGCCTAAGGTCAAATGGAGGGGGAGAGTACCTCTCAAATGAGTTTGCAAGGTTCCTGCCGGAGCATGGCATAAAGTAGCAATACTCATGTAGTCATACCCCACAACAAAATGGAATTGCAGAAAGAAAAAACAGGCATATTGGAGAGGTATCTCGTGCCATGCTCAACGAAAAAGACTTGCCAAATTTTTACTGGGCTGAAGCAGTTGCTACAACAGTCTACATAATGAACAGGACTCCCACTGCAGCAATACATGGGATGACTCCAAAGGAGAGGTATACTGGTAGGAAACCAGATATTTCTCATTTGAAGATTTTTTGTTGCATTGCCTATGTTCATGTGCCAGATGAGTTGAGATCCAAGTTGGATCCAAAAGCTAAGAAGTGCATATTTATTGGTTACTCTCTGCAGCAGAAAGGGTATAGATGCTATAACCCTTCTACTCATAAGTTTACAGTGAGAAGAGATGTTGTTTTTTATGAGATGAGTAGCTGGTATAAATCAGTAAATGTGATTGGTGATGTAGATGCACAAAATGGTAATGCTGCACAAAATTCACAGCAACAGTCACAAAATATTAGTGGACCTGGAGCGTCCTCTAGCAGTGGTTCACATTCTTCGCCATGGACAAGCAGATTGAGATCAGGAGAATCTTCTCAAAGTAATGCAGATAGTGGTATGCAGGTATCATGAAAAGGAAAAGAGAAGGTGAATCAGCCCATGTTTGATGTGAATGCAGGTCACTCTTATATGGATGGTGAATCCAGTGGCTCAGAACAGAGCATTGATGATGAGTTGGGTATTCCTTCTATTGTTACACCTGGAGTAAGGAAGACCAGGGATGTTTTGAGAGCATCTGGGAGTGAACCTACTTTGCGTAGGTCTAACAGAGCTAGGTATCCTGTGGATAGGCTGAAATATGATGGATTTACAGCCATTCACTATGCATATATAGTCAAAGTGATACAGGAATCAGAACCCATTTCTTTTGAGCAAGCCATGGGAAAAGAAAAATGAAAGAAAGCCATGGATGAAGAAATGGATGCCTTGGAAGCAAATGCTACATGGGAATTGGTACCTTTGTCTAAAGATAAGAATACAATTGGTTGTAAGTGGGTTTATAAGGTGAAACACAATGCAAATGGTTCTGTGAATAGATACAAGGCAAGATTAGTAGTCAAGGGGTATGCACAAACATATGGCATTGATTATGAAGAAACATTCAGTCTGGTTGCAAGGATGACAACCGTAAGAGCAGTCATTGCTATGGCTGCATCAAAGGGATGGTCTTTACATTAGATGGATGTAAAGAATGCCTTCTTGCATGGTGATTTGCAAGAAGAGGTCTATATGGAGCAGCCACCAGGTTATATGCATGCTGTTCATCCTGAGTTTGTTTGCAGGTTGAAGAAAACCTTGTATGGCTTGAAGCAAGCACCTAGAGCATGGTCTGACAAGATAGGACAGTATCTTGTCACTATTGGTTTTCAGATTTTCAAGGTAGATTTCTCACTTTATGTGAGAAAAATAGAGAAATGTATTATGCTTCTTGTCATTTATGTTGATGATTTGATTATCACAGGTGACAGTGATGAAGATATCCTTCATGTGAAAATGCTATTGAAGCAGAAGTTTGAGATGAAGGATTTGGGAGAGCTGCGTTATTTCTTGGGCATTGAGGTGATTAGATCACCAAGTGGGATATGGCTCTTGCAGAGGTAGTATGGGTTGGACATGCTGTCCAAATATGGGATGACAGGCTGTAAGCCTATTTCAGTTCCTTTGGAGCAGAATGTGAAGCTGAGCGCAGATGCAGGTGAGCTTCTGGAAGACCCTACTATATAGAGACGCATAGTAGGAAGTTTGATTTATATGACTATTACCAGGCCAGATTTGAGCTATGCTGTTGGATTGGTAAGTCAGTTTATGTAGGCTCCAAGGAAACCGCATTTGGATGCGGCTAGACGCATGCTCAGGTATGTGAAGTCCACATTGCAGTATGGACTATTTTATGAGACTGGGGTTGAGATACAGTTGTATGGATACACTGATGCTGATTGGGCTGGTAGTATTTCTGATAGACGATCTACCAGTGGATATGTGTTCTCTTTTGGGAGTGTTGCAGTCACTTGGAGCAGCAAGAAACAGCCTACAGTTGCCTTGTCGAGCACAGAGGCTGAGTACAGGGGTGCAGCAATGGCTGCATGTGAGGTAGCTTGGTTGCATAAGCTACTTTATGATATGCATCAGCCTACAGATGGGCCAGTTGTCATTTATTGTGACAACATGAGTAGTATACACTTGGCAAATAACCCAGTCTATCATGCTAGAACAAAGCACATTGAGGTACATTATCACTATGTGCGGGAGAGGGTTTTACTAGGTCTTATTGATCTAGTTTATGTCAGCACAGAGGATCATGTAGCTGACATATTCACAAAGGCATTGGGCGTAGAGAAGCTGCGCAAGTTCAGAGACCTGCTTGGTCAGCAGGAATTGGGATTGAGCTCGAGGGGGAGTGTTGAGATATCAAGCTCCACTCGTGATATGCCAGGGTGACTGTTGTGCATTTATGTCACCGACTTGTCAGTTGCAGATGCAGTTGGTACACTACCCATGAATAATAGCTAGATGATAGCTATCCTTATCTACTCTAGTTCGTGGCTCAGTTAGTATGCCACCTTAGTTAGTTGAGTTTGGTTTGAGACCCATATATAGGGTTCTTCTATTTCTATGTACTTGAGTTCTTTTTGGCTTACACAACTAAGAAGAGGAAAATTGTTTTCAGCCTCCACCTTTGTGTGTATTCCCCCATTGTGCAAGCAAGAAAGCTACAAGTGAGACTCCTTCCTTCTCTCCCACAATCTTGACAGGGGGGGGGGGGGGGGGGGGGGGGGGGGCGGGGGGGGAGGGGGAGGGGGGAGGGGGGTTAAAAGTCCCAAAGGGCACCCCCCCCTTTGGTCCTCTCAATGTCCACCTTTTCAAATCTTGGCCAATTTGTGGCCTTGTCCTCGTCCGGGCTCCGTTTCAGCCTATGAAAAATCCTACACGTCCATCTCGACATCCCGCACTGACTGGAAGCTCCTGGCATCCCGCACTACAGTTGGAAAAATTATCAAAAATCCACAAATGTCGCTCGGGTGCCTTTTAAAAGTCGTCTTTCACTTAGTGCTTAAAATCGTCCTAGCTGTAGCCGCCACCTTCAATGTTGAATATTTTTTCCCTAAATTTTGGATTTTTTGGCAAGTTTTAGGCACATCCCAGGCTCAAAACTCCGCTCTTAATGGTCCACAATACCTTGGACTTAGCTTTTTGCATTCACCCAAGGATAGGGAACTCTTCTTTGGGCGTACGCGAATGAAAACCATATCACCATCAATGAAGGATCTATCTTGACGTTTCAAGTCCGCGTAAGCCTTTTGTCTATCCTTGGCGGCTTGGATGTCTTGTCTTGTTGACTTGATTTGGTCATCCATGTCTTCCAACATCTGCTTTGAAGCTTCAACCCTCAAGGTTGGATCCAAAAAGCTTAAAGGGGTACGACAATCATGCCCATACAATGCTTGAAAAGGGGTCATCTGAATGCTTTGTTGGTAAGAAGCATTGTAGGCAAACTCAACCAGTGGCAAATATTGAATCCACTTTTTGGATTCGCGACAGCAGTGTGCCCTAAGCATATCTTCAATGACTTGGTTGAATCGTTCTAATTGACCATCAGTTTGGGGATGATAAGCTGTACTGAAACAGAGTTGAGTCCCAATGGCCTCTAAGATCACCCTCTAGAAGTGTGAGGTGAAGAGGAAGTCACGATCACTAATGATCCTTTTGGGTAACCCATGCAGTTTGAATATTTCCCTGATGAATAACATTGCGATGTCTGAGGATTTATAGTTTGTCTTAACAAGGATAAGATATGTAACCTTGGTGAGCATATCCACCACGACCATAATAGAGTTGTATCCTCCCTGAACTTGGGGCAGGCCAATGACAAAGTCCATACTAATGAATTTCCATTTGATTTGGGGAATGTCAAGTGGTTGCAATTTCCCTGGCATTTTGACATGTTCGGCCTTAATGCGTTGACAAGACAAGCATTCAGCGACATATTTAAGAATGTCACCTTTGAGCCTATCCCAATAATAGCTCTTTTTGACTGCGTTCAGGGTCTTGGCATAGCCAGGATGTCCTGAGAAAGGGGAGTCATGGGCTTCCCAAAGTATCTTTTGCTTGAGTGATTGGCTTGTCAGGATACATAATCTTGTCCTATAGTAGACAAGTCCACTATTAATAGAGAATTCTTGATACTTTGCTTGTAGCTTCGGGTCTTGATCCTTGATGGGGATCTCCTTTAGCAATTTCTGATAGGTTGGGTCATGACATGTCTCTTGTCTAGCTAGCTCAAGGATTGGGTTGTTTGGCATGGATACCTTTGTGGCTAGAGATCTTGCTGTTGATGGATCTTGCAAAATCAGAGAATTTAGAAATGCCTTGAGACTGAGTGCATTGGAAACTACATTCTCCTTTCCAGGCCGGTATTTGATTTCAAAATCATATTCTTCCAGCACTTCAATCCATCGACGTTGCCTCATATTGAGCTCGTTCTGGGTGAAAATCCACTTAAGACTCTTATGGTCCATCACTAAGGTAAATTTGTTACCGAGCAAGTAGTGTCTCCAAAGTTTAAGAGCATGGACGATAGCTAATAGCTCCAGATCATGGGTAGCATAGTTCCTTTCATGGCTTCCTTGAAGAGTATGCTACAAGATGATCTTCTTGCATAAGCACACATCCTAAGGCAAGTGTGCTAGCATCAGTTATCAATTCAAACTTCTTACTAAGATCCAAAAGTTTCAGGATGGATGCTGATACCAAGCTTTGCTTTAGTTTGTCAAAACTGGACTGTTCAGCAGGTGACCATACAATTGATACTTGCTTCTTTAGTAGATCGGTCAAAGGCGCTACAATCAAAGCATAGTTTTTGATAAAGACCCTGTACCATCCTGTCAATCCAAGAAAACTATGTATTTCTTTGACAATTGTTGGAGTTGGCCATTCTAGAACGTCTCTGACCTTGGCCGGATCTACTGAAATTCCTTCCGCTGATACAATGAATCCCAGATATTTAATCTGTCGCTTGAAAAATGCACACTTCTTCTTCTTGGCATAAAGCTTGTGTGCTCTCATTGTTTCAAGAACAATGCGAAGCTAGGGTTCATGATCTTCTTCCTGCTTGGAGTAGACTAGGGTTTCATCAAAGAAGACGAGTACAAAGTCATCAAGATGGGGCCTAAAGATATCCTGCATTAACCTATTGAAGGTAGCAGGAGCATTTGTCAACCTGAATGACATGAGTAGGAATTCAAAGTGTCCATACCTTGTGCTGAATGCCGTCTTTGGGATATCTTCTTCCTTGATCCTTATCTGATAATATCCAAACCTGAGATCTATTTTAGAGAAGATCTTTGCACCTTGAAGACGGTCAAGAAGTTCATCTATTCTTGGAATGGGGTATTTGTTCTTAATGGTTGATTGATTCAACCCTCTGTAGTCAATGCATAGCCGAAGCGTTTCATCTTTCTTCTTCTGGAACAGCACTGAAGCTCCCCGTGGTGAACTGCTAGGATGGATGTAGCCTTGGTCTGACAGTTGCTTGAGTTGCTCCTTCAACTCAATTGCTTCCGGGATGGACATCCTATATGGTCTCTTTGCGATTGGTGTAGCTCCTGGCGCTAGCTTGATTTCATGATCGACTTCCCTTTGAGGAGGAAATTCTGTCAACTCTTCAGGAAATACGTCTGCATATTCCTTTAACCATGAAGGTTCCTCCCTAGATTCCTGATTTTGATCTAGCTTATTTAGCTTAATCAAATAGATAGGTAGCCCCTTCCTTACTCCTTTCATTATCCGTGTTGCTTTTGCGAGTTGAATTTTTGGCTTCCCAACCTCTCCTTGAGTTGTGACTAGTTCCCCTTCAGAATTTCGAAAGGAAACTTGGCCCTTTCCACAGTGAATGTGGGCATCATTGGGTATTAGCAAATCCATACCGAGCAAACATTCGTGGACACCTAAGTTCATTACCCTGAATCTGACCGAAGTTGACTCTCCACCCATTAGGAATTTCACCTTAGCAGTTTTCCTGGTACAAGAGACCTCATGACCATTTGCTAATTTCACAAGTAAGGTAGGTGCATCTATTGTGGCTATTCCTAATCTTTTTGCACAGACTGGTGAAATGAAGGAATGTGTACTGCCACAATCAATCAAGGTTTTGAAGATTTTACCTTGGTAATCTGAAGGGGTTTGAATCACCGAGAATTGGCGATTCGGTCCTTTCTTGTGAAGAGCGGCATGAACCATTACCCTCTCAATGTCTGCTTCCAGGGTTGGATCTTCTTCATCTCTCAGCTCCTTGTTGGCAACACTGGAGGTTCTCCCTCTAGCCCTGACAGTTTCTCCTTCTCCATGGGCGGCTCCTTGGAATGGCCCTTGACGTTGTCCTCTACTAAGCTTGGGACACTGCCTTTTAAAGTGACGAGGCTCGTTGCAATGGAAGCAATGGAGATTGCGGCCATTACCTTGTGCAGGAACGAAGTTGTTAGCAGCGTTCGCCCTAGCTTTCTTCCTTTGTTCCTGGTTTCAGCCCTGCGCTCTCTTGGTCTGAGACCTATACACTCCCTTGTTTTGATCCTTGTAAGACCAAGTCCTGTTATTTCTTGGCTTGATCTGCACCTCCTGTATTATTGCTGCAGCTCAAATGAGCGTGTCCTAAAGGTCTATTGGGCGCATTGATTCCAAGCGGGTGTTTATGGGTGGGTTTAATTCGGCACAAAACTTTGACACATGTTGTGTCATATCCATTTGTGGCGCGTACTTCAAGAGAGAGACGAAATTTGAATAGTACGCATCAAGGGGTAGACCAAGCTGCTTCAGTTCATAGAATTTGTTCATCTTTTGCGTGCGATAGGCAGGACCTGGTAAATATCTCCCTCGCACAGCTCTTTTAAGCTTCTCCCAGGTAACTGACCCTTCCGAGATCTCTTGGTCTCTGCACCATTGCTTCCACCAAATTCTTTCTTCGCCGGTAAGCTTCAGTTTGGCGAGCATCGCTTGGTTGGCGGGTGCAGTACCTACTGCTTCGAAATAATCTTCCATGGATTCAATCTAGATCTCGACATCAGTTTGGACGGTCCTTCCCTTACCATCGAATTCTAGTGGCTTGATTTGTTTAAGAAGAAACTTATTCTCCTGAATTACAGCTGTACTTGTTATAGGGGTCCTTCCCTTACCATCTAATTCTGGTGGCTTGATTTGTTTAAGAAGAAACTTCTTCTCCTGAATTACAGCCGTACTTGGTGTAGGGGTCGGACTAGGAATCTGCACTTGAGGTTGTGCCTGGGCATTAAGATTCTTTACGTTAAAAACTTGCTAAGCGTTTCTCACATTACATTAACATGCCCAGTTCAGCTTTTAGCCAAGTGACCTAATCACTTAACTCCTTTACCAACACTTACAGCTATGACAGACAGTAATAAAAGATCTCATTCATTCATGTGGGCATAACCCTTTCGAGTGCAATTATTTTGGGATGGTAGAACAAGCTGATTGGCGCATCAATTTGGGGAGAATAAGATTGGGTTACATTCAGCTACGGAAGCTGAGTCATAATATGGATTGGGGTCATGGATTTTTAGGAATCAATAGGTCATAGGAAGCTTAGGGTATCCTTTCCTTTGATACCCGTTCTTCTCATAATGTCCCAACACCTTGATTCTATTATTCGAGTCACTTCCTCGTACACATACTTGTTCTGCTTGACCTTTCGACCGCAGACATGTAGGGTTGCGTTTGTGTGAGCCTCAACAAAGATGAACAGCTTCACGATCTTTAAGTCCTCCATCCACTTGATTCTCTTCAAGTTGGTCCGAAGGTACGCAAGTCGGTGGGCAGCTATGTAATAAATTCCTGATTCACCCGTCCATCTCCATTCCATGTACAGAGGTAAAGGATTGTTGATACGATCTAGGATATTTATCATACCTAGCCTTCATCGATAATCCGAAGCACACATCGCAGTCATAAACATAACTTGGAACACTAAGAATTTGTTCCATG
The DNA here is from genome assembly GCF_053477565.2 of Lygodium microphyllum. Taxonomy (NCBI): domain Eukaryota; kingdom Viridiplantae; phylum Streptophyta; class Polypodiopsida; order Schizaeales; family Lygodiaceae; genus Lygodium; species Lygodium microphyllum. The sequence continues at coordinate 39,535,596 of NC_141163.1, read as the reverse complement.
CTTTGTGACTCTGCAGGTCAGCATCGATAAGTAAGTAAGGAAATGTTCTTAACAGCAACATTTTCTCTACTTCTCCTCATTAAGTTTCCTTGCAAATAATAGATCCTCGTTGGTTCGCTCTGATACCAACTGTAACGTGTCCACCTGTAGGACACGTCTTAGCAGCCCATCGGGAAGAGAGTCTAGAAAGCACCACCTGGCACTCCCAAGGAATGTCACGGGGTTTGCGATCTAGGTTCTCTCGAGTCTACCACGAAGCGGAAGCATTCCGACCGTTCCCACTTAGGACCCGACTTGAATTAGGGTTTTCCTAATGGTCAAGTTCCTAGAAGGTATCTAGCATCGAGCCCCATACAAACTACTTGTGCACAAATATCAGGCTCGAAGCAGATTTATACTGGACTTGGTTCAAGGAGAATGGGAAATGAGAGGGATGCGAAGCTAGTCCCATTCTGTTCCCCTAAAAAAGTATAAATCAAGATTTTAGCTATCTAGATTCTAGGTCATTGTTATCCCACTGTCAATTCCTTCGAGAAAAGTTCCTAACCAACCAGGACCACCCTTCCGTAGGATGGACCCAGAGTCACATCCATGGCACTTTTCTTGGGTTGCTTTAGTTATCTAATTACCTACCACATTTAGTTTGACAAGCAAAAACAGCTTCCTTAATTAACCAATTAATCACTGGTTCCTTCACGTAACTTAGGCACTGACATAGAAAAACAATGTCAAGCAAGTCCCTTTTCAACATTTGATCTTTATTTATCAGTCTGTGGAACACATCATATAATCCGCCTAAAGGCTATTCCAGCAATCCTCAGGGATCGCTATTCCAAGTTCCGCCCGTTGACTAGTATGCGAGCCTCGAGATCCCATCTCGAGTCACATCCGCCTCTTGTGTAGGATCTGGAGGCAAGGGATTTACGGCCAGAGCCCCCACTGGCACCTAGGCGTCCTCCTGCTCCAAGTAGTACCCACGAAGAGACCTCTCGCGGCGGCAGGTTCGGTCCACGTACCCGACGCGGCTAACAACCCCCTTGGATAGGGTCAGGCAGACAGTCGGAGATAACTGGTCCTGCCTCTCCCTCCAAGCTTTCAACCTGAAGCATTAGTTATTTTTCCAGCATTAGTTCCTTGATCAAAGAAGTACAAACAGTGCTCCTAAGTGTACAAACACAAGCAGTCCAGTGGTCATTTGTACGGCCAACTGCTAAGGTGTGAATCCTTCTCTTCGAATACATCCAACATTCGATCTGGGATCAATCGCGACTTGGCAAGATCCCAAGGGTTTCGTAAGCTAAGTTGCTTATTTACCCTTTATCCTTGGGTTAGGGTTATACCCTGTCAACCCAAATTATCAATACCTTAGGTTTCCTTATATTAAGGTCAATAAATCCTGGGCAACCTTGTCACCCTAACTTGGTTAGACAATTGCTTTCTTGGCAAATTCATAACTCTCCTAGCTTGGCAAATCAACTCCAAGGAAGGGTGATGTAGCAGGATGACTAGGATGACTACTCATCCTCCAAAAAAATTAGACTTGTACTTAAAACTCACCAAACTTGTTCTAAGGAGTGGCAATACTATTTTGTGATTTAGACACAAAACCATGCGACGTTGCAACTTGTTGCATGAGATAGGTGTCACACCTAATTTGTGGGATTATTTCTCCCATCACACGAAATTCCTTGGTCAAGAATACCTTTGGTCAAGATGTGGGGCTTGGGAGTCCTCTAGACCCAACCCAACCCTAACCTTACTAGGCCGATAATGCTTTAGCCTAGGGTTCCTAAATTCATACAGAAGTCTAGTATTTGGTCGATCGATCCTTAGGGTGAGAACCCTAGATCATTCTTGCTTGGGCGTTTAGCTAACCGGCCTAACATTCCATGAATGTGGGTAGGATCTTTGAGATTGGAGGTATTAAGTCGACAACCTAAGTGCGATACTAGGCAGAATTTTAACATTGCTTAACCTTATCTAGCACATTGAGGTGTTTGTCGTACTAACTATTTATGACTTTATGAATCCCATGTGGGTTACACAATTATAAGCGATTTACCTAATTGATCTAATTGTCTTATGACAAGAGGTGATCTTTCCTTAGAAATGCAAATAATTTCCCTAAAAGATGTAAATGACTGCAAGATATAACATTCCATGCAAATATGTGATTTCAGGACCATAGACCTTCTCCTTTTATGCAACTTAGAGATCATTCTTTTCCTTGGTCTATACTATAATGATTGACATTCAGAGCTAACTCGTATAAACCCTACATTGATGCAACGAAGTCAAAGATTTAATATTTTTATTGAAGATGCATTCAAACTTTGATAAAGAACTCCACGCTTGAGCGAATGCCATGAGTCCATAATTAATTTAATCCTTCCTTTTATCACTTAATCCAACCTAAAATGTAACCATCTTCGCATCTAATTTGCAAAGTTCATAATTTCCTTTCCATGCATTGCGATTATTTGGACATCATTCAATGGGCGTCTAAGATTATCTCATAGATGTGTCACAACTAGGAAATTATTACCTAAGCGCATTATGTGTTATACGCGCTGTTCTTTTCGCGAGGCAACAAGGATGCCTTTAGACAAATCTGCCTTTTAACTTATGCAATACGCGTTCAAGAATGCAACTACCATGACCATGCAAGTACTCGTCATGCAACTTAACTTGGTAATTCGATGCGAGTATATAAATTTTCCAATGTATTCAAACTTGACTACATGAATTAAAGACATGCTCAATGCATCCTTTCATGCAGGGATTTTATTGGAATCTGGGCATTAAGAATCGGGGCGTTGTCCACTCGCGTACTCGGGTTGGAAGCTCCCGCGTGTGCTCCTCTCGCCTTTTGCTTAGGAGCCATTGGCACAGTGGACTTGGACTTCGCAAAATCTCCTTGCCCTTTTTCCCAATCTCCAAAACTGCCTACTAGGCTGAGATTTCTCCCCTTGCGCAGAACTTGGGCCTTGCAAGATCGGTTTTTTAAAAACCGAGGAAGGCACGTGTAAACAAGGCTTATGGAAGCCTTAATGGAAGATTCTAATAGAAGGTTCCAAGATTCTATTTACTGACAGGTGACGTGGAGAGAGGAAATGATTGGGAAGATGATAAGGATGGAGGTGGAGATGACAATGAGGACGAAGATGATGATGATAATGATGATGATGATGGTGATGCAGGCGACGTGGCACAGTAGCAGTAGGCGGTGTGGCCAACGGTGGCGTCAGCAAATGATGGAGGTGGGTAGGTCCTCATTCGGAAGCAGCAGCACATCCTCTCTCCTCCCCCCTCGAGCTTGGGGAGGGGGGAGGTCATATAGTGTGGAAGGGGGGGGGGGGGGGGGGGGGTAGCCACACAAGTGGCGGGTGGCATGTTCCCCTCCCCATGCTCCTCTCTTCTCTACATAACTCATACTCATGCTCATACTTCCTCTCCCCGCCATGCAATGACTGAAGGGGAGGAGAGTTTTAAAAAGTTTGCCAAAAATTTATCCATTTGCTTTTCCCGTGAAGGGTGTTCCCGCATGGAACTCCGGCTTTTGAGCCATGGCCTCTTATGCACAACGCGGGCTGGAGTTTGCTAATACACGCAGAGGGAGCACTTAGCCCCAACATTTATTGTTGTGCGAGATTACTTTGGGTTTCTTTTTGCGCGGGGTGTGTGGGGTCTAGGATCGATTAATATTTCATTGCGGAAATATTACATTACCTTGACAAGCTGAAGCAATGGTTGTCGTGAACTTGAACTGAAGGTATTTGAATCCGAGCTAAAATGAATGATGAAGAAGCTCCTTAAATGGTTGTCTCTAATACCAAGTAAAGGGAGAAGATTGAGTGGAAGCATTAGAAAGTGAAATCAAGAGAGGTGCATGCTATGGAGGATGGAGCAAGAGATAGATAGATAGATAGATAGAGAGAGAGAGAGAGAGAGAGAGAGAGAGAGAGAGAGAGAGAGAGAGAGAGAGAGAGAGAGAGAGAGAGAGAGAGAGAGAGGAAGAGAGAGAGAGAGAGATGTGGGAATTCCAACAATCACAATGTGTGATCAGCATTCCCTTATTCAATAGTCACTAAAAAATACAGAATAAAGTGATAGTGATGGGTGCCCACCACTTGCAATGTAGAGGTGTGCAATCACAGTGTGTGAAGTAAATACATGGCAGAAGTGCCTTTATCCCCAATATCTTTGACGACACGTACCCCACAATCTCAAGATTCATTGTTAGGAGCACACTCACATTATCATATAGATACACCAATTCCCTAGGTCACCCCACATGCATTAGGAAGAGAAGAAAACATTGGCCTTACTTATTACATAGACCCTAGGGCACAGTTCCTCATGAGCCATTTAGGTGTAAGTTAGGAGAATCTAAGCACTATGAAAGAGCATTCTCTAAATGCATTTACTGACTAGACCAAGTGCCCTTTGAGCCCATAGGCTAGTCAAGGCAAGATTCTTAAAAGGTTAACTATTGAAACAATAGACATGAGTGAGGAAGGCCAAGATCACCAGCTCTTAGTAGTATAGGACTACATGGTGGGATCTGAGAGAATAAGAACCAAGATAGTTGATATTGATAAATTTTGGGGGCCTAAGAGAGTATATAAGTATTGCATGGGAGAATTTGATCATATGTACCCAAATCCATGAGTGCACACACTCATTAGACAAGCTAGAATTGTAACTTTTGGTAGCCCCTCAACTATAAACACTACAAAGTTTGCCTAGAGAAAAGAGATCAAACCAAACAGCCAAAACTCTTCCCAATACAAGGATAGTCAAAGCATGCACATCTAGCCACATGGATAGAGAATATCAATTGCTAAACCATTTCAAAAAATTGCCATAGTTCTTGCATGGGTTTTGTGAAGTGACTAAAATGAACATGATTCAACCAAATTGTGTGAACTTAGGACTATAATATCAAGAATGGCTAGACAAGAGTGAGAAGGCCCTATGCAAATTGATGGACTTAGCTGCTTGATACAACATGATAAAGACAAAATTCAAGAAGAAATAAGCTATGCAAGGTGGCTACTTCAAGATGTGGGGGTGCTAGATCCTCTCATAACTCAGCAAGGGCACACAATAAGAAAAATTACAAGACCAAGTGAGTGTGCAAAAAACGGAATGCTTATATACTAGCTCCCCACACTAGCAAAAATGGGTGTCAATCCAAGGACTACAAGCCTACTTGAGTAAATAGCCAAGGCACATAACTTTACCACTCAAATGAAGTAAGTACAAGACTTAAATCTTATCTCAAGTGAGAATCTAGGAGCCTAGACTACCAACCTTTGAGCCCTCTAGGGAATCTACCCTCACTGTTCTCAAGGACCTCATTGCTACAAAAAAAAAAGACTCATAGATAGGATGGCAATGGGGGGGTTTAAGTATGCACTCTTAAATATACGCAAGCACCTCTCAAAAGCCTTAGAGATGTTTCCAAGCCTAATGTTAGTTGCATGAGGCTAAGGAAGCCATACTAGACACGTTCATAATTGTATAGGCTGAAGCTAATGATATCCTCGAACGTGGCTTAGAGTCAAAGCCATGCCATGCAAGGAAGAGGAAAATTAAAAATTGGTCCATTAAGTCAACGTGAACCAATAAAATTTCATGCCCCCCATTTTTAACTTGAACTACAAGAAATGTATTCATGATGGCTCTATCGCAAAATCTCATTTGTATTACTCACACAAATATAAGGATCAAAATTCACATCATTGATACACAAACAAAGTCCATGTCTTTACTTGGAATTTTTGGAGATGGGATTTTCAACAACATAGATACATTTCTACCTTGTATCTATTTAACAAATTCCACCTCATGACATTTCATATTTGCACGCAATTTTGTCATGTCAAACTCTCTTTAAATAGTACTCAAATGACAAAAAAAGTTTGTATATTGAAATTCAACCTAAAGGGACTCAATACTCACTGAAAATATAGTCACTTTACTCTCACTTCTTTGACAGTCCTAATATTAGAGGACCCGACCAATTCAAGCTCTCACAAATGAGTTATGGCATCTTCGAACTTGTTTACATGTTTTCCCATCTAGTCATTCTATGATGTTGGTAAGTTTTGATATAGCCATGTGATGGTTTGTTTCTATTATCTCCAAGAGAATATCCAAATGAGCAAGTGGTGGTGGACCAAAAAAAATTCATGCCAATGTGTTTAGAATAGAATCCCTACTTGTATCAAAGTGTTCAACTTATGTGACCATTGTGAGCCATCGAGGACTATGAGATGCAACAACTAAGTGTAATGTTGTATTAGGGAAAATTTGGACTCATTTTTGGACCCTCTAAGAAATTCCAAGCCATTTCCCTATTTAAAAATACTAGGACCCATGGATAATTATATCCATTATATCTTCAAACTATATCATCTAGCATATCATTGGAAAGATCTTGATGAGAGGATTCTAATGCACCAATATCCAACCAATTTATAGTTTATATGCTCAAGTTGTGACCTCTTGACCAAAAAGCAACATTAAAATTTCTGTAAATAGAAGCCTCGCCCTCATTTGTTCATGGAATCTTTCCTAGAATCTCAAAGAGCTTAAAAGCCTCAAAAGTGAGTCTAATTTTTTCCTAAAGCCCCCCTCTATTATTTTGCTAAGATCTTCCACAACTTCTACTTTTCATAATGCACTCTACGAATGTCAGTTAATCATGCCCATAAGATGCTCATAGAGCAACCCTTTGGCATATGCCTTTTTTTCCTCCATGCATGATTCCCTATAAATTTTGTAGTAGACTAATGTGAATAATGTGTAGAATTATGGCTAGAAGTTCTTCTTTATCAACTTGCACTTCACATTGCTACATCTTCATGGCAACTTCATAAAGGTGGTCATCTAGTCATCATTACTGAAATCATCCTCGAGAAGTGTTCTAGGATCTCTACTAGTGTTGTTGAGGTTGTAGAACTCATGTGCTTGCTCCTTTGTCATGCAAAAACTCTTTCTCTCGGGCTACATGTGGAGGCTAGCATTCTAGACATCTTCTTCACAAAAACTTATCCAAGGTTGTGGGATCGATAGAGAAGTTATTTAATATACTAAAGGCAATGAGCTTATAGAAAGAACCTATAGATTCCTAGGGTTTTCTTCCCTACCTAGCAACTTTCCTCCATGAGACAAGTATGGAGATCTAGAATGTAGGTATGAAAATATAGAAAATAAGATAAAGAAAAGACATAGGAGCACACTTCAAGTTTTTTTCTAGTAGGCATATTCATGGAAATGTTGTACTTTTATGTATTTTCTTTACTTTTCCTATGCAACAAATCCTCCAATAGTGAATAATCTCCCACCCCCCTATCCATCTCCTTACTCCAATGGTTTATTTCAACTGCCACCTCATTTTCCATAGTTGGCTCCACATGCCTAGTCTTTTGCATTTGAATGTGTACTTCGTAGTGATCATCAAGTGGAATGTCATGACCATTTTTTTAGTGCTCATCTGCTATTTTTCATCCTTGTCGTTAGGATTCAAACAAGGATCCAGTGAATTCACCCTTAAGATTTTAGCCAACTTACTTTGTCTATTTATCAGTTGGCTCTTGTGAGTTCCCTTGTGCATGTGCATTGGTCTTCTCCAGCTCTCCTCTTATCTATTATGTGTGTCTTTCATTTGAGCCTCTACTTCACAACAATCCTCAAATGGCATGTCATGACCCTCTTTGGTTTTTCTAGTCTACTCGTTTCCATCCTTGTCATTTGGATCTCGAGAAAGATCAGTGAGCTCACCTATCAGATCCTCAATCAACTCACTTTGCCTAGCTATATCATCTTTATCAATTGGCTTTCCACCACCAACACTAGATGAGCTTGAATAAGAGGATGCTTTATAGATGGATACATCATCCTTGGAGCCTATGTTCTCATCATTCTTAGAGGATGTGCTTGGTTTTGTGTAGGATGTAGTAATATTTCATGCACATTATATTAATAAATATGAGAACCATTAGCATGTGAAGGCATATGCCAAACTATTTCAACACTTGTCAGATTATTGATTAGTACTTTCAGGCATAATGCATAGTGCTAAGAAGCATCTATTGGCATGTAACATGGTGCTAATTAGCACATGTAGGCAAAAAGAAGAATGAAATTGGCACTTGTAGGCAAAGTGAACAGTGTTAGCACACATATGTTGGCATACCAAACAATGCCATTTGGAGTGATACTTAGCACTTCTGTGCATGTACTACCAAAGCAAAACATAATGTTGATCAACACCTAGAATAACATATATTGTAGCTTTACACATATTGCTAATTAGCAAGTATATATAGTGTTAGTTAGCATTCTATATAGTGATAACTAGCTAATTGTTAAAGGAGGTGGCCATTAATAGCATTTAAAGCAAGGCAACTAGTGTTTCATTGATGAGTTGATGGGTGCTATGGAAATTATGGCTATTGGCACGACACATGGATAGAGAGAATATTATAGTTGGCAATAAGTTATAAAAGGGAATGGCTCACCCAAGCAAGGGGTTTGTTTGTCACTTTGGATTCATCTTTTTGGTTCATCTTTGGAGTCATCATTTTTTTGTTGGGTCATTTTACTTGTTCTTTGACTAGCATCCTAAGTGCTTCAACACTAGCAAAGTTGATCCCCCCTTTGTTCCCTAAGACATGATCATTTGGAGTAGTACTCCCAACCCCTTTTTATTACTATTGTCTTTGAGTATATGAAGTTGTGCTATCCCTCAAGTTTTGTCCCTACATATTTAGATATTGTCATATTCATCTCTATTAAGACTATTGTCTTAGTTTTAGATATCAATATGTACTTGGGAGTTCTTGTTTGAGTGTAGTGTCTCTATCTTTATATTGTTTTGGCTATGTCTGGCTCTCCATCTTTGATGATGACTGTAGATTAGGATGTCGGTGTCCACTTGTGTTGGTTTTATGTATGACCATAGAAATGGAGAAGTTTACAAATGTGTTAAAATATGATTACAATGGCACACCCTTGCCTTTTATACTCCAATATCAATTAAACTAATTTTTCTAAGCTAAAATGTACAAAGATTGTTTCATTACAATCCATCCCCACCCAAAAAAAAAATCTCAAAAATTGAAGATGGAAAAGGCGAATGAACGGTAGAAATGAATAGAGAAGGCCCAATATTGGAGTAGCCTTATAGAAGCCCCATCAACATCAAATAATGAATTGCTGAAATTTTGTCTAGAATAGGGTAACTATAGAAAACGGCCCATAACTTTGGATAGACATGCCAAATTGGTGCATATGAGGTATAGAAATAAAGTATACTTCAAAATATAATTGAAATAAAGTATCCATCCATAGCTTCAAAATATAATTTTGACATCAGTATGCCAATTATTTTGAATGCAAAAATTTTATACAGCAAGCTATCCACTATTCAATGGCTAGTATCCTCTTAGAGAAGCCAAGGGAATTGTTCCAAATACAAAGCATGCTGCAAAGAAGATTATTCTATAGGCAGGCCCTTCCATTTAATAAGATATTCCATGATAATATGGTTCCTTAGAATCTTCTCCCACTTGCCAACAATCCTCTTTGGTTTATAGATGATTAATCTATCCTCGTCAAGGGGAGGTAGTTCTTCAAGTACTTGAATATTAGGACCAATATACCCTTTGAGTTGAGAGACATGAAAAGAATTTTGAATACAAGTGGTTGAAGGTAAATGAAATTGGTAGGCAAGATCCCCAAATTTTCTTGAAATTTGATATGGACAATAATAGGGATGAGCAAGCTTATTATGTCCACCTTTAAGAGAAGCATAATAGAACTTGAGTACTCTCAAGAAGACCCATTCTCCCTCTTCAAAGTCCACATGCCTTTGCTTATCATCAACATAAGATTCTCATTGTCTCTCTGTAGAAAAGTTTCGGACCTCAAGTAAATCTTGGTAAACACCTTTCCATCCTTGAGTTAACAAATCATCAATATGGGGGATTTGGTACCTATTATTTATAGTGCTCTTGCCCGCTGAGGAGTCCACTTTGGGTTAACCCTCTATATAGCATGCATTCAAATTGTATTTTTAAAACCCCTTTTTTAAAAAACTTTCACCATTTTATATACCACTTTTGTGAATTTTGAAGATAATATTTACACTCCTTTTGTAAATCTAAATTTTGAGATGAGGTTCATTTTTATAACCCCTTCTATACAATTCAAATAAAAACACAATGCCACACTACTCTACGTCGAGTTTTTTCATGATAGTCTAAGTTGAATATCCAAACATCATATCAATATTTTAAATGTTGTTAGAAGTTTACAGAGATGAACAACTAAACATTTATAGTTACCCACCCACATAAGGGAACAAAAAATCCCAAAAACCAAAACTCATAATATAATAGAAACTTGAGAATTTGCACAAAGGATCATGAGACCCTTATTACAATTTCCTTATTCTTCCATTGATACACACATAAACACTAGAGTGCACAGCCGTGTACACTTTTACAAACCTATACAAAAGCCACCTACTAGAGGGCAAACTCCTCTTTGGGAACCATGCACAACAACCATAGATAATCATGGCCTAAATCGTGGGTGCAAGAGCCAAGATATGATACAAGGTAATGACCTTGAGTAGTAGATGCAATAAAATATACAAGGGACATATTTTATACTACCTTAAGACAAGAAATGATATCAATTACACCTCTAGGGAGATTTGGAGGGGCTCTCATGTGAGTAAAAGTTTCTATATTATAAAAGGTGAATACATCCCATATAAGAAACACCCATACATGGCTTTTCTAGACCCATGGATCTAGTTACACAACATAAAACATAGATTTTCCTTTCAAGACCAAGACCATGGCTTGGGATCAGATTTTAAAGAATTGTATGATGATGTGAGAGCCTCCCCTTTATGAAAGGGTCTCTAGAAACCAATGGATTTCCCAACTTTAGGCATAACGTCATCTCGACCTTCACCATAGAAACAAGTGATAAACTAAAATACAAAGAATCCATATGAATTTTCAAGATAGCTCCAATAAAATCTTGTGATTGTAACCTCCAATCCATGCTTGTAGTTCTTTCATGTGGTTAAAGATCCCATCTCTAGTGTATCTTCACATGTCAAAGGGCCCAAAAATGTCTACTTTTTCAAATGTTTCATATGAAGGTTAATAGATATGAAAGAGATGAGGTCTAGTCTAATAATCAAGAAAGGAGGATAGAAATGCATCACATCATCATGGTGGCCTATTAGGATACCCACTATCAATCAAATGATGCATTTCTACATATTTTATCATTGTTTGGCCATAGAAATCCTTCGCATGGCACCACAATGCTACATTCATGCAAGGACCCCATATCACCATTAAGCTATCAATCCTCCTCATACTCATCTCATCCAACTTAGCTAGCAAGCTAAAAGGATAATCTCACTATTTGCATGCAAAGAATGATTTGATTCATCTCAAATCCTTGCCTCCATCTCACATAGCTAGTTAGCTCCTTTTTCCCCCCATGCATCCCTTACCAAGGATTAAACTTAAAATATTTTAAATTTCCACACCCTCATTCGCACAAGGATTTATCTACATAATACATAAACCCATAATAGTCAATATATAACCTCCTCCCTCCCCTCCCAATAGATACAACTTCATAACATATGTAGATGGCATTGCATTCACCATGCTGAAACCATGTTTTTCCAAGTTTTCTTCAATTATTCTCTTCAAAAATGTTCCCATGCACCCAAGGTCTCATTGCATCACTAGAAAATAAATTGAAGCTTCCATCATCTCTCGAGAACTTGGTCTTGATGGTAAGACATTTTAACATAAAAACCAACACAAGAATTGACACACATGCTAACTAGTCATATAAGCATTCTAAAATTCATATTTAAACTTCAAAAATTTTGAGACTTTACAATATGTGCAAGAATCCTTTCTCTACTTTGCAAAAAGGATGTAACAACATTTTACAATAATGCTATGACATAAAGCTATATGCGAAAATCTCCAAGATCCACATGTCCAAAGTATATCATGTACATTTGGACTCTATAGTATAGGAAGATCTATATACATATACTATATAAAAGAAGCGAACATAAGTATATTGTCTTCCATTGCTTGCATCACTATTTATCTCCATGCATAATGTTGTTGGAGAATCCCAAAAGATCAAAATGCAAGAAAATTGTTCTAAAAGCAAGACAAAAGCAAATCTCTTGTGTCAAGCAATCATCAACAACACATACAAAGTATGCAGCATAACTAAAATCAAAAGAAGACTAGACAATACAAACACTATATACAATATAGTTTGGCCATGATGTAATCCCAATACATCACCTTAATACTTTGGCAACAAAAACATACTTCAATCAACCTAGTACCTTACCATAAGACTAGTTTGAAGAGCTCTCAAAAAACCCTTTGGTTAGCAATACTTCAGTGGCAAAGAGTATGTTCTAGCCTTGTGAGGTGCTAGTTTGAAGATCCATTTCCTACAAAAAAAAAGGACTACAAAAAGCATAACAAGATTATTTAGAAGAAAATACAAAGCTTGTTCCAAATTGAAATCACTTACTTTGAACACACACGTGATTACTCAACACACTTGAGAAAGTCATTAAACAACTTGTAATTGTTCTCATCTAGTTGATATCTTTCATTTGATGGATTATATGTTAGATTTTCTAATGCGATCATCAATTCTATGGAAATCATATTCAAGTTTGTTAATTCATATGTGAACATACATGATCCTTTCACCCTTTGGTACCAACTTGGAGCCTCAAGAAAGACACCGAGGAAAAGGGGTTTCTATTTCAAGAAAATCTACCTTTTATCATCAACAAGATTTTGTTTCATTCTTTAGAGAACCACAACAAGGAAAAGAACAAATATTCACATAGCATCATAGTAGATATCTCCCACGGATTCGATAAAATTAACCATAATCTTCAACATCTACACAGAATCCATCAATAGAACAAGGAACACAAAAGAATAAACCATTTTTGAATGGAAATAAATCACATAGTATTCATCTTCATTGTCTTCATAGTTCTCTCTCTATCTCTCATAGTAGATACATTGTTTTTAGGCATAGAACTAAGTTTCTCTCACTTCTCTCTCACACATACTCTTGCTCTCTCAATAATGCATCATAGCCTCACTACAGTACTCAAGAATGGCACTCAATTCTCCTCTCTTGGTCATGGATACACCTCCCAAAAGGTATGTCTGATGCGAAGAGGCACCAGAGACATCATAGTGTCCTGTGAGATCTGGCTTCTATCACTGTTCTTCTATAACCTTATGTGAATCTTCAGCAGCTACTTCTTCACTTCAATTAGCTTCAATAGAGCTTCTATTCATCCTTTCCTAAAACAAAAACACTTCCCAAAACATCCATACATCCAACATAACACTCAACAGAAACAAATAGAACAGACCACAGAGCAACAGGACAACAGAAGAACAAAACTATAGAACCTTACAGAAGATCAACAGAGACCATAAAAACCATAAAAACCAAACGAAAACCAATTCCATATTTCATAAAACTTTTAACAAAACCTCAACCATCTCTCAAAACATTCATTCAACCATCTCAACTACCAAAACAAAAACAAAATAGAATTAAATAGAAGAAAATCAAAACCTTACAGAACCAAACAGAAAAAATCACAGAACCATACAGAACAACATATCCTCATCAAAAATCATCATAAACCCTTCAAACATACTCAAACCATTCCAAACACTTCAAACATCTTTGAATTCAAACAATCCATCACCAAAAACAACCATTCAACAACAAAAACAATAAAAAATTAGCCCAAAAACATATCATTTCAGCACTCAACATATCCCCACACTTAGAAAGGAAGCGTCCTCACGATCTCAGAAAAAAAATGAATAAAAGCTCTAATATCCGCTAAAAAGAATCTTCAATCTAGCTCAAATCACTAGCTACTATCACGACCCCAACATATCAGCTTCATAGAACCTATGTCTAAAATACATATGGAAGAAAAACCAATAACACCAAAAACTATTCCAATACCATAAAACCAAAATAACTCAAACTATTAAAGGATATCAGAGTTCAGCATCCAAATTCTCACTACAATCATGTTAGAACCATCATCGGCAATCTTCACAGCTTCATCTTCATCAGCTCCTCACAATTTTTTTAAAAAAAAACAAAACCCAACACAAAAAATACCCATATACAAATATAGTCTAAATGGCACAAATCCCCAAAAAATAGGAGAGAAAGAAGAAGTTTCCATTAAGAAAGAGAGGATACAATCATGAAAACCCTGCTACTAAGTAGGATGAATGTATTTTTTCTTAAATTGCATACTAAATTTAAGACAATCTAAGGCTTTGTTCTCATCTACAAAGTACTTAGGTACATTTTGGAGAAACTGTAGACAACACATCCTTTCCAGTAAAATTATGAACCTGGTAGAGAAGGCCTGTGCAAAGTAATACAGAACATCCATGTGACCAACAGCTACATCCTCATTTGGATTAATCGGCAAAACTATGGGATACTCTTTCGAGTATTCAAGGTGGATTGCTGATGCATGAAAGTAAGATACCAGCAAAAATGAGCTGCAATGCGAACAATGGTATCCCCAGAAGTAACATGTACTCTAGCAAAATGGAGGTAAGAGTTCGAACATGCTATAGAGGTATCCCAGGACCCTGGAATAAAAGGCCAGTTAAACACCGCTCATGTCACAGAAACATGTAGTGTCCATTGTCATTGACAGAGTATGTCCCTATCATACCCTGGTGTATGCAACACTGTCTGAGGAGGAAGGTTAATGTAATCGGATGGAGAGGGCAATGGAATAAAACGAGAACATTGTAATCAAGGATAGGATTGATCATAAAAGGAAGGTAAATGAAGGGATAAAGAAGGTGGAAAAGACGGAGAATACATCAAAAAGGTATGAAGGGATTCTGCTGGAAAAACAGAAGGAATAAGAGGAACTGTAGGTGGAGGTTCAGAAGGAGTAGGATATCATGTAGGATTAGCAATGAAAGGACACGTAGTAAAAACAGGAATATGAGAAATCCTAAAAGGGTAAAGGATAAGAGAGGAATGGTGTCAGGACTAGATGAAAGAAGAGAAACATAAAGAGGGAAATGATAAGACATGAGGGAATAAGAAAGAAGATCTAAGGGATCTAAGGGATAAATAGAACAACGAAAATTAAGGTCTTGAAAAAACGACTCAGTAAATAACGGGTGATCAACAATAAAGCTCAATAACTGAGATTGTAGAGGCTGAATATCAAATTTATGAAAAACATTTCTGTGTCGACGAGGCTCCAAAGCAACATTCTCCAAAGGTGGATGCCAAGCATGTCCCTTACACCAAAATGTTTGCTCATGATAGGTTCGCAAACTCTTTACTAGCAGAAGCTCAACTAAGTGCACATACATCACTGCTTATAAGATGACATCTCCCACGTAAACATTCAAATCTTCTTCATCAGAGATCTGCAAATGGCCTATAAGATACATGAAAGATAGTAACTGGACCTCATGGGAAATCAGCTCATCCACAAAGCGATAAAAAACAGCTCTCCAGAGATCTGCAGGTGAGAGCCTTGACCATCCATCCTCTGGAGGCTCCAAATCCACATTGCTTAAGGATATATATAAAGCGAATCTCTGTTGGTCATACTTCACCCAAAAGGAAGGAGGAGGTGACACCAATTCAGTATAACTGACAAAATCATTCTGCATGCAATCCATACGTTGCTGAAGGCATTCAACCTTAGCTGAGAACCCATCACATAGTTTAGCTTTTTATTGCAATTGATCAAGCTCCTCTTTCGAAGACAAAGCAAAAGATACAGGAACGGGAGGAGAAACAAAAAGAACAGCCACTCTTTGGTTAAGTTCTTCAATAATTTTCTCTTGGGACTCTACAGTTTCCTAAGAGTGCTGCAACTGTTCCTCACTAGTAGCAAGTTTACTAGCCAAAGTGACCATTTCCTCAAGGGTAGAATTTTTCTCAATCATGAGAGATGCATTCTCCTCCTCCAATTTAGCAATCTTAGATTCCATCTCTTGAATAGTTACCTTCTGTGAATCCATTAAGGATGTGGCAATAGTCATTTGGTTATGGATATCCCTGAGTGTAGCCCTTTCAGAAGACAGATCCTCTAGTGCCTTACTCAACTAACTGGTTAAGGAATCCACCTTGTCTTGCATGGAAGTATAAACACTTGTGTACAGTGTCTGAAGACAAGAAGTGAGGGAGGTTTCCAGAGCAGACTGGACATTTGAAACCATCTGGGGAAGCATGGGTCCAGATAATATGGTTTGTAAAGATGAAGGAATCTGCAAATCTAACTATCCTTCCTTTTGGGCTGCAAATAGATTGGTACAGGAGAAGAATGAAGGAAGGGCACTGCCAGAAACAGAAAGAGTGGATTTTTGTACCAAGGAAGCTAGTACAGGAGGATTGGAAGGACCCTTCATGCGAAGGTGTTTCTTGCAAGAAAACACAACAGGGGACTCTTCATCTTCTGAATTAGGTTGCATAGGCTGAGGAGAAGGAACTGAAAATGTAGTTTGCACTGGTAAAGGAGCAGGATCGGGCACTAGAACACCACCAGGAGGAGGTGCAAAAGTGAGGATTCTCTGTAATAAGGCACCACAGGAGACATTAGTGTTTTGTTAAAGATGCGGAATCTAGAGCATGGCAAAGGCGGAAGCTATGGAGGATGGAAGATAAAGACACAACTCATGTTGTCATGACAATGTAGACAACTGTTACACAAGTGAATTAGGTTTCAAGATTGAGACTTGAACTCATAAACACAATTTTGTGTATGGACAACAATGACACAGACACTTGACAGAAAGAGATAAGTATTATTGCATTATCATCATATGAAAGTGATAGTTCAAGTACATCATTATATAGAGTTCTTTGGTAGCACTTAACATCCACTGTGCATATGGGATTTTGTCTCTCTTCATAGAATGGAATGCATCTTCCTAGCCTAGCTATCCTATACAAAGGGACTAAAGTAGGTGTGATTGCAAATATCTCAACATGTTTTGACCCTTCCGTACTCGCTGGAAATGTTGATCCATCTTGGATAATAGGAAGGCTTCCCAATTGAACTTAGCACCCTCTAGAATCTTCACAGAAGCTGTGAATAGTTGTTTGGATAGATACTTGGATACAAAATTGCTCGACATAAACTGGTCCTGGAGGAACTAACATAGCTGCTTCCATATGGAAGAAGAGATATGGGCAACAGATACCCCTAAACTATTAATGAGCTAGTTAAGGAGCAAGGGGGTAGAAGTTTCCTTCTTCATAAGCATAACAATCTCTTCAATAGTGAGTAATTGGTTACCGCTAGGCACAAATGAAGAAAAAATGGGCAAGCACAGTGCTTCACTGATATTAGCTACAGATAAACAGAAGGTGCGGTTATAAACCAAACCAGGCTGGTTTTTGTAAGAAGCCAAGAAGAAGTAACAAAGTTTCTCATCTACAGACGGCAATGTGAGGGCAACAAATGGGTGGAGGCCTGCACGTCAAATGCAATCCGCCTCTAAAAGGAGGGAATAATCATGCACTGCGAGGGGAACATGATGTACCATAATTGGAGGGGTAGAAGTAGGTGCCATTCGGACTATAGCAAAAAACCCACACACACAAAACCAGAAAGACAAAGAGAAAACCTACAAAACCCACAAACAAAACCCCCACTGAGACCATTAATAGGAAATTGACTGAGGATAAGACAGACTAGACCAAACCACCCCAAACAAACCACATCCTATGGAAAATTCAACATGACTTACACACATTTACAACCGAAAGCTTCATGCTATGCAACAAACATGCACCTGAGATCTCGTATCAAGTACGCAAAATAGAACAAAAATGGCACACATACGATAGCCCAAACACGGACTCAAAAAAAATCATGATTAAGCCAATTATCTTGACTAAAAATAGAATAATCACCATATGGACCAAGGTCATATGAATAATCCCAAATCCCACGTAACGTTCAGTGTCCTACAGTGCGGTGAAGTGGGTGGGTGAAACTAACGACTTATTTTTTATTAGATAATCTATTAAACACAATTCATTGCTAAGTTAATCCGTTAATGCATGGTGACTCGGAAATGTAGCCTAGCCCCTCTCAGACTTGACATGACTTGTCTTAACTTGGTCTCTACTGATGCAGTTCATTGTTACAATTACATGATGTGTGGCACTTGAGTGCATGCGTGCGTGACTTCGGGGGGTTTATTTTAATTACAATTTAATGTGTCTGTAACGCGTGTGCGTGTGCAATTTTAAATGGAGTTTAATTTACAAATTATATGAGTTAAGTTGCAAAGATGCACATGTAATAGCGGGGTTCCTTTTATAATTAACATCCGATTTGTTTTAATTATAATTTTATGATGTGCATTCTGTTAATTGGGTGTATGCAACGGTCAATGGATTTTATTTATAATTAATGGTGTGTTATGGTGTAAGTGAGAGAGGGAAAAAATAAAGGGACCTGGTAATGTGTGGGTGGACATGCGTAAGGTCTAAAACCATGTCCTCCAAAATGGAATGCGCAATCCACGCAAATCCACAAAAACGGACAAAAGGTCGAGTGACAATAGTCATCCTGTTAGATAGAAAAAAAACAAAAACTAACTAGCACCTTGACTAAACAAAAACAATGATACACATGACCAAAATAAAGGAGAAGATGTGGATTGGAATTTTAGTGGGATATTTTGATTTGTCTGGTTTTTTGTTTTTATTTTGTGTTGTTTTTTTAATTTTTAATTTTTATTCTATTTTATTGTTGTTATTGTTATTTTTTAAAATTTATAAACAGTAAATGAAAATGAGGATTTGTTTCTGTTTGTTTCGTTGGTTTGGTTTGTGTTATTTTGTGTATTTTATTTTGTTTTTGTTTTTATTTTTTTAAATAATAACCAAAAGACCAATTTGTCCCACTATGAGGGCTGAAAACCATTTTGTTTCAATGTGATGGAAATGTTCTTATCATGTTTGGGAGTTTCAAATGATGTGTTTATGATAATTACATTGTCATAAGATTTTTCCAAAAAAAAGTATATTTCAAAAAATATTTTAATAAGTTTTCACTCCAAAAGATGTCCAAAATGAAAAAGAAAGTGAATGTGATTTTTTGGAATTTTTAAGAATTTTTTCTCTAATTTTTAGGTTTTTTAAAACTTTTATCAATTTCCATCATTTTGTGAATAATTTTAGGCAATTTAGAATTTTTAGTAATTAATTAATGGCATTTTTCATGAAGAAAATTTTTTAAACTGTGGAAAAAAGTTTCAATGATTTTTTGTAATTTTTTGTAATTTTTTAGAATTTTTTATGTTTTATGTTTTTTTAAATTATGTTTTTTTGTTTGTGGAATTATTTGTGGGATTTCAAAAATGAATACTCGGACGCGCGGGTGAACAATCACGTGTGAACAGCAGCAACGACACATGCCCACGAACGAGTCCAACGTGCATCCTCGCACGTGAAGGCCCGCAAAGAGCATGGACTCCATGACCATGCATAGGTGCTTGTAAATAACCACGACAAAGACCCGCAACCCGCACAAAAAAAACTCGGCTGTGCTCGAAGAGGGGCTTAAGAGGGGGTAGGAGTAGGGGGGCTGAACAGGGGATGGGGGAAGGGGGCTTGGTTAGGGGGGTGGGAAAGGGGGCCTTGTTAGGGCGGTGGGAAAGGGGGCTTGGGTAGGGGTGTGGGAAAGGGGGCCTGGTTAGGGGGTGGGAAAGGGGACCTGATCAAGGGGGTGGTGGGGGAGGAGAAGGTGGAGGTGGGGAATGTGGTGGAGGAGGAAAAGGTGGAGGAGGTGAAGGAGGTGGGGAAGGTGGTGGAGGAGGAGGAGGAGGAGGCGGAGGAGGAGGTGGAGGCACAGGGAGGAGGAGGTGGCGACGGGAGCTACAGGAGGAGGAGGCGAGGAGGGCCACAGCAGGAGGAGGCAAGGAGGGGATGCAGGGAGGAGGAGCGAGGGGAGGTGCAAGGAGGAGGCCGCGGGGAGGGGACGCAGGGAGGAGGAGGTGAGGGGAGCTGCAAGAGGTGGAGCGAGGGGAGGCGCAGGAGGAGGAGGCGAGGGGAAGCGCAGGAGGTGGAGGCGACGAGGGGAGCCGCAAGAGGTGGAGGCAAGGGAAGGTGGAGACGGCGAGGGGAGGCGCAAGAGGTGGAGGCGGAGAAGTGGAGGAGGACGAAGGGGGGTGGGCGACGGTGAATTGGAGGAGGACGAAGGGGACGAGCGGGCGACTCCACAGCGTGGCGGCGGGTGGCTCCAACGGCGGTGGCTCTAGCGATGCAACGTGGAGGAAGGGCAGGAGGAAGAGAGGGGATGTGAAGAAGAAGAAGAAGAAGAAGAAGAAGAAGAAGAAGAAGAGGAGGAAGAGGAAGAAAGAGAGCCGTTGGCTGCGTGGGGAGGGGGGCCAACCGTTTTTTCTTTAAATAAATTTACTTTTTTTGTTTGTTTTAAATAAATTTTTTAAAATTTTTGTTGTTTTTTTATTTGTTTGGTTGTTGTTTTTTTTGTGGTTGGTATTTTTTTGTTTTTTTTTGTTGTTTTGGGGAACGATAATGAATTTTTTTTTAAACAGTTTTTTATTTTTATTATGTTTTTGTTTGTTTGTTGTTTTTTTTGCTTGTTTTGGTCATTTTTTTGGGTGCATTTTTCTCTTTTTTTTGGTTGTGTGTTTGTTTGTATATTATTATTATTATTATTATTAGTTTTTTTTGTGTTTGTTTTTGTGTGTGTGTTTTTTTAAATGTTGTTTCGTTTGTTTTATGATTTTTGTGTTTGGTTTGTTAAATTAAAACAATGATTAAGGGGGATAATTAATGTAAAAAGGGGAGAAATTCAATTAAATTAAGAAAATAAAAGCCCTAAAAAGGGAAGCGCACCCTCGGCCCGTGCGTATGCACGGGATGGGGGTAAAAAAATTTGCATTGACGGAATTGAACACGACCAGGACATCAGTAGGAAAGGGTGCAAAGGCGACGGGGCGTCTCGAGGAGTGTAAATTCAAAAACGCGCACGTTCACGTGCGAGGCGAGGCATTCAAGAACACGACAAAACAAAGAAAAATTAATAACTCACAAACCATTCATTAGAACACAATTTTGTAAAAAGGAAAAATGTGCCGGGCGACAAAGAGAAAAGGATGGAAAAGTACGACAGGATGTTCGGGGAAAAAGTAGGGTGTGTGCATGGGAAAAAGATGAAAAACGGTGTCGAAAACACATTTGGGGATTAATTTCAAAAAATACTCAAGTCAGAATGAAGTATAGGAAGAAGAAAAAATGTGCAAAATAATGTGCCCAACAACCTTATCACATCAAAACATGGTTCCGACCGAGATAGGATGCATTCACATGGAAAAAATCCAAAAATCAGACCCGAAAATGGACTCGAAAATTAGTACAGAAAAAACCATGTGGTGGAATGAAGGGAAGAAAAAAGGAAAAATGTCAGGGGGAAAGGGATTCACAGGGTTGTCACATCATCACACAGTTTCGGAGGGACTTGGAGGGGTTTACGTGCAAAAAACACAAAAAAGACACCCGAAAACACATAGAAAAATTAATAACGAAAAATTTGGCAATTGGAATAGGGGGAGAAAAAAGGAAAAAGTGGGGAAATATTGGCTAGACACGGCTGCCAAATTAAACCGGAAGTCCAGTGAAAACAAGGCATGTGCACATTGAAAAAATGTGAAAATTACGCACGAAAATGTCCCGAAAATCTGCAAAAATTAATATCGGACCAACCGTCCATCGGAATGACATGGAGTAAAATCAAAAAATGTCAAGGGGAAGGTTCTTGTCAGGTTTGTCATGTTAAATCACGGTTTTGAAGCAATAAAGGTGTGTTCACATGGAAAACCGTCTAATTTACGCGAAATGTGTCAAAAATTAATATCTCAAGAACCGTGTGTCGAAACAGGGGTTGTGAAAAACGAAAAATGGGTAGTTTGAAGGAAAAAACAGGGCTGTAAGGTTGGATTTGGATTCCCATGAACGTAGGATGCATTCATATGCAAAACGTCAAAACAAGGGATAAAGGGAAATAGTGAAGGAACGACCCCAAGGGTGGGGTAAAGTTAGATGGGTGGGTAGAAAAGGGACCCCATGAGGGTAAAAATAGGTCATGGCATACATACATGATCAACTTGAGGCATATACAGGGGGCATACATTATAGATGCGCAGGGACGCGTCCCCACACTTAAAACCTTAACGAACAGAGTAAAATGCATCAAGATAACCTGAGACTCGTCAACCAACTAGACTCTGATGTCCCCACACTTAAAACATTACATACACTTGCAATCATAAATATAGGGTTAGAAAAACTTGGCATGTTTCGCCGAGCATTGCAGTTGATGGTTGATGTCACGTCCTGTGTCGTAGTTGGCTCTGCAGGAGGTACCAAGGTATCTTCACAGCATACATCCAATGCAATAGGGATCACGCAACAACACCGAGGGAGGTAGCTGATTGATAAAGACCATCTGGTAGGTGTCATGGGACGAAGGATAGTCTCTCAGCTCGCAACACTCAGATGGGAATGAACGAACAGTCACTCAACCCATTACTAACATTACTCCAGATAGTATTGATGGTAACCCAGATCTCACACCCGGTTTAGAAATCGACAAGGGAAATGGTGTAGAGGGAGTATGCCAAGATACACAATTGATGGTGCATTAGTGCATCCAACCTTGTCTGGCATAGGTGTAAGCAGGAAGGCCAAGGAGCCTTGTAGTGCAATGTACAGAATAGGGTGACATGTCCCGTGATGGTGGCAGAGAGCCATCTCGTGTGTGCATAGGGAAACGGAAATGCACCTGACTCCAATTGTCGTAACGTCCCTCAATCTCACCTCTCGGAATTGATTAAGGAGAAACACCAGTCACACTCAATCCACCCTCTGTCTCACACTCTGTTGAAAGATACAGAGGGTGGCCCATTCCTGAAACCCATTGATGTAATCCTCACATGCACTTGTGCAGAGGTTGTATGCCTTGTGCGCATTTGATGATGCAATAGTGAATTCTGCCCTATACCGACATACAGTGCAAGAAGGAAGGCCAGGGAGCCTTATGGTGCAGTGCACAGGAACATATCGTGCATTATGCATTGAGAAGCACATCCCGTGCATGCAACACTCCATTCACACATCTCACCTCTCATTTGATTTGAAGGGAAAGGCTGGTCACTCATCCCACCCTCTGTCTGATACTCTTTTGATAGATACAGAGGGCAACCCATACTCACGTCCCCATCCTATTAGGATAAAAGCTCGCATCACTCAAGGGGTTGGTGATGAAGATCGCGTCAGCTGTTATTGTCACCAGAGTGTTGAAGATTATGCGTACCCAAGGAGGTAGCTGACATGTTTGGTACTTCGATGATTTATATGAAAGATCGTATGTTAAGGAGGGCAGACGGACTGATATTGCAGAGACATCGCACCAAGGGAGGTGGCTTCAAATTGCTTCTGAAAAGGTTCTACTAGTGAATCAGCTATCTTGAACTGCGAGGTGTTACCACCTTTTCCACAGTCAGCTTCCCGCCCAAGGGTTTTTCCACCTTTTCTTGGAACGAGGCTTATTATGATAGGAAATTTCTTTCTTTTCTCCCATAACAGTTTTCTTTTCTCTTTTTTTTCCTTTTTTTTTCCTTAACCTATTCTTGAGGGTGTCTCCACCTTTTCTCAAAGAAATAGGTCGGCATGGCAGGGACCATAGTCCTTTTCTCCCATAACCGTTATATATATTTTTTTTCCTTTTTTTTCTCTTTTTTTTTCTTTCAAAAGGAAAATGGTAGAAACACCATTTGTCAAAACCATCCTCTCCACCGCGGGTGATTGAAAATAGAGGATAAGAGATCAGGGACAGGAGGTGGGCCAGAGGGGACAGAGGGTTGCATACATCTCTTCAGGAGTGGCAAAAAAACGACTATTAGAAGTAACATCAAAAGAATTACAGTGCCACGCCAATGGGGGAAAGGATGGGGTGACTGTGATTGTCAAGATCCCCAATGAGAGAAGTATTTCTTCAGGCGATAGCCATTAATCAAGAAGGGATCATCAGAGGCATCAATGGTCTGCACCTGAATAGAGCCATTAGGGTTAACAGCAAGCACCTTGTACGGGCCCATCCATCATTATTGAAGCTTGCCAGGAAGCTTCCCAAATCATGAATCATAGGCCAGAACCAGATCACCTTCGTTGAAGGAGTGTTTGATAAAGCTGTCATGGTAAGCCTTACGTCGGTCTTGCATGCCTTCCATGCACTCTAGAGCCATCCTGCAAGTCTCGACTAAACATTCCAAGTGCAAGAGGCTGCGTTGCAGTGACTCATCATCTCCCAAGTATTCTTTGATAGCCACTCGCAAAGAGGAAAATTCTAGTTCAATCGGGAAAACAGCTTCTGTACCATATACCAGCTGGAAAGGGGTCTGCCCTGTAGTAGCCTTATGGGAGGTTCTGTATGCCCAGAGGGCCTCTATAAGTCGATCGTCCCAATCACAACGATGTGCAGAAATTGTTCTTGTCACGATCAAGCAGAGGATGCGGTTGGTGACTTCAACTTGGCCGTTGGTTCTGGGGTAGTAAGGAGTGGACTTGTGATAGCAGATCTTATACATCTCTATCGGTTCTTCCATGATTTTGTTGAGAAAATGAGTACCTCTGTCACTTACTAGCTCAAGGGGACTACCAAAATGGGTGATAATATTCTCGTACATGAACAGGGTTATGTTGTTACCATCATCCTACTTCAAAGCTTTAGCTTCACACCACTTTGTGACATAATCCACACATACCAAGATGTATCTGTCCCGCTTCTGTCTGGTGGGTGGATCAATGGGACCCACAAAATCAATCCCCCACTTCTCAAACCGCTTTAGGGGAAGAATAGGTGGCAGTGGCATGGCACTTCTTTCAATGGGTTTTCCCATTCGCTAACAAGCGCCGCATCTCTTGTAGTAGTCATATGCAACCTTGTGGAGGGTCGACCACCAGTATCCCGCTAACAGAGCCTTTCTGGCTGTTGCTTCCCCTGCAAAGTGTCCACCACATGGTTCGTCATGGTATGCTTTCAATACTATGCCAATTTTTTCTCCTGCAACACATCTTCGCAACACTTCATCTTTGCCTTCTTTGCCTCTCTTATACAGTGCACCACCTAACAAGGTGTAGGGGGCTGATTCTAACATAAGCTTCTTCTTCTCACGGCTTGAGATACCAGGAGGATACTGTTGAATTGCCAGGAGGTTGGTTATGTCTGCATACAAGGGAGTAACTGTTTCGACTAGAAACGAGGAAGCATCAGGAAGGTATGGATCATCTTGTTCCTCTTCTGTAGTTTGAGGGATTCGTGTGGCATATGATCGGCTAGGACATGGGAACGGCCAGGCTTAGTGACCACTTCAAAATTGAACTCCTGGAACGGGAGCAACCATCTCATCAGTCGTCCTTTGGCATCTGCTTTATTCATCAGGAAGGACAGGGCTTCATGATCTATGTGGAACTTGAAATGCATTGACAGTAGAGAGTGTCAAAACTTCTCCAGTGCAAACACTATTGCGAAGCACTCAAGCTCTATCACTGTGTAGTTCCTCTCGCGGTTGGTTACTTTTCAACTTGCATACTATATTGGTTGATCTAATTTAGAGGGGCCCTTTTGACATAGGACATCACCTAGCCCTTCAATTGATGCATCTATGTGCACATGGAACTCCTTCGTCCAATCAGGAGACTGTAGGATGGGTTCTCTAATGAGGCACTATTTTAGAGTATTAAAGGCTTCTTCGCAATCATCAATCCAAAGGAAATCCACATCTTTCCTTAGGAGCTTGTGCAGAGGGGCTGCCTTGGTTGCAAAATATGCAATAAATCTTCGGTAGTAGCCCACATGGCCAAGAAATCCTCTCAATTGCTTGAGGTTTTGTTGGTGCTATCAAGGCGGAAATCTTCTCAATCTTTGTTTGGTCTGTTGCAATCCCTTGTGCAGAGACAATATGGCCCAAAAGGACTCTTGATGAGACGCCAAAGACACATTTTTCGGGGTTGAGAGAAATCCCATACTCTCAGCATCTGTCAAAACATTGCTCTAGGTGTCCCCAATGCTCAGGGATTAAGCTATAGACACAGAAGTCATCAAGATACACCTCAATGAAATCATGCAAATGATTCTGGAAAGCAGCCATCATTACTCGTTGGAAGGTGGCAAGAGCATTATAGGTCCCAAACGGCATCACTCTATAGGCATAGGTTCCCCATTCTGTTGTGAAGGTTATTTTGGATTGGTCTTCTTATGCGATTTGGACTTGGTTATATCTGTTGAATCCATCCAAGAGGGAATAGAGCTCATGGCCTGCAACTGTGTCTAGCAGTTGGTCTGTGAAAGGGATAGGGAAATGATCCTTCTTCGTCTTTGAGTTCAGCTTTCAAAAGTCCACACATATTCGAAGTTTTCCGCTCTTCTTGGGTACAACTACAATGGGCGAAACCCATTCACTGTTAGCCATGGGATAAATGAACTATGCTTCAAGGAGCTTCAATAATTCAGGCTTTACCAGACCATAATAATTAGGATTCATGCGCCTTTGTCTTTGCCTTACAGGTTTGGTATCAAGCTCTAGGTCAATGTGATGTTGGCAAACTGTAGGGTCAATCCCCTTTAGGTCTTTGTATGACCAAGCAAACATGTCTAAGTTCTCCTTTAGTAAGTCTCGCAGGACCACTAGTGGAGCCCCAAGAGAGACACCAAGCAAAAGGAGATTCTACTACAAGAAAATCTATCTTGTAACATCAACAAGCTTTTGATTCATTCTTTTGATAACCAAAACAAGGAAAACAGCAAATCTTCACACATCATCATAGTAGATATCTCCCACGAATTTGATAGAATCAACCATAATCCTCAACATCTTCACAAAATCTATCAATAGAACAAGGAACATAAAAGAATACATTATTTTTTAAATAGAAATAATCACGTAGTATTCATCTTCAATGTCTTCATAGTTCTCTCTCTATCTCTCATAGTAGATACATTGTTTTTAGGCATAGAACTGAGTTTCTCTCACTTCTCTCTCTCACATACTCTTGCTCTCTCAATAATACATCATAGCTTCAATACAATACTCAAGAATGACACTCAATTCTCCTCTCTTGGTCATGGATACACCTCCCAAAAGGTATGTTTGATGCAAAGAGATACCAGAGATATCATAGTGTCCTGTGAGATCTGGCTTCTATCACTATTCTTCTGTAATCTTTTGTGAATCTTCAGCAGCTACTTCTTCACTTCAATTAGCTTAAATAGAGCTTCCATTCATCCTTTCCTAAAACAAAAACACTTTCCAAAATATCCATACATCCAACATAACACTTAACAGAAACGAATAGAACAGACCATAGAGCAACAGGACAACAGAAGAACAGAACTATAAAAGCCACAGAGCCTTACAGAAGATCAATAGAGACTATTACAAACCATAAAAACTAAACCAAAACCAATTCAATATTTCATAAACCTTTTAACACAACCTCAACCATCTCTCAAAACATTCATTCAACTATCTCAACTACCAAAATAGAAACAAAACATAAGAAAATAGAAGAAAATCAAACGTTACAGAACCATACAGAAAAAATTACAGAACCCTTCAGAATAACATATCCTCATAAAAAACCATCATAACTTCTTCAAGCATACTCAAACCATTCCAAACACTTCAAAACATCTTCAAATTGAAACAATCCATCACAAAAAAACAACCATTCAACAAAAAAACAACAAAAAATCAGCCCAAAAAAACCTATCATTTCAACACTCAACATATCCCCACACTTAGAAAGGAAGCGTCCTCGCGACCTTTTAAAAAAAAGAATAAAAGCTCTAATATCAGCTAAAAAGAATCTTCAATCCAACTTAAATCACCAACTACTATCATGACCCCAACAAATCAACTTCATAGAACCTATATCTAAAACACATAAGAAAGGAAAAACAATAACACCAAAAACCATTCCAATACCATAAAACCAAAATAACTCAAACTATTAAAGGATATAAGAGTTCGGCATCCAAATTCTCACTGCAACCATGTTATAACCATCATCAGCAATCTTGGCAGCTTCAACTTCATCAGCTTCTCATAATATAAAAAACAAACAAAACCCAACACAAAAAATACCCATATACAAATATAGTCTGAATGGCACAAATCCCCAAAAATTGGAGAGAAAAAGAAAAGTTTCCATTAAGAAAGAGAGGATACAATCATGAGAACCCTCCTATTAAGTAGGATAAAGGTATTTCTTCTTAAATTGCATACTAAATTTAAGACAGTCTAAGGCTTTGTTCTCATCTACAAAATACTGAGGTACATTTTGAAGGAACTGTAGACAACACATCCTTTTCAGTAAAATTATGAACCTAGTAGGGAAGGCCTATGCAAAGTAATACAGAACATCCATATGAGCAACAGCTACATCCTCATTTGGATTAACCAGCAACTATGGGATACTCTTCCAAGTATTCAAGGTGGACTGCTGATGCATGAAAGTAAAATACCAGCAAAAATGAGCTACAATGCGAATAATGGTATCCCCATAAGTAACATGTACTCTAACAAAATGGAGGTAAGAGTTAGAACATGCTGTAGAGGTATCCCATGACCCTGGAATAAAAGGGCAATTAAACACCGCTCATGTCACAGAATCATGTAGTGTCCATTTTCATCGACGAAGTATGTCACTATCATACCCTAGTGTATGCAACACTGTCTGAGGAGGAAGGTTAATATAATCGGATGGAGAGGGAAATGGAATAAAACGGAAATGTTGTAATGGAGGATAGGATAGATCATAAAAGGAAGGTAAATGAAGGGATAAAGAAGGTGGTAAAGATGGAGAATACATCAAAAAGGTATGAAGGGATTCTGCTGGAAAAACGGAAGGAATAAGAGGAATTGTAGGTGGAGGTTCAGAAGGAGTAGGAGATAATGTAGGATTAGCAATGAAAGGACATGTAGTAAAAACAAGAATATGAGGAAATCTTAAAGGGGTAAAGGATAAGAGATGAATCGTGTCAGGACTAGATGAAAGAAGAGAAACATAAAGAGGGAAACAATAAGGCATGAGGGAATAAGAAAGAAGATCTGTAGGATCTAAGGGATAAATAGAACAACGAAAATTAAGGTCTTGGCAAAAGGACTCGGTAAATAACGGGTGATCAACAATAAAGCTCAATAACTGAGATTGTAGAGGCTCAATATCAGAAATGGGCAGATGCCTGCATGTCAGATGCAATCCGCCTCTAAAAGGAGGGAATAATCATGGACTGTGAGGGGAACATGCTGTACCATAATCGGAGGGGTAGAAATAAGTGCCATTCAGACTATAGCAAAAATCCCACACACACAAAACTAGAAAGACAAAGAGAAAACTTGCAAAACCCACAAACAAAACCTCTACTGAGACCATTGATAGGAAATAGACTGAGGACAAGACTGACTAGACCAAACCACCCCAAACAAACCACATCCTATGGAAAAATTCAACATGACCTACACACATATGCACGTGAAAGCTTCATGCTATGCAAAAAACTAGCACTCGAGACCCCGTATCAAGCACACAAAATAAAACAAAAATGGCACACATACCGTAGCCCAGAGACGGACTCAAAAAAAATCATGATTGAACCAAATATTCTAACTAAAAATAGAATAAACACCATATGGACCAAGGTCAGATTAATAATCTCAAATCCCACATAACGTTCAGCGTCCTACAATGCGGTGAAGTGGGTGGGTGAACTAACGACTCATTTTTTATTAGATAATCCATTAAACAAGTTCATTGTTACAATTACATGATGTGTGACACTTGAGTGTAAGCATGCGTGACTTTGGGGTGTTTATTTTAATTACAATGTAATGTGTCTGTAACGCGTGTGCATGTGCACTTGTGAATGGTTTTTAATTTATAAACTACATGAGTTAGGTTGTAAAGTTGCACGTTCAACGATGGGGTTCCTTTTATAATTAACGTCTGGTTCGTTTTAATTATGAAGTTATGATGTGCATTTTGTTAATTAGGTATGTGCAACGGTCAGTGGATTTTATTGACAATTAATGGTGTGTTATGGTGCAAGTGAGAGAGGGGGAAAAAAAAGAAAGGAACCTAGCAATGTGTGGGTGGACCCTCGCAAGGTCTGAAACCACATCCTCCAAAATGGAATGTGTAAGCCACTTAAATCCACAAAAACAAACAAAAGGTTGACTGACAATAGTCGTCCTGTTAGATAGAAAAATAACGAAAACTAACTAACACCTTGACTAAACAAAAACAATGATACACATGACCAAATTAAAGGAGAAGATGTAGATTTGAATTTTAGTGGGATATTTTGATCTATAGGGTTTTCTTGTTTTTATTTTGTGTTGTTTATTTTTATTTTTTAGATTTTGTTTTGTTTGTTTGTTTGTTGTTTTTTTTAAATTAAAAAACAGTAAATGAAAAAGAGGGTTTGTTTCTGTTTGTGTCGTTGGTTTGGTTTGTGTCGTTTTTGTGTATTTTGTTTTGTTTTCGTTTTTGTTTTTTTCTTATTTTTTAAAAAATAAAAAAACCAAGAAACCAATATGTCCCACTATAAGGGTTGAAAACCATTTTGTTTCAATGTGATGGAAGTGTTCTTATCATGTTTGGGAGTTTCAAAGGATGTGTTTATGATAATGACATTATCATAAGATTTTTCCACAAAAGAAATATTTTCTTTAAAAAATTAAATAATTTTTAATTCCAAAAAATATCCAAAATGAAAAGAAAGTGAATGTGATTTTTTGGATTTTTAAAGATAATTTTTTAGAATTTTTATCAATTTCCATCATTTTATGAATATCTTTGGGCAATTTGGAATTTTCAGTAATTAATTAATGGCATTTTCCATGAATAAAAAATTTTGAAACTGTGGGAAAAAGTTTCAATGATTCTTTTGTAATTTTTCAAAATTTTATTTTTTAATGTTTTATGTTTTCATTATTTGTTTGTTTTTTTTAAATGATGTTTTTTTGTTTTGTTTGTGGAATTATCTGCGGGATTTCAAAAATGAATATCCGAACACGCGGGTGGACAATCACATGTGAACAACAGCAATGATGCACACCCAGGAACGAGTCCGACGCGCGTCCTCGTGCGTGAATGCCCGCAACAACCACCGACACACGACCACGCATTGCGGCGTGACCGACCGCGACGAAGACCCACAACCCGCATCAAAAACTCTGCTGCTACTCGCGAAGGGGGGGCTTAACAGGGGTGGGGAAAGGAGGGCCTAACAGGGGTGGGGAAAGGGGTTCTAGTGAAGGGGGGGAAGGGGTTTTAGTAAGGGGGCATGGTGGGGGAGGAGGAGGTGGCAGGAGGTGATGGAGGTGGAGGTGGAGGTGGAGGTGGAGGTGGAGGTGGAGGAGGAGGAGGAAGCGGGTGGTGGAGGAGGGAGTGAGTGGAGAAGGAGGTAGTGGAGGAGGGAGCGGGTGGAGAAGGAGGTAGTGGAGGAGGGAGCGGGTGGAGGCGAGGCGCAGGGTGGAGAGGCGCAAGGTAGTAGGAGAGAAAGAGGGAGAGAAGGAAGAGGCAATTGTAAACGCCCCGAACAACGTAGTATGCTTAACAATTATGATATTCGCTTGTTTTTCGAGATTTAATATAAAAGAGAATGAACACGTAAAGCTGAAAATGAAAATTACTCACAAAATTACAGCCATGAAAATGTAAAAGTAATGGAGACAAGATTGAGGGTTGAAGATGGGCAACCCCCCCCCCCCCCCCCCCCCCCGAAGGAATGTATTTCTGCTCAACCCAAGTCCCTTAGGGAAGAGCTCAATTACAATCAACCTGAGAGTGAGAAGAAGTAATTCTCACTCTCACAAGATCATGCAAAGATGTACAAACACACATGCATTATCTATTATGCAATGATAAGAACTGATTTCTTTACAGTATGAGAGAAGAAAAAGGGGAATTCAGCCTTTCTCCATCGTTGATCAGCAGTACATGGATAGGGCTTGCTTCTTGTAGCTAAAATGGAAGAAAGAGCTCGAGAAGGAGGTGCTGTAATGAATTTACAAGCTTGCTGTCTTGTAAAACAACAGTGATAGAAGAGGGAATATGGAGGAATTTGATAATGAAGAAGTGGGGGATGATGATGGGGATGGATGGGGCCAGTTTCTGGCTATCTATGGGTGCTGTACATGAGTTTACAGCAAAGAAAAATGATGTTGAATGAAGAAAAATGAGCTCTTATTTATAGGAGAGGGGAGAGCTAGTACAAAAGGGGAAAGTGGAGTAGCACAAGACAAGTGTCCAACCACATGTCATGAGATGTGACAAGTGGTGGGACACTTGGAAACTTGTGTGACAAGTGTCTTGACACTTGTCTCTTCTCTATGGCCTTCCTTTTTGAGTTGAATACTGTCAAGAATAGAAACAACCAAATTTAGTAAGCACAGTCAGAGTACAGAACTTACTATTTTTAGAATGACATCCCTATTTTTTAGGACTAGCATTTCTAGGCTAATTCGAGGCTCCTAAATTTTAGGGACCTCCTAAAATTTAGGGATCTCCTAAAATTTAGGGACCCCCCAATATGGGTGTCATATGAAAGCTTTTTCCGTGTACATCGCAAAAATGGTATTCGAATCTTCATGTGACTTTCCTATGCAAAGAGATGTGCATTTCAAGCTTTCAGCCCACACATGCACATTATACAAGCATTTCATGATCATGCCATCTTGTTGATTGTAACTGTTTGTTCTGGTGGATCTAGCCCACACTTCAAGGCATCAATCCTTTCTGTGTGCGAGTCTAACCCTGATATGCGTGAGTTCTAGTCACAGGTGAACAATCGGGTCATATAGGTGGAAGTGTGAACTATCTTTTCTCTAACCCACCGCGTGGGTCCACCATAACCTGTGACCACTCATCAGTGGCCAGCTCGAATGCACTTTTCTTTATATCTAATTAGTGCAAAGGAAATAAATTTAATAAATCATTATATAGACAAATTAATGAAAAAGGATACAAATTCTGTTTCTATAGAGTTGTGACAGCCCTCTGGCTTTTATTCAGCTGTCCTCAGCTGAAAAGCTTGTTGATATTGCTGTAGAATATTTGGGTAATCATTCATGAATCTTTCATCTACCCATTGTGCATCTGTTGTGGGTAGATTCTTGAATTTTAGTAAGAATTTTCGTGTCACAAGGCCACTTCTCGTGGTTCGATCCTTGAGAAACAAAATCTTTTCAGGTTCCAAGAGTTGCTCTGTTTCTTCAACTTCTGGGGGATCTTCAGTAATGGGTTCCTTTGGTTCTGGTCCTATGTAAGGTTTTAGCAAACTTACATGAAAAGCATTGTGTATTTTCCAATGAGCAGGAAGCTCAAGTCGATAAGAAACTTCATTTATTTTCTCAATCACTTTGAAGGGTCCAAAGTATCTACTGGAGAGCTTTGGAAAAGATGAATTTTGACCAGAACCTTGTTTGAGCCTGCTTTTATCAAACTTTAGCAAGACATATTGACCTTTTTCAAAAGCCAAAGGTCTTCTTCGTTTATCTGCTTGCTTCTTTTGTCGCTCTTGGGCAACTTTGATAGTGGCTTGAACTTGATCCATTGTGGTTTTTAAATCTGAAGCAAACTCATCACCAGCAAAAATCTTATCTTTAGTGCGAATAATTGGAGGAGGAATCACTTTACCCTGTACTATTTCATTTGGAGCTTTCCCTGTGGATGAGTGCACTGTATTGTTGTAAGCAAACTCCAATAATGGAAGATATTTCTCCCATTGTGACTTATGTTCACTAACATAAGCTTTCAACATATCCAAAAGAGTGAGATTCGTCACCTCTGTTTGGCCGTCAGTTTGAGGATGAAAAGATGAGGAGAACTTTAAAGTGGTTCCCAAATTCTCAAATAAAGCACGCCAAAAGTTACTTGTGAATTTGGAGTCTCTATCTGAAATGATCTCAAAAGGCATACCATGTAATCTAAAGATATGTTGAATGAAAAGTCTTGCAACTTGTGCGGATTTCAATGTTTTATGACATGGAATAAAATGTGATTGTTTGCTGAATCTATCAATTATGACCCAAATCATATCATGACCTTGAGGTGTTCTTGGAATACCTGAGATGAAATCCATTGTGATAGATTCCCATGGATCTTTGGGCACTGGAAGAGGTTGTAACAATCCTGGAATCTTCTGCCTATCATATTTGGATTTTTGGCATACCAGACAAGCCTCAATGAAGTTATGTGTATCTTTTCGTAATGTTGGCCAATAAAAGTAGCGCTCAATTGCACTTAGAGTGGCTGCCCTTCCTCTATGCCCTGCATAAGGGGGTTCATGACTTTCTTTAAGCACCTTTTGTCGAACAGGAAGAGTGACACAAAGGCGATTGTTCATGAGAAGGTAACCGTCCTTGATGGAATAATCTGGATGAGAACCTCCTTGCTGTAAATTTGACCAAATTGCTACAAAATCAGTATCTTCATCATAAGTATTCTTCATCGTTTGAAAATCTTCATGATGAGCCACTGTAATAGTTGAAATGCGAAGCACTCTAGAAAGTGCATCAGCAACTACATTTTGTTTCCCTGGAGTGTACATAATTTGAAAATGAAACATAGACAAGAAATTTTCCCATCTTGCATGTTTCTCCTGCAAATGCTTTAAGCTTTGATGATCGGTTTTAATAAGGAATTCATTGCCTAAAAGATAATGTTTCCATATCTTTAAAGCATGAACCACTGCTAAGAGCTCCTTTTCATAAATGTCATACCTTTTCTCCACATCATTTAGACGGCAGCTTTCAAAGGCTACGGCATGGCCTTCTTGATTTAGCACTGCACCAATACAATCACCGCAAGCATCTGCTTCCACCACAAATGGTTTTACCAGATCTGGAATGATAAGAACAGGTCCAGAAGTAAGAGCTGTTTTCAGCCTTGTGAAGGCTGCCTTCTCTTTTTCCTTCCATTGGAAAGAGATCTTCTTCTTTGTAAGGTCATGAAGTGGAGAAGCCATATGTGCAAAATGCTTGATGAAGCGGCGGTAATAAGAACATAAGCCAAGAAACGATCGCACCTCATGTACATCACGAAGATGAGGCCATTCTTGGATTATCCTGATCTTTTCAGGATCCATCTGAATCCCTTCAAAAGAGATGACATGCCCAAGGTAATTTATTTTATGCATGAAAAATTCACTCTTTTTACCATTTACCAAGAGTTGATTTTGTTGTAGTAATTGTAGAACAATTTCCAAGTGTTGATGATGATCCTCTTCATTCTTGCTAAAGACAAGAATATCATCAAAGAAAGTACCGACATATTGTCGATGCTCTCTAAAGATGCGCTCCATCATTCGATTAAAGGTGGCTGGTGCATTGGTTAATCCGAAAGGAACCACCAAGAATTCATAAAGACCGTATGAAGTGCGGAAAGCAATTTTGTGTACATCTTGTGGTATTACCCTAATTTGATGATAACCACTCTTTAGATCAATGCGGCTGAAAACCTTTGAGCCTCCTAGACGATCCAAAATGTCGTCAATTCTGGGAATAGGAAACCGATTCTTCACAGTGATTTTGTTGAGGGCTCGATAATCAATGCACATCCTGAATGTGCTATCTTTCTTTTGAACGAGAAGAACCGGTGAACAAAATGGTGAGCTACTTGGCCTAATTAGCCCACGGTTGAGTAGGTCTTCGACTTGCTTTCTGATTTCTTCTTGTTGAGGACGGCTCACACGGTATGGTGCTATATTAGGAGGAGAACTGCCCGGAATAATATCAATATGATGGTCTTCTGGCCTTTCTGGGGGAAGCTGATAAGGAAGATCTTCCAAAAAACAATCTTTATACTTTTCCAAGAGCTCAAGTTGCTCTTGGTTTTCAGCATTCATATTATCTTTTACATCAGTGACATAAAGCAGACAACATTGAACACAATCCTTAATTGCTCTAGAGACTTGCATATGGCTTACCATAGGTATGGTGTCTCTAAAAACTCCAGCTTGGATCTCGTACTTCTTGCCTTTGTTGGTGAGTTCTACCTTCTTTTTTTGAGAGAAGATGGTTGAATCTACTCTATGATTCCAGGGCATGCCAAGAATCACATCGCAACCATCAAGGTCTCCGATACAGAAGGTATCTTTGTCACTGTAGCCTTGAATTTGAAACTTGAGCTTGCCAATGTAGGGTATCACAGTCTTCACTGTGTCACCTTCATCAGCATTTAAAGCTTGGCGAACTTCTGCTGGAGTGTCCATCTCTTCATTCTTTAATCCAAGCTCTTTAGCTAATTGCAAGGAAATGATATTTTCATTCGCCCCAAGATCTATCAAGAATAGTGCTTGCTTACCTTGCAACTGTCCCCAAGCTTTTAATAATTTGCGCGTCTCTGGAGTGTGAGTTGTGTTTGCAACTACATCACTGATAGCATTGATTTTCACTGGCGACTTAGGCTTGTTGTCAGAAACCTTGCTTTGTCCCTTGTTTGGACATTGCTTCGCTATGTGGCCTGTTTGTCCACATTTAAAGCACTTCCCTTCTTTCATGAAGCGTTGCTTTTCTTTTTCAGAAAATTGCTTTGCTTGTGGGTATAGATTGGAGCGAAATTGAGGAGCATTAGGAGGTGCATAGGGCTTCATCTTCTTTTGATTTGATGGCTACTTTTGCCACTGTTTTTGTCCTTCATTTGGGGCTGAATACTCCTCATCATCAGCTACTCTCTTCTTATCATTCTTTTGGAAGAAATGCTCCATTTCCCATGTCTCAGCATGGTCAATGAGTTCCTTGAGACTAGAACAATGATAATGATTAAGAGCAGTACGAAGTTTAAAATGCAAACCTCCTTGAAACTTCCTAAGCTTTTCCGAACTACTGATCTTCTTGAAATGTTGGACCTTCAAAAGTAGCTCCCAAAATCTCTTGGTATAGTCACCAAGTGACTCATTTTTCCTTTGCCAAAGCCGATTCCATTCCATTTTTACATCTCTTTTGAAATGAACAGGAAGAAATTGGCTTTGTATCAGGCGAACAAAGGACCGCCATGATTTTGGGGCAGCATGATCATATTCCAACCCCGTCCACCAAGTATGGGCTAAGTCGGTTAAATGTAAAGCTGCAAACTTAATCTTTTCTTTTTCTTTATACTTGTCACGACCATACAAAATTTGAAATTGACGAATAAACTTCAGAAGAAGATCAGGATTTCGGGAACCATCATACATACTAAACTTGATCTTCTTTTCAAGTTGAGATAGTGACTTAGTCTTCTTCTTCTTCTTATGCCTTCGTCCATGCTCGAATATTGAGGTTGAAGATGATGAAGTGCTTGATGGGGATGAAGATGGAGACGAGGGTGAAGAATGTCGACGCCTTTGACGATGATGAGGTCTTCCACGAGAAGGGTGTGAATCTTCATTACTAGAAGAGGATCCATCAGAATAGGCGCCAGATGACTTTGAAGAAGAGAATGAGCTTCGACGCGATCTCTTTCTTTGTCTTGAAGTAGAATGGGACTGCCTCTTAGAAGTAGTTGGACTTCTTGATCGGCTCCTTTCATTGGTATGGCTTTGTCTCCTTGAAGTAGATGGGCTTCTTTCCTTGAATTCTTTGGGATTCTCAACTTTTTCTAGTTTGAGAAGTTGCTCACGAATTTGCTGATTCTCCTCTCTAAGACTTTGAATGGCTTGAAGGATAGCACTCGATTGATCCATTGAGAAAAAGAAAAAAAAATATGCTCAAGCACTCAATGCAAGGGCTGAAAACAAACAAACTTATAGTTGTAAGCACTACCAGTGTTGGGGGTGAGGACCGAGCCAAAGCTCTGATACCATTGTAAACGCCCCGAACAACGTAGTATGCTTAACAATTATGATATTCGCTTGTTTTTCGAGATTTAATATAAAAGAGAATGAACACGTAAAGCTGAAAATGAAAATTACTCACAAAATTACAGCCATGAAAATGTAAAAGTAATGGAGACAAGATTGAGGGTTGAAGACGGGCAAACCCCCCCCCCCCCCCCTCGAAGGAATGTATTTCTGCTCAACCCAAGTCCCTTAGGGAAGAGCTCAATTACAATCAACCTGAGAGTGAGAAGAAGTAATTCTCACTCTCACAAGATCATGCAAAGATGTACAAACACACATGCATTATCTATTATGCAATGATAAGAACTGATTTCTTTATAGTATGAGAGAAGAAAAAGGGGAATTCAGCCTTTCTCCATCGTTGATCAGCAGTACATGGATAGGGCTTGCTTCTTGTAGCTAAAATGGAAGAAAGAGCTCGAGAAGGAGGTGCTGTAATGAATTTACAAGCTTGCTGTCTTGTAAAATAGCAGTGATAGAAGAGGGAATATGGAGGAATTTGATAATGGAGAAGTGGGGGATGATGATGGGGATGGATGGGGCCAGTTTCTGGCTATCTATGGGTGCTGTACATGAGTTTACAGCAAAGAAAAATGATGTTGAATGAAGAAAAACGAGCTCTTATTTATAGGAGAGGGGAGAGCTAGTACAAAAGGGGAAAGTGGAGTAGCACAAGACAAGTGTCCAACCACATGTCATGAGATGTGACAAGTGGTGGGACACTTGGAAACTTGTGTGACAAGTGTCTTGACACTTGTCTCTTCTCTATGGCCTTCCTTTTTGAGTTGAATACTGTCAAGAATAGAAACAACCAAATTTAGTAAGCACAGTCAAAGTACAGAACTTACTATTTTTAGAATGACATCCCTATTTTTTAGGACTAGCATTTCTAGGCTAATTCGAGGCTCCTAAATTTTAGGGACCTCCTAAAATTTAGGGATCTCCTAAAATTTAGGGACCCCCCCAATATGGGTGTCATATGAAAGCTTTTTCCGTGTACATCGCAAAAATGGTATTCGAATCTTCATGTGACTTTCCTATGCAAAGAGATGTGCATTTCAAGCTTTCAGCCCACACATGCACATTATACAAGCATTTCATGATCATGCCATCTTGTTGATTGTAACTGTTTGTTCTGGTGGATCTAGCCCACACTTCAAGGCATCAATCCTTTCTGTGTGCGAGTCTAACCCTGATATGCGTGAGTTCTAGTCACAGGTGCCCAATCGGGTCATATAGGTGGAAGTGTGAACTATCTTTTCTCTAACCCACCGCGTGGGTCCACCATAACCTGTGACCACTCATCAGTGGCCAACTCCAATGCACTTTTCTTTATATCTAATTAGTGCAAAGAAAATAAATTTAATAAATCATTATATAGACAAATTAATGAAAAAGGATACAAATTCTGTTTCTATAGAGTTGTGACAGCAATGGAGGAGGAGGAGGAGGCAAGGCAGGGAGAAGGTAGAGGAGAGGGGAGGTGAAGAAGAAAGATAAAGAAGAAGAAGAAGAGAAGGGAGAGGCGTAGGGTGGGAACCACAGGGAGGAGGGAACGGTTTTTTTTTTTAATTTCTTTTGTCTTTGTGAGCGTTAGTTTTTTTTTTTCTTGGAAGGGTGTCCTATTAGGTTTTTTTTGTTTTTTATTGTTATTTGGTTATGTTTTTGTTTTGATGTGTTGTTTTGTTTTTGTATGTGGTTTTTTTTTTTGTTTTTTTGGTAATTAGTTTTGTTTATGTTGCTTTGTGAGTATTTTGTTTGTGTGTGTGTGTGTGTGTTTATTTTGTGGGTTTGTGTTTTTTCTGTGGTTTTGTTTTTTGGTTGTTGTTGTTTTTGTTTTATTTTAAATTTACATTGTGGTTTTGTTTGTTTTATTTTTTTGTGGTTAGTGGGTAAATTAAAATAATGAGTGGGGGGGAGGGGGGGAGGAGATAATTAATGTAGGGAAAATTAAATTAAATTAAATTAAGAAAATAAAAGCCTAAAAAGGGAAGAGCGCCCCTGTCCCGTGCATATGCACGAGGTGGGGGTAAAAAATTTTGCAGTGACGAGAAACAACAAGGTCGGGACGTCGGGACAGAAGGGCGCAAGGAAACTGGGGCGTCTCAAGGTGCGTAAATTCAAAAACGCACGAGTTCACGTGCGAGGCAAAGTACGCGGGAACACGTCCAAACAAAGAAAATTTAATAACTCACAAACCATTCATCAGAACGCAATGCCGAAAAAAGAAAATTTGGGTTGGAAAGCGAGGGGGAGAATGCAAAAAAGTACAACAGGGTGTCCAGGATCAAATCAAGGCGTTCCCATGGGAAAAAGATAAAAACTAGGCGCAAAAACACATATGACAATTAATATTAAAAAATCCATTCACCGGAATGAAACACCGGAAAAAGGAAAATGGTGAGAAAAGTTATACGGACACTGCTATCATGTCACAACACAGTTTCAACGGAGATAAGACCCAAACACATGGAAAAAACCCAAAAATCAACCCCAATACGGGATACATAAATTAATAGAAAAAGATCTGGTCACCGGAATGAAGGGCAGTAAAAAGGAAAAATGTCTGTGAGAAAGGGATTCACATTGATAGCATAATAAAATGCACGTCCAAGGGAATAAGGAGGGGTTCGCATGCAAAAAAGGTGAAAATCGACCCCGAAAACGCACACAGGAATGAATACTGATAAATCCATTAGCCGGAACAAAGTGAGGGAAGAAGGGAAAATGTGTAGAAAATTGTGCTCAACTAGCCTATCACATCAGAACATAGTGTCAAGAAAAAGAAACCCCATTCGCATGGAAAAAACCCAAAAATCGTATCGAAAACGGGATTCGGAAATTAATAGCGAATGATCTGTGCACCGGAAGGGAGGGTGAGAAAAAGAAAAAATGTCAGGACATTTAGAATCTTCAGGGTTGTCACATCAAATTGTAGTTCGGATGGGATTAGGAGGCGTTCACATGGAAAAAATAATAAAATGGAGCTCGATAACACTAATAAAAATTAATAACAAAAAATCGAGAGGTCAAATGTGGGCGAATGAAAAAGGAAAATTGTGCAAAAAATGTAGCTAGACAAGGCTATCCGAGCATAATTGAATTTTGAGGAGAATAGGGCAGGTTCACATGGAAAAAGGTAAAAAACATACGTGAAAAAGGCACGAAACCACACAAAAATTAATTATAGACAAACCATATGTCAAAATGACAGGTGATTAAATCAAAAAATATCCCATGGAAAGCATAGGACAGGGCTGGTATGTTAGATCACTATTCCAAAACGATAACGGTGCATGCGTATGCAAATACATCTAATTGTGTAGGAAAAACTTCAAAAATGAATGACACAAAAATGGTAAGTCGGAACAGGGGGATGTAAAAAGGAAAAGTGTGTCATTCAAAGGGACGAACAGGACTATAAGGTTGGATCGGGAGTTTGGTGAACATAGGGATGTTCACATAGAAAAGGGAAAATTTGTGTAATAAAAGCAACCATAAGGGAAACGGGCTCGACGACAAGGGA
The DNA here is from genome assembly GCF_053477565.2 of Lygodium microphyllum. Lineage (NCBI taxonomy): Eukaryota > Viridiplantae > Streptophyta > Polypodiopsida > Schizaeales > Lygodiaceae > Lygodium > Lygodium microphyllum. The sequence goes on along the minus strand of NC_141163.1, from coordinate 39,494,008 downwards.
TACAAGGGTGGGTGGGTGAGGAAGGGACCCCATCAGAACAGAACTAGTATGGGATAGACATGCATGATTAGGTAATGACATATGTAGGGGTTATGCTCAACAGACGCGCAAGGACGCATCCCCATACTTAAGACCTTACCAGTTAGGATTGATTGATTGACACGGCCACGGACTTGTTAACCGACTCGACGTTGGCATCCCCACACTTAAGACATAACATACACTTGCAAATAGAAAGGTAGGGTTAGAAATACTTGGCCCATTTCGTACATGATTGAAGGAAATCGTTGTTATTGATGCAGAAATATTGAAGCCGTCGTCGGGTGGCAAGAGGAACCAAGGCGCGTCACAGAACACGTCCAACATGGCAGAGACCATGCAACAGCACCCAGGGAGGTAGTTTTGTTGATAAACTCTCAACTCATGGACACTCAAGAGGATGATAGAACAGTCGCTCACTCCATGACGCACATCGCTCAATGAATAATCATGAAATCCCATAACTCACGGCCAGTTTAGAATTGAACAAGGGGAAAGTGATTGGGAGGGAGTATGCCAGTGTGCACAATTGATAGTGCATCCGTGCGTTCCACCAATCTGGCATAGGTGCAAAGAGGAAGGCCAAGGAGCCTTGTAGTACAGTGCACAGAATAGGGTGACGTGTCATGTGCTGATGGCAAAGACCTGTCCCATGTGTGCATAGGGAAACAGAAACGTACCTGACTCCAATTGTCATAACATTCCTCAATCTCACCTCTTGGAATTGATTGAGGAGAAACACCAGTCACACTCAGCCCACCCTCTGTCTCACACTCTGTTGAAAGATACAGAGGGCATCCCATTCTTGAAACCTATTAATATAATCCTCACATGCACTTGTGAAGAGGTTGTATGCCTTGTGCGCATTTGATGGTGCAACAGTGCATCCCGCCATGTGCCGGCATACAGTGTAAGAAGGAAGGCCAGGAACCCTTATGGCGCAGTGCACAAGAACAGATCATGCGTTGTGCATTGAGAGGCCCAACCCACGCGTGCAACACTCCATTCACACATCTCGCCTCGCATTTGATTTGAAGGGAAAGACTGGTCACTCACCCCACCCTCTATCTGACACTCTTTTGATAGATACAGAGGGCAGCCCATACTCACGTCTCCATCCTATTAGGATGAAAGCTTGCATCACTCAAAGGGTTAGTGATGAAGATTGCATCGGTTGTTGTTGTCACTAGAGTGTTGAAGATGATGCGTACCCAGGGAGGTAGCTGACACGTCTGGTACTTCAATGATTTGTATGAAAGGTCGTTTGTTAAGGAGGGCAGACTGACTAATTTTGCAGAGACAATGCACCAAGGGAGGTGGCTTCAAATTGCTTCTAGAAAGGTTTTGCTAATGAATCAACTATCCTGAACTGCGGGGTGTTACCACCGTTTCCATAGTCAGCTTCCCGCCCAAGGGTGTTTTCACATTTTCTTGGAATGAGACCTACTATGATAGGGAATTTCTTCCTTTTCTCCCATAACAGTTATATATATATTTTTTCTCTTTTGTTTTTTGTTTTTTTTTTCCTTTTTTTTAAAAGATGGAAAATGGTAGAAACACCATTTGTCAGAACTATTCTCTCTACTACTGCAGTTGATTGAAAATAGAGGATAAGAGATCAGAGGCAGGAGGTGGGCCGAAGGGGACAAAGGATTGCATGCACCTCTTCAAGAGTGGCAGAAGAATGGCTATCAGAAGTAGCATCAGAAGAATTACAGTGCCACGTCAATGGGGGAAAGGATGGGGTGACTGTGATTGTCAAGATCCCCAAGGAGAGAAGTACTTCTTCAGGCGATAGCCATTAATCAGGAAGGGATCATCAAAGGCATCAACGGTCTGCACCTGAACAGAACCATTGGGGTTGACAGCAAGGACCTGGTATGTCCATCGTTGTTGAAACTTGCCAGGAAACTTCCCAAATCGTGAATCATAGGCTAGAACCAGATCACCTTCATTGAACTCCTTGTGTTTGATGAAGCTATCACGGTAAGCCTTACGCCAAGCTTGCGTGGCTTCCATGAACTGTAGAGCCATCCTGCAAGTCTCATCCAAATATTCCAAATGCAGCAAGCGGTGCTACAGTGACTCATCATCTCCCAATCGTTCTTTAACTGCCACTCACAAAGAGGGAAATTCCAGTTTAATCGGGAAAACAACTTCTGTACCATACACTAGTTGGAAAGGAGTTTGTCTTGTTGTAGCCTTATGGGAGATTCTGTATGCCTAGAGGGCCTCTATAAGTTGATCGTCCCAATCACGACGATGTGCGAAAATCGTTCTTGTTAAGATCGAGTAGGGGATGTGGTTGGTAACTTCAACTTGGCCGTTGGCTCTGGGGTAGTAAGGAGTGGACTTGCGATGGCAGATCTTATACATCTCTGTCAGTTCTTCCATGATTTTGTTAATGAAATGAGTATCTCTGTCACTTACCAGCTCGAGGGGACTGCCAAAACGGGTGATAATATTCTCATACATGAACAGGGCTATGATGTTACCATCGTCCCGCTTCAGAGCTTTAGCTTCACACCACTTTGTGACATAATCCATACATACCAGGATGTATCTGTTCTGCTTTCGTCTAGTAGGCGGATCAATGGGACCCATGAAATCGATCCCTCACTTCTCAAACGACTTTAGGGAAAGAATAGGTTGTAGTGGCATGGCACTTTTTTTAATAGGTTTTCCCATTTGTTGACAAGCATTGCATCCCTTGTAGTATTCATGTGCATCCTTGTGGAGGGTCGGCCACCAGTATCCCGCTATTAGAGCCTTCCTAGTTGTTGCTTCTTTTGCAAAGTGTCCACCACATAGTTCGTTATGGTATGCTTTCAATACTATGCCGATTTTGTCTCCTGCAACACATCTTCGCAACACTTCATCTTTGCCTCTCGTATACAATGCATCGCCTAATAAGGTGTAGGGGATTGATTCTAGCAGAAGCTTCTTCTTCTCACGGCTTGAGACGCCAGGAGGATACTGTTGAGTTGCTAGGAGGTTGGCTATGTCTGCATACGAGGGAGTAACTGTTTCGACTAGAAACAAGGAAGCATCAGGAAGGTCTGGATCATATTGTGTGGCATATGATCGGTTAGGACATGGGAACGACCAGGCTTAGTGACCACTTCAAAATTGAACTCCTGGAACGGGAGCAACCATCTCATCAGTCGTCCTTTGGCATCTACTTTATTCGTCAGGAAGGAGAGGGCTTCATGATCTACATAGAACTTGAAATGCATTGACAATAGATAGTGTCGAAACTTCTCCATAGTGTTGAAACTTATCCAGTGCAAACACCATTGCTAAGCACTCAAGCTCTATCACTGTGTAGTTCCTCTCGCAGTTGATTACTTTTTGACTTGCATACTATATTGGTTGATCTAATTTAGAGGGGGCCTTTTGACATAGGACAACACCTAGCCCTTCAATTGATGCATCTGTGTGCACATGGAACTCCTTCGTCCAATCAGGAGACTGTAGGATGGGTGCTCTGATGAGGCACTATTTTAGAGTATTAAAGGCTTCTTCACAATCATCAGTCCAAAGGAAATCCGCATCTTCCGTAGGAGCTTGTGCAGAGGGGCTGCCTTCGTTGCAAAATGTGCAATAAATCTTTGGTAGTAGCCCACATGGCCAAGAAATCCTCTCAATTGCTTTAGGTTTGTTGGTACTGTCAAGGCTGCAGTCTTCTCAATCTTCACCGAGTCCGTTGCAATCCCTTGTACAGAGACAATATGGCCCAAAATAACTCTTGATGAGACATCAAAGACACATTTGTCGGGGTTGAGAGAAATCCCATACTCTCGGCATCTGTCAAAACATTGCTCTAGGTGTCCCCAATGCTTACGGATTAGGCTATAGACACAGAAGTCATCAAGATACACATGTCGATGATTCTGGAAGGCAGCCATCATTACTCGTTGGAAGGTGGTAGGAGCATTACGGAGCCCAAACGACATCACTCTATAGGCATAGGTCCCCCATTTTGTAGTGAAGGTTGTTTTGGATTGGTCCTCTTCTGCAATTTGGACTTGGTTATATCCACTGAATCCATCTAAGAGGGAATGGAGCTCATGGCCTGCCACTATGTCTAATAGTTGGTCTGTGAAAGGGATAGGGAAATGATGCTTCTTTGTCTTTGAGTTCAGCTTTTGAAAGTCCACACATATTCGAAGTTTCCTGTTCTTCTTGGATACAACCACATGGGAAAAACCCATTCACTGTTAGCTATGGGATAAATTAGCTAAACTTCAAGAAGCTTCAATCATTCAGTATTTACTAGAGCAGAATAATTAGGATTCATACACCTTTGTCTTTGCCTCACAGGTTTGGCATTAGGCTCTAGGTTAATGTGATGTTGGCATACTATGGGATCAATCCCTTTTAGATCTTTATATGACCAAGCAAACACGTCTAAGTTCTCCTTTAGTAGATCTTGCAGGACCACTAGTTCTTCTTCTGGAAGATTGAGACATACTTTCAGGTGACGTTTAGTACCGTCAGTATCCACGAATGTCACTTGCCTTTCACCTTCCACTTCGCAAATGAATGTCCCACGGATTGCTTTTGGATAGAGGCTTGACTCCTTCAAGGGAGTAGTGACATCATCTGATGTTCCACTAGAACTAGTGTCCTCCTTCTGAATAAATGACTGATTTGTCTGTTGAGATTGCTGGAAGGGTATCAGAGCTTTGTTTGCTTCTGTGCGAGTGGTGATTTCTTCTAGACTTAGGGATTCATCTTCAGAGTATGCATCTAGGAATGTCACATAGCACAGACCTTCTATAAGCCGTGGCTCTGATGGCTCTGGCTTCTGTTGACAAGGGTCATCATCATTATCTTTTCTCCAGAATGAATGGTTAGGGAGATAGGAGCCATTGGTGAACTTAATTTTTATACCTTTGATCCATTGCTTATGCAGTTTTTGCATGCTTTGTAGTCCATTGGTCAACCCAAATGGAACCATGGTCATTCCATCCAACATCCCAAGATCTTCGGCCTCTGAGGTCTCTGTAGGGACATCAACAACATCATACGCTATCAGAGGAAGGTCTTCATCTACACTTTCATAACCTACTTCGTTTTCTTCCTCATCATTTTCATCCTCTTTCTCCAGAGGCTCTGTCTCTACTTCTGTAGAGGCTTTGTATGAGAAGAACACGTCCTCAGCCTCTATGTCTGCTTCTGCTTCTGCTTCTTTCTCTAGCTCTGTCTCTGCTATTGTCTCTGGCTTTGTCTCTGTTATTGTCTCTATGACTGCATGTAACAAGGAGAACACTACATCCATGCTTCTATCTCATTGTCAGAGGTGATTTCAAAAGTCAATTCTAGTTGAGGCAGGAGGTATTCTCCCATGGACAAAGACTTTGCTTCCTTCGATAGTTGGCTTACAGTGCCCACAATTAGGGACTGTGCCTCTGTTTTCTTGGGAAAGATCTATTTAATAGCCTCTTCGTCTCCTGATGTACCATCTGTTACTTCATTGGAGGAGTCTGTTATGACTTCGATGGATGTGGATCCATTGCCTTTTTGCGATCCATACAATTTCAATACCACTTTGTTGGCTCCTCTGCCTAAGGTTAGGGTATCTTTGAACCAATCCGTCCTAGCTCTTGCTTCAAAAAGCTGAGGTCTTCCCAACATCAAAGGGTATGAGGTCCCATAAGAATTTGTTTTGACCACCAAATATGTCAGCCAATAGTCTCTTCCTGCTAAAGTTGTTTTTACGTATGGGAGGATGCCCAATGGTTTGATTCTGCTTTGGTCTACCAATCGGATAAGCCACTGGGTAGGTTGCATTCCTTGCAAACCTAGATCCTTCATTGTCACATCCGTCATTACGCTTACTGATGAGCCTCTATCAATCAATGCATCTGAAATAAAGCATCCTTCTATCTATACACTAATATCTGGAGTTCCAGGATCTAGGAAGGCGTTAGCCACATCTACTTCCTTCGTAGGTTCTGAGGCTCTGTTGGACTTTGTTGTTGTTGGGGGAGCAATCCTTAGGCCGTGTCTTCTTGTCAAGATGCTTTTGAATCTTTTTCGGTAACTAGGAGATAGCATCAGCAACTATCAGAAGGTTAGGTTTGGTTTAAAGGTGTCTCGGTCTTTGACCAAGTCATAATCTTTGATCGGATCTACAGGCTTCTCGAGCCTGGTGGTGGGGAATGGGGCTACATCCATTTTCATCTTTCCTTTTTCTTCTAACAATGGCAGCAATGACACTTTCTCTATTTTTGGAGGTGCTTTTGTATCGTCTATCTCTTGGACCTCTGGTCATGTTTCTGGGACTGTCTCTGAGACTCTCTATGGCATTGTAGTGCTCTGTACTGCACTGTTCTGTCCTGTACTACTCTCTCCCTTTGTTGGCAAATTGAACTTCACAGTCTTGGTAGGGGAGTTGTTCTCTTTCTGGACAACTGGTTCCTTATTCTTGGCTTGGTTGATAGCGGTAACTTCCAACTCTACCAAATTGGAGGCAAGCTCTTGTGCCTTTAGCTGGCTATCAATGGCATTGGCCTTGATAGGAGCTGGACTTGGATAGTCCTTTGGAGTGTGACTTTCTCCTTTGCATCGCCTACATAAAGGCTTGTAATCCAGAGATCTTCTAGGGTTTGGACAATTTGGGGAGATATGACCCTTTTCTCCACATCTGTAACATTCCACCTCTGATCTTTGACTGTCATCCTCTGTAACTTTGAGAGGGAAACCTCCTTGGACCAAAATTAGGACCAAACTCTCAAGGCTTTGATCCAATGTCTTGTGTTATCATTTTGGATTCTAGCAAGTTGAATCTTGCATTTTCATCTTTTTGTCTTCATTCGTGCATCTCTTTCAGCAGAGAGCAAATATCATTTGTATGGTTCTTCCTCAAATAGTAGGAACAGAAGGCTCTAGGAATGGTTGGTTTTTGGGTACATTCAGTGGCTAAATGTCCCGCTTGATGGCACTTTCTGCACCATGTATTAGAACATATAACATCTCTCCCATCTCCCATAGGAGTGGATATATTGGTGATATTCACCTTCAGCGTCTGTAGCTGCTCTCTAATCACATCCATAAGCTATTTCTTGATACTTGCGACTGAGTTGGATAAGTAGCCCTTTAGATTTTCACCTCCTGGAGTACTTGTAGTAGGGTTTTGAGAAGCTTATGTTATTATTGCATACACTGGTTGGGTTGATCCAGAGAATCATCTATTCTGGTTCTCATTAAGAGCTCCTGTTTGAGACTTGGGGTTGTTGATTCCAATTGGTAGGGTTCCACTGTTGTTGAGTCACCATTGGAGGAATTGTTTGAGGCCACTGTTGTTGTGGTTGAACCATCATTTGAGGCACTATCGTCTGCGGTGACCATTGTGGATTAGGTGCACTGTACTGCAGCACTGTTTGCATCTAGGGATAGGGGTAGGGAACTCTCCCTAGGACTGCATTTGGTGGGTATACCATTCCTAGCATGGGAGGAGGTAAGACTCCTCTTCCTGGAGTCATTGACAACCTTGCTTCAACTTCGTCATACAATCTTGCACCTTCCACTGCAGCTTGCAGATTGGATGGTCTTCTCAATTCTACGAACTTGTGAACTTTTGGTTGTAGGCCTCTAGGGAACACTCCTTTCTGGATACCTTTGTCCAAATGATGGTTAGTCCATCTCTTCAGGATGGATTCCATTCGCGAGACATAAGCTTCTACTCTTTCTCCAGAGGACTGACTTAGGTTCATAAACTCCTCTCGCATCCGCTCTTCAAAACTTTCATGCCTGAATTTAGTGAGAAAGGCCAACTTCAGGTCGTCCCATGTGCCAAAAGTTCCTCCTGGTTTTCTCTCATACCATTGAAACGCCGTGCCTTTGAAAGTGGTAATAAAATATCTTTAACCAATGCTTAGGGATTCTGGCATTGTTAGCCACACATGCTACCATAAATTCTGCTACATGAAGATTGAGATCTTCATTGTACTCTCCCTTAAAAATTGACAATGGGACTATATTTGCTGGCCTATCATCAATATTTCCAAGACGAATCTCACTAGGAAGGGTTCCTTGAGTTGCCATGGGGACTTCTATAAAGAGTGATTTTAAGGCGTCACAGGAGGTTTCTACTGCAAGCTCGTTCTCAGCCCCTTGATTCTTGCCTTCTCTCTTCTCACATACCTCTGGACTCGTTCTAGTGCTTGCCTCTTGATTGCGTCATTCATCAAAGGGTTGGCTCCAACCAGTTGGTCTGTACTCAACAAAATAGAATCAGAGAGGGGCTTTGGTCTCTAGAGGATTCTCTGGCCAACATCTCTTCTACTTCCTCCTTTTCAACATCTTTGAATTCAACATTCAAACCACTACAAAGGGGGAGATATTCCGTTTTGAAAGTATCAAAACTCATTCTTCTTAGGATTGTTGTTGTGCCATCATTATAATAATGCCAGCTTCTGATGGTTTTAATAGTGTATGTTGTAAAGAACACTCTATCTACCAACTTCCAGTGGGTTGCTAATTGGACAAATAGAAGATTGTCAGAACACCAAGCATCTCATGTATCTTGCTGTTGAGCATCCACGAACAAATTCCAACTCTTTTCTTTCTTGTTTTTGTGAACCTCCACAAACCACGACTCCTGAAGCTTCTTCATGATCTCCCACTTAATGATGTCTGGAAACTTCTCAATGAATGCCAAATCTTCCATGGATGGTCATTCTCTCTATTTCTGCTCTTCAGTTTGTTTCCAAACAAATTTCCACCAAGATGCATGTCTATGTTGCCTCAATAGGAAGAGGAAATAGTCCACCGCATAGAGCTTGCATCATGATGGTAATATGTTTCCGCTATTGTGGGATGAACTTCTTGTGGAAAGTGGCTTTGGAAATAAGAATCTCTAACTCTTTAGTGGAAGAAGGAACTTTGCAAACATCCATTGAATTCTCCTCTTCTTGGCAATGCAATTTCCTTCATTTTCAGCCTCTTCTGATGCTTGTTGATGGCAAGTTTCCCCGGCTATGCACCAAAAACATGGATCCCGAAGAGAGACACCAAGGAAAAGGGGATTCTATTACAAGAAAATCTATCTTGTAACATCAACAAGCTTTTGTTTCATTCTTTTGATGAACAAAACAAGGAAAACATCAAATCTTCACACAACATTATAGTAGATATCTCCCACGGATTTGATAGAATCAACCATAATCTTCAACATCTTCATAGAATCCATCAATAGAACAAGGAATACAAAAGAATACACTATTTTTGAATGGAAATAAATTACATAGTATTCGTCTTCATTGTCTTCATAGTTCTCTCTCTATCTCTCATAGTAGATACATTGTTTTTAGGCATAGAACTGAGTTTCTCTCACTTCTCTCTCTCACATACTCTTGCTCTCTTAATAATACATCATAGCTTCACTACAATACTCAAGAATGGCACTCAATTCTCCTCTCTTGGTCGTGGATACACCTCCCAAAAGGTATGTCTGATGCGAAGAGGCACCAGAGATATCATAGTGTCCTGTGAGATCTAGCTTCTATCACTGTTCTTCTGTAACCTTCTATGAAACTTCAGCAGCTACTTCTGCGCTTCAATTATCTTAAATAGAGGTTCCATTCATCCTTTCCTAAAACAAAAACACTTCCCAAACATCCATACATCCAACATAACACTCAACAGAAACGAACAAGAATAGACCACAGAGCAACAGGACAACAAAAGAACATAACTACAGAAGCCACAGAGCCTTATAGAAGATCAATAGAGACTATTACAAACCATAAAAACTAAACCAAAACCAATTCAATCTTTCATAAACCTTTTAACACAACCTCAATCATCTCTCAAAACATTCATTAAACCATCTCAACTACCAAAACAGAAGAAAATTAGACCTTATAGAACCAAACAGAAAAAAATACAGAATCCTTCAGAACAACATATCCTCATCAAAAACCATCATAAATACTTCAAACATACTCAAACCATTCCAAACACTTCAAAACATCTTCAAATTCAAAAACTCCATCACCAAAAATAACCATTCAACAACAAAAACAACAAAAAACTAGCCCAAAAAAAAGCATTTTAGCACTCAACACAACCAAGCTAAACTTTTATGCCTTGAGGTTGATCTATCAAATCAAAGCCTCGTTTACAATCCACATATCTACCTCCTACTTTTTTTATCGTCTTCTAGAATATGCCAAGGTAGCACATGCTATGAGACCCATCCATTTTATTCAAGTTTATGGCTTTTCCATCTCTCTTTGGATGCTTACCACTTCCTTAATCTTGTCTATCATACACAACATATACTACACAATCAAAACCTATCCCAAAGAAGTTCACATTAGTTGATGATTGTGATTTTAGTTTAGGGTCAAAGTAGACACCTTGCCTCACTCTTTTCAATCGATCCTTTGACAAAGTCGAACTCCCATTCAATTGACTGACCAATTTAGTCTTGAAGATATACTTTCCATAAACTTCCACCGTTGGGTTGGTCTTCTAACTTTTTGTAACAATACTTGAGCCATGAACCTCATTTAAGAGCCAATCAATTTCATGTCAAATCTCACTAAGAGCAATGATGTCATCATCCCCATCTGAATTCTCTAATTGTTCTTCATCATTGGTTGGTTGTCCAAAGTCATCATATTCATCATCCTCCCCCATTTTATTGTCTATCTTTGAAGACATAGAATTTATATCCTCCCAAGGCTATGACCACCACTTTAAGTTATCTGCCTTCTTGCTCGGTTTCAATCCCAATGATTGACACAATGCTTGTGCTTGCTGCAAGTCCTCTTTCAATGCATCTACTATTATTTTGTCTGAAGCCACACATTCATAGTTACCTAGATTTGCCTCTGAAATATTTTCTTGTATATTCAAACACTTCCATATATGCTCCTGCTTCTTGTGAGTCCTTGACAAGATTAGCCCATCTGAACTAGATTCATGCATGGTGATCTTATTCAAACTACCAACACTATGCAAAAGGTCTCCGAAGTCAAAGGTTCTTTCTTGTCCCACCATAACTCCAATTTTATTAAAATAAATTTCAGCTACATCTGATCCAGTGAGATGTAATGGACACTTGAGAGCAGGAAAAAGTTCATAGAACATCTTTATGAGAAGCACAAAAAAATGGCATGAAAGTTGAATATCTATGTAGGTCTCCTTACTTATGAAGTTTGTCTTCAATTTATACATGGCATGTTGATGCAGCCACAGCCTCCAAAGCCTGAAGAAGAAACTAACCTTAGTTGCCATCACCATATGCTCCTTCAAGTTTAGATGTGGTGACAAGAAAATATCAATGTAATTAGCCGCAATATGCAAATATGCCATAGTTCCTTTTATGCTTCTCTCTCTCCTCTGTAATTGCCTAATAAAATGTTGCACATGTCTGCTTGCAATCCTCTAGGCAGCTACCCAGTTCTGGCTGTCATCTCTTTGTGTATCACCATCTCATAGCTTGTGTTGATTGATGGAAAATGAGTTGTAGTATTATAAGAACTGAGATACATGCTCGACCTTCTTATATACTTAAAAGATATATGGTAAATATTATGTTGGCACATGGAGGGAATGGATGAGAGAAAAGAAAGATGTAGAGAGAAAGAGAGAGAGATAGAGAGATTGACAACACACTAGGGACTGGAAGATGGGCTAGCCCCCCCCCCTTGTGGAGTTATAACTATTATTGACAAGAAGCAAGCTCCTCCATTACACATAAACCAGTTCTTAACTTATAGATCTTGGGAACAAGATCACGGTTCCTTGCACGGTATATAACTAGCTAACACTTGCACAACTTGGAAGTTGGCACATTTTGATCCTTCTTGAGTCTCTCATTCTCTCCTACACAATATGTGTAGGGATCTCCTCTCTTGGAGCTTGACTTCACCAGAGCTTCTGCAACACTTGCACCTTCTCTCCTCCTCTTTCATGTAAGCAAAGTGATGCTTCCTTCACCTTCTCCACACCCAAGGAGAGCCTCCCTTTTATAGGCTCCAATAGCTTCTCTTCTTGGAGAGAGACTTGAGTGCCAAGATTGGGAAGGTTGATCTTCATGCAAGATGTGGTTGTTCCAGGACCTAGTCTGCAACACTAGTTTTGGAATATCTCTCTGTGCCTTTCTCAGATGGAAAAATGTCCAACTCAAAAGTTGTAGATCTCATCATTTTTTATAACTTGCGTGGGCCGTTTTTAGAGATTGGCTTTATGTCGTGATATATTTTAAAAATGGATTCACCATGTCTATTTTAAGAAAAGTATATTTTTAAACTCTATTCTTAACTTATGGTCTATGAAACCACCTTGAGCCATAGATAAGGAGAGCTCATTAGATTGATTTGGGTCTCAACCTTAAGATTGACTTCCACACAAAAGATTGTGTCATCTTAGACCTTGGAAAGAGAAAATCACTTCTCTCCTCATGTCCAGAGGATAACGTCTCTAGTCTTTTGTAGTGAGAGAGTCACCTCTCGTCTTTCTTAGTGAAACAATTACTTCTCTCCTTAATTCATTAAGAGAGAACATACCTTAAACCTTGACTTGTAAGGAAGAGGATGAACCCAAATGAATGCAATGCTCATTACACACAAGTAAACATTCCCAGACGTCGCTGGATGCACACATAAATACATATACACAATACTAATGCACTTCCTCTTCTTAGAACTCAATCCATCTTCATTTATGTGTAACTCCTTGGTTCTTCTGTACACTCTTACACTTGGCAGACACTTCCTTCCCCCTTCATAACTTGTATTGCATGTACTAGATATCCCCGTCACAGTGCTCTGATCACCCTATTAAGTGATGCACCAGGAATACTAGTCTCTAAATGGTCTCATGGCCATGCTAGATCATCATCAACACTTAAAGAAACATGAGTCATTAATTTATTGAAATAATATTACTAAATAGAGTATGCATGATAAGCAATCAATTTAGTAAAATCCCTTTGACTTCTAAACAATTGACCTCAACTGTAGAGGGGATACATAGTCCTTAAGAAGATCCGTAAATTCTTGTAGTTCTCTCGCAGTCATAAACTTGTTACAAACTCGGATCTAGGACATGGCTATGACATAAGCTATGGAGGTTGAAATGGAAAATAGAGACTCATGAAGACATTGACATTGACAAGTAAAATTGTCACACAAGTGAATTAGGTTCCAAGATTGAGACTTGGACTCATAAACACAATCTTGTGTATTGACAGTGACAAGGACACTTTACTGTAAAGAAAAGAGTACTATCATTGCATTAGAAAAAGAGTGCAAGTACAATGTTGTATAGGAATTGAGTGGTGGCACTTTCTCCTTCTGTGCATATGGGATTCTGGTCTTGAGCCCTCAATGCTCCTTACAAAGAGACTGAAGTAGGCGTGATTGCAAACATCTCAACACCCCTTCTCAACCACAACTAGAAGTACAGAGCATATAGAGGCTTTAGTAAAAGCAACACCTGCAAAGTGTGGGAACACCATAAACATGGCAAAACACCAGAGGCTGTTGCAGAAAAGGCTAAGTGTGGGTACCACAAACATGATGGTCATCCAAAGGTTGTAGCAAGGGCCTCACAAAGTGTATAGAGGCTTTAGTAGAAGGCTTATTTGAGGAGTTTATAAGTTTATATTTGAAGCATTAGGGCTAGGAAATACAAAGCTAAAAAAGTCTATCTGAATAGAAGGAGTGATGAGGTTTGTCCTTTTTATCATAATCTAGAAGTTGTCTACAGTTTTATGGATTTTTACAAGAGATAATATCTAGAATATCAAAAATTGGCTAAAACTTGTCCAAAAATCTAATATTTTTGAGCCATGGACACTAACACTAATGCCCAAAGTGGCATTGTCTCTCTAAATCTATAAGGAAGCCACACTCTAGATTTTTTTACATGGTGCGCATGTAGCAGCACGACACTATCTTAATCCAGGTTCTTCTCCTCCTTGACTTGATGCAAGGATAGTAGATCAAAGTGGCAGTGGGTTGTTCCACATGGCAAGAGAGAGAAAATAATGAGATTTTTTAGCTTCAGTGAGGTTTGGCTATGGCTTCTTGGATTAGGGTTTTGACCCAGCCCTGGTTTTTTACTCATTGTGGGAGCTACAATGGATCATTTTTTAAAAAAAAATTTAAATGGAAATGAAGCTCTCTCATGCTCTACCAAAGCCCCATGATGATGGACATGATTGATGATGGATTTAAGCACGCAGGGAAGATGACAACAACATACGCATTTTCTGACAGTTTTCAACGTTTTCTCCGATGCTAGTCTCGACATGCATGAATCTAGATGACTTTTATGATAGGATGGAGTGCCTTGGCTTGGAAAAGATCTTCATAGAAGGAAGATCTAGAAGATGTTCATTGGTTGAAGAGATCTCAGCCCTCCAAGGGAGGTAGGTCTTGTAGGCTATGGCAGACACACAGAGCAACAACTATGAAGAAACTCAATCCTGAGTTTGAAATGGCCTAATGTTGAACTCTGAGGTGATAGGGAGGAGCTCCAAGAGCAAGCCAACACTTCTCTAGAAGAAGACTTTCAAGATCTCTTTTGATTGAAGAGATCTAAGGGATTGAATTGGGATAGGTGCAAGGTGGCTATGGCTACCACAAGGTCAAATGGAGAATAAAGAGTAGGAGATGAGCTCCTAGAATTAGCTGGACTGAGCTTAAGCTGAGTTAGATGAGAGTAGAATGGAGTTGGAGGAGTAGCAGCATGCCCGACTAGGCTATGATACCATGTTACAAACTCGGATCTAGGACATGGCTATGACATAAGCTATGGAGGTTGAAATGGAAAATAGAGACTCATGAAGACATTGACATTGACAAGTAAAATTGTCACACAAGTGAATTAGGTTCCAAGATTGAGACTTGGACTCATAAACACAATCTTGTGTATTGACAGTGACAAGGACACTTTACTGTAAAGAAAAGAGTACTATCATTGCATTAGAAAAAGAGTGCAAGTACAATGCTGTATAGGAATTGAGTGGTGGCACTTTCTCCTTCTGTGCATATGGGATTCTGGTCCTAAGCCCTCACTGCTCCTTACAAAGAGATGGAAGTAGGTGTGATTACAAACATCTCAACAAATCTGAGTGTCCAATGGGGGATAATTCTTAAACTTAACCAGACACTTCCGTAATACCTTACCTGACCTTAGAGTATTGTCCTAATGGTGTAAAATTCTTTCAGGCACAAGGAACTCTTATGTTTCTTCTATGTCAAGTAAATCTTCCTTGATTGGTTCCATTGCAGGTTCTCCAATATAGGGATGTAGCAAACTTATATGGAAAGCATTATGAATGTTCCAATGACTTGGTAGATCCAAACAAAAAGTCACATAGATTATCTTATCTATGATCTTGAAAGGGCCATAATAGCGATTAAAAAGCTTAACCACTTTACCCTTTTGACCTTTCTACTTCTTCAAGCAAGCCTTCTCAAACTTAAGAAGAACATACTGTCCCAACTTGAGATTGCTTAGGGAATATCAGTTGGATTACAGACTATAAACACGCAGTGATTAGTGTTTAGGATAGTGTATTCCTCGACAGACGCTCCTGGCCCATGAGGCCGTGTGGTGTGGTGGGGTTGTCTGTTGAGGGCATGAGGTCCGGCTAGTGCCTTAGCCAGTGTCGGCCCATTTTAGGTCCCATCAATATGTATTGAAAGAACATGGAATCCTTGCACTACTCAAAAGCAATCTCCATGCATTAGATCTCCTAGAGCTTCTTCGTAGAACAAAACGTGCATCAAAATTACAGCTCCTTCCCTGCTGCTCGGAACCCAAATCTGATGGCTCCATTGGCTCTGAAAGGGGGGTAACACCCCAAAATACCTATTAGGGATCAAATCACTTCTTCTTCCTCTTCCAATTCAAACTACAGTTTTCTGCCTGTCAACAGCAATCATGATCTGTGCGATTTCGTCAATCTATCTTTTTTATGAAAATCACATATCTGGCTGAAAAAGCAACTTGCTTTTTGCATGCCGTCTTAATCTAGAAGCTTTCCAAGATTTTTTGGATATTTACAATAAATAATAGGCTAAAATTGTCCAAAAATCTAGTAATTTTGGACCATCTATGCCACGGACACTAGCACTAATGACTTAGATCACATTGACTCTCTACATCAATAAAGATGTTGGATAATGATGCATTCATGCTTTTTCACACTGTGTCCACATAGTGGCACGACAACAGGCATTAATGGCTGAAAAGAATATGCCAAAACGTTTTCGATCTTAAACTATTCATATTACTATCTATATTATGAACAGAACTCCCACAACTATAGTTCATGAGGTAACCCCTAAAGAATGCTTTATAGGCAAGAATCCTGATGTGTTGCACTTGAAAGTATTTGGCTATATCGCATATTTTTGTGTGCCAAATGAGCTATGAAAGAAGCTTGATCCAAAGGCTAAAATATATATTTTTATTAGATACTCTTTAGAGCATAAAGAGTATCATTGTTATATGTGAGTTTAGAGTGAGCAGGGATGTTATTTTTTATGAGATGAGCAATTGGTATACATCTAATTGTGATGCATTCAATGATGATGATGATAAGAATATTAATTATGTGCAAAAATAAAAGCAACAATCACAAAGCTTCAATGGACCAAAAAAATCATTTGGTACTAGCCCTTGGTCTAGGAGACTATGGAGTAGCCCCACATCTTCAGGTGGATCTATAAGTGTTGCAGGTAGAGAGAAAGAGAAGAAGAAAGTGTGAGATGGTAATGATGTATCTACTAGTCATTTGGAATTTGATGGAGATTCTAGTGGTTCAAGGAGTTTGGATGATGAGCTTGGTATTCCTTTAGTCAAGACACTAGGTGCACAGAGAGAGCACATGGTAATGTAAAGGCTCCATTGAGTGATCCAATGGTATGCAAGTCTAGCAGGGTTAGATATCATATTAAAATATTTGGTTTTGAAGGTTATGCAGCTCACAATAATGCTTATATATGAAAATATTGAGTTTACTTGCTTTGAGAATGCTATTGGTCATGCTCATTGGGATGTAGCAATGGATAAGGAGATGGCTACATTAAAATCCAATAAGACTTGGGATTTGATAACATTTCCTAAGAGCAAGAAAGTTATTAATTGTAAGTGGATTTATAAAATCAAGCATAATGCATATGATTCAGTTAGCATGTATGAGGCTAGGTTGGTTTCAAAAGGCTATGCTCAAACATATGGCATAGATTATGAAAGAGATATTCATTCCAATTACCAGGATGGAATGTGTTAGATGTGTGATTGCTTTGGCAATAGCTAAAGGTTGGAATTTGTAGCAAATGGATGTCAAGAATGCCTTCTTGCATGGTGAATTGCAAGAAGAGGAATAAATGGAGCAACCAACAAGTTATGAGAATTTAGAGCATCCCACATATGTGTGCAAGTTAGAGAAAGTGCTCTATGGACTGAAGCAAGAACTTAGAGCATGGCCTGATAAGATCAGAGAGCATCTTGTCAACATTGGCTTTTATGTTTCTGATGCTGACCACTCACTTTATATGAGAAAGGGAGACGGAAGCTCGATCATCATAGCTATCTATGTGAATGACTTGATTATTACAGGTGACCGTGACAATGGGATTTGCTGAAGTTAAGGACTTTTTGAAAAAGAAGTTTGAGATGAAGGATTTGGGTGAGTTGAGGTACTTTCTTGGTATTGAGGTGATCATATGTGATGACAATATATGGCTATCCCAAAGGCAATATGGCTTGGATATGTTATCCAAGTATGGTATGACAACATGTAAGCCTCTTTAGTATCATTAGAGCAAAATGTGAAGTTGAATAATGATGTTGGAGATGAGATAGAAGACCCTACTATGTTTAAGAGGATAGTAGGGAGTTTGATTTACATGACTATCAAAAACCAAAATTCAAGTCAAGTCTCATGGAGGAAAGGACTAGGATGTTCCATTGTGAAGTGGAATCAAGAGAGTCTAGGTAGCAAATCTCATGTTATTTGAAAGATCATTGAGCAACGTTGCTAGAAAAATCATCTCGATGGACCACTAGATTGTGCCACCAAGGGACGTCTCAAGTGGGCACGCCATGTGTAGTATTAAAGCAAAGAAAAAAACTAATGTATAGGAAGATTTGTTTGTAACCTTATTAAAGAAACATTTGATGCAAGAATGGTTCGCCTCTAACAAATTAGTGGAATCTCTTTCAAAATAATGAAGATTGGCAAATATTCTTGGTATTTGAAGCAATGTTTGCCTCAGTGATGCATTCCCTTGACTTTGATTGGTGGGATCGCTTCATGAGGATCTTGGAGCATATGTATAATCCTTTTCCATTGTATTAGGAGCATCAATGGATGTGAAGTGGGGTCTATTGCTTCATCAATACCGATCAACTTGTCTACCTTCAAAACAACATTAAGAGAATCGAGTGAATAGAGAACCTTAAAATGGTCAAGTTGTTCATCTTCAAAGAATCATGCTTAAATCCCATCCTCAACACAAGCACAAAATGAGTTCGCCATAACCATTATCTCTAGGATCAAGTACTCCAAATTCTCCCAATAGAGCATGTTGCCATTTTAGGACACTTGTGCTACTACAATCATTGTAAAGATGGTTTCCCATATCTTTTCCAAAAATACAAAATCCTAAAAATATTTGATAAACTCCCCTGAATTTCACAATTAGAATTGTTGTAACCCAAAAAAGTTTCCCTAGCTTAATTCCAACTACCTACTTGATGTAATAAAGAAATCAAATTAGTCATATTGTGAACTATGAATAATAAAAGAGTCTCAACTTTTTGCAAGATCTTGTACTTCATACTAACTGCATGTTATAAATTTAAAATTCATGGATTCAAGTGTTGAAAAATATCTTAAAGGGATGTGAGCATTGTAAGCACTCAAGATGTATAGCTAATCTTACAAATGTTAACAAAACCAAGGTATTGCACCTTCTATGTCTATGCTTACCATGGCCGAAGTGCAAGAGAAGAAATTTATTATCAAGCAAATCAAACCATCCGAGTTTGATGGCAAAGAAAAGGATGTCAAGTTTGAAGCAAAAATTTAAATCCATTCTATGGAGGATTACCTTCATTTGCAAGAAACTACTCCTCTAAACCAAGCAATGATAGCTACACTAAAGTTGACGAGTGAAGCTCAACTTTGGTGGAAGCAATGGTGCAAAGACCAAGGGGTTATTTAAGGGTTGTGGAAACAACCATTAGTTGGGACAAGCTTAAATATAATTCGAAGTTAGGATAAATTGCATAACATCGCATTAAGTAAGTCATCTTAGGTCCCTTATAAACAAATAATTGCATTAATTTTGTATTTATAGATTAGATAAATATTAAAAATAAAAAAATACATTAAGAATAATTCTTTTTACATTTATAAATCATATTAATGTTGGAAAGATGAAAGTTGTATTAAGAATAATTCTTTTTGCATTTTTAAATTATGTAAATGTTACAAAAGACAAAAGTTACATGAATAATAATTCTTTTTACATTTATAAATCATGTAAACATTAGGAAAGATGGAAATTACATTAAGAATAATTATTTTGTATTTATAATTATGTAAGTGTTAGGATAAGTGAACTTGCATTAAGAATAACCATTTTAGTGTTTACAAATTATATGAACATAAGAAAATGTGAAAACTGTATCAAGATATTTCTCTTTACGTTATAAAATTCTTAAATATCAAGAAATATTCCCTTAGTACATATAAAACATTTAAAAAATAGCTTTATCTTAGTAATTACAGAAAAATAGGATAATTAAAATAGATGATGAAGATTTTCAATTAGTACTTTTCTTTAGAGAGAAAAATCCCACTATAAATTCCAAGGTCTGATAAATACCACAATTTCTAATAATCTCTAGATTCTTAGTGACATCAAGCAACCAATCCATGACAAGGACTACAAACACAAGATTGCAAACAAAGACCAATGGAAACTAAGGAAAAGTCCTAAAGAAGAAATGTTAATTGAATTTTAAAAGAGGTATCAAAAATATCAAATTTTAAGGGAAATTAGAAAAACTCAAGAGTCGAAAGAAAATCAAGTTGGAAGGGATTGCCTCCAAGTTAAGGTATTGCTCAATTACCTCTTTATTTATTAAATTAGGAATATTTCTTGAAGGAAATTTCTTATGCTTGTAGCAATGCATACAAGCTTAACTTGATGTACTTAGGAAATTGATTGAATAATTAAAAAATCCTAATACACTAAGTCTACAATAGGATAAAAAGGAAAGTACACTAGACCTCCCCTAAGGCTAGTTACAGGTCCCTTTCCAAGGGGAAAATATATTGCCACCTCTCAAAGAGTTTTTGGACCAACCTCGATGGCAAGAGGTCACTCTTATAGGAAATCCTTGGGCAAGAGGAGTTGAGGCTGCCAGGGGAGCTCTGGCCAATAAACTCCTAAACTCTTAGGAAGTATCCAAACTCCTACATGACTCAAGATGAATTTCCTAAGGCCTTGTTACTAGTTAAAGGCAAAAATCTTAGAGAAATAAGAGTCCTCATGCCATTCTTTCATATGGGCGGAAGGTGAATACTTGTATTTAAAAAAATCATTAAATAAAGAAACTATCTTAATTTTTATTTCTCTCTAAAAAATCTTAGGAAGTAGTTGTTGCATTTAGGCCATGTTTGCCTTATGGGATCTTTGTAATAGCATACTCTTCATCCATAGAAGTATACAAATTCACTTTCCTCTTGTAGTTTCTTATATCCCTAAATGGTTTCATCTCAAGAAATGTAAAGTAGGAGAGAAAAAAATGTAGATTGACTTTTCTAGTATAATATTGATTTAGAAGAATTAGAGTGCAAAACATAGTATTTAAAAAAACTTAGATAAATATATAATGTGGCTAGGAACCATTAGAGATGGAAAGGACCATTTTTTGAGAGGAGGAAAAATAGTCACTTTTTGGGATCAAAATTAGTCTAGAAGAAGTACTGGAACGTAAAATGGATATGTAACTACCTCTATAAGCTTTGAGGCACCACATGTGTGAGCATTAAAAAAAGTAAATTGATTTAGAGGTAATTTAATACAAAAATGTGTGTAAAATGTGAGTATTTCGACTTGTAATATCATTAAGTACCTTTTGAGAAAAAAACTTTCTTTATTAAAAATAAAAAATAGTCATATTTTGGGACAAAAATAAATTTGGCTTGTTTATAAAATACTTTTTGAAGAGTGGTGGGACCCATCTTAGAGGATAAAAGCCATGGTTATAGCAAGGTGAAAAGTAGGGGAGACCCCCTCCTTTCTAGGTGAAGTCTACCACAAAAAGTAGGGTGGACCCTAAGAATATAAGGGGGACAAGGAACAAAAAGGTATATATAAATTATAATTGTGGAAGTTCACATGTGAAGGGGGAGAAAACCTTAATAATACATTCTCTTCTCCTTGGAGGAATTGATATGTCCTCATCTCAATAGAAATTGGGGATATTGTTTACATAGTGCTTCTTTATCAATCCAAGAAGTATGATGATCCTTCATGCTAGATGAGTTACTCTCTAAGGGTCCTATTTCTTAGGGCTCTCTATTTTCAAGGTGAAGCTCAAGGACTCCTTGACTTGGTATTGCAACTTCTTGATCATCAAGAATATGATCAGGATTGGCTACATAACCTTTCAATAGGCTAACATGAAACACATAATTTGTAAACTTTCAAGTATTTAGGGAGTTTTAACTTGTATGGATTAGGTCGTTTGAAACACTTGATAACCTTGTAAGGTCCTCGGCTTAGTTCCTTGCATTGCCCCAAGGACAAGAAACTCTTCTTAGGGCGGATACGGGTAAAGACCATGTCTCCTTCCCTTGAAGATCTACTCTTGCCTTCTTAGATTAGCAAATGCTTTCTACTTATCCTTGGAATCTTGAATATCTTATCTGATGGCCTTAACTTAGTCATGCATTTCTTCTAACATATTTTTAAAAGTTCCTACCTTTAGGATAGGATTAAAAAGTTATAGTATAAGACAACCTTGCCCATACAATGCTTGAAATGGAATCATCTAAATACTTGATGATAGGATGCGTTGTAAGCAAATTCACAAAATAGTAGATACTATATCCACTACTTAGGTTCTCTATGATAATATATTCCAAATATTTTTTTAATTACTTGATTTACCCACTCTATTTAGCCATTGCTTTGGGGATGGTAAGCTATACTAAAACAATGCTATGTTCTAATGGCCTCAAACAAGTTCTTCCAAAAACGAGAACTAAAAAGAGAATTATGGTTGTTGATGATCTCTTTTGAAAATCTATAAAGCCTAAAGATGTCCTTAACAAAGAGCTTTGCAATATTTGAAGCCTTGTTGTAGTTAGTCTTGAATGGCATAAGGTGAGCAACCTTTGTCGACATATCCATGATCACTAAGATTGAGTTGTATCCTCATTGAACTAAGGGCAACCCAACTACAAAATCCATATTGATAAATGTTTATTTTATTTTAGGGATATCAAGTAGCTTAAGAGTTCTTTAGCCAATGTGTCCTAAGAATGCGAAGTCATGAACTTCCCAAAGTATCTTTTTCTTGAGTTCTTGACTTGAAAGAATGTGCAACCTCATCTTGAAGTAGACAAGTATTTCATCAATAGAAAAGTTTTGATACTTGAATAGGGTCTTATTCTTTGTCTTGGATCCCCCTTAGCATCTGTTGATATCTTGGGCCTTTAATGGCTTCTTTTCTAACCATTCCTAAGATAGGATTGTGTGGCATTAAAACCATGGCAGCTAGAGATTCTTCTTTAGATTGTTCCTCTATAAGATGAGAGCATTGAGAAATGATTTGTTGCTTACAATGTCTACTACTGTATTCTCTTTTCCTAGCTTGTACTTGATTTCAAAATCATGTTTTTGCAAAATCTCAATCCTCCGATACTACCTCATGTTTAGACCTAAACGCATAAAGATCCACTTGAGACTCTTAGTCAGTGACTAGAGAAAACTTATTCCCAAGTAAATAATGTCCCCATAGCTTAAGAGCATGGATTATTGCTAGTAGCTCTAGATCATGTATAGTATAGTTATTCTCATGAGTCTTCAATTTTCTTGAAGAGTAAGCCATCATATGACCTTCTTGGATAAGCATACAACCCAATGCAAGAGAGCTTGCATTTGTTACAACTTTGAACTCTTGGCTTAGGCTAGGTTTCTTCAAGATAGGTGTTGTCACTAAGCTATGCTTGAGTTTCTCAAAGCTAGACTGAATGGAAATCTACATAATAGCAACTTGCCTTGAGCAAATCAAGGAGACATGTAGCAATCAAAGCATAATCCTTGATAAAAATCATGTATCATCCTATTAACACCAAAAAGATTTGTACTTGTTTAACTATTATTGGAGGTGCCCATTCTTGAACATCATTAACCTTGCTAGGATCCACTGCAAGTCCTTGTTTTAATGCTATGAACCTAAGATACTCAATTTTTCTTTTAAAGAATACGTATTTCTTCCTCTTGGCATAGAGTTTATGTATCCCTCATTATTTCAAGGACAATGCAATGTTTCAGTTCATGGTCTTCATCTTTCTTGGAGTATGTCAAGATGTTGTCAAAGAAGACAATAACAAAATCATCAAGATAGGGACAAAATATATCTTGCAATAATCTATTGAAAATTGTAGGGGTATTAGTCAATTCAAAGACATTATGATAAACTTGTAATGTTCATAACATATGTTGAAAGTAGTTTTGGGAATGTCTTTCTCCTTGATCCTAAAACCTAATCATAGATCAAACTTTGAGAAGATTTTTGCACCTTGAAAGCTGGTCAAGGAGCTCATCAATCCTTGGAATCGGATACTCATTCTTCCTGATTGTCAGCTAGTTCTGTGCACGATAGTCAATGCAAAGGCAAAGGGTCCCATCTTCTAAAATAAGATTGAAGCTCCCTAAGGTGAATTGCTTGGTCTAATGTTCCCTCGATCCAAAATTTACTTTTTTGCTCCTTCAACTCAATAACTTCTAGAATGGACATCTAATATGGAATCTTAGTAGCTAGAGTTGCTCCTGTTAGTCTCATGGTCAACCTCCCTTTGGGGTGGAAGCTCTATTAGTTCCTCTGGAAATATATCTATATTTTTCTTTAACTAAGATGATTCTTCTTTGGCTTCATTATGTTGCTCAATCTTATCAAGCTTAATTAATTAGACATGTAGGCCTTTTCTTAAACCTTTATTAATGTCAGAAGCTTTTGTCAATTGTATCCTAGGCTTTTCAATGAGTCACCTTGGATAGTCACTTGCTCTTCTTTCATATTTTGGAATGTAAGTTGGTCCTTCACACAATGAATGTGGGCATCATTGGGGATTAGCCAATCCATTCCTAACATGCACTCGTAGACTCCTAAGTTCATAACCACGAACCTCATTTTGGTAGTATTGTCTCTTAGGTTAAATTCCATCTCACTAGATTACTATGTAAAAATTACTTCTTTTCCATTAGCTAATTCTACTAGAAGTCTGGATGCAAGTGCAATGTCTATCCCTAACTTTCTTTCACACTTGGGTGAGAAGAATGAATGAGTGCTTCTACAATCAATTAGAATTTTAAAAATTTTACCTTGGAAATTTGTGGGTGTTTAAATCACATAGAATTGGCAATCTAGCCCCTTTTTGTCCTCCACTATAGGACCTTCATCTCCTCCCAATTCCTTATGTATCACATTGGTAACTTTCCCTTTGGACTGAATGTCTCTTCATAATCTATGCCATATGTTTGTGCATAGCCTTTTGCATCCATCCTATTCTTATACCTACTAATATAACCATCTACATTATGCTTAATTTTTTAGACCCACTTATATCCAATAGCTTTCTTTCCCTTAGGCAATGGTACTAGATTTCAAGTATTGTTGATCTCTAGTGTAGTCACCTCCTCATCCGTTATTGCATCCCAATGAGCATAACCAATAGCATCCTTAAAATAAGTAGGCTCAACATCCTCAACCACCTTTACCATATAAGCATAATGGTGAGCTACATAACCTTCAAAATCAAATCTTTTAAGAGGGCATCTAATCATACTAGACCTATGTACCGCTAGATCATTTAGTGAAGCCTTTACATTACCATGTGCTCTTTGTACACCTAGTGTCCTAACTAAAGGAATACCAAGCTCATCATCCAAACTCTTTTGACCACTGGAATATCCATCAAACCCCAAATTACTTGTAGATGTATCATTACCATCTAACTCTTTTTTCTTTCCTTTGTCTTTACTTGCAACACTATAGTAGATGCACCTGATGATATGGGACTACTCCTTAGTCTCCCAAACCAAGGGCTAATTGTAGATATAGTACTAGATGATGTTTTTGGTCCACTAAGACTCTATGATTCTTGCTTTTCTGTCTGCACATAACTACCATGATCATCATCATTATCCAATGCATCACCACTAGATGTATATCAACTGCTCATCTCATCAAAAATAACATCCCTACTCACTTTGAACTCACTTGTAACAGGGTTATAATAGCAAAACCCTTTTTTATCTAAAGAATATCCAATAAACATACATTTTTAAGCCTTTGAATCAAGCTTCTTTCATGGCTTATCTAGCACATGAACATATGTAATACAACCAAACACTTTCAAGTGTGACATATCAAGATTTTTTCCTGTAAAGCATTCTTCGAGGGTCATCCTAAGAACTGTAGCTATGGAAGTTCTATTCCTAATATATACAATAGTATGAACTGCTTCAGACCAAAACTATGTTGGTAAATTTTTTTCAGCCATATCAATGCCCATGCAACTTCTGCAATATGCCTATTTTTCAAATCAAAACCATAGATAGTAGTGTGAATTGCTTCAAACCAAAACTATTTTGGTAAAAAAAAATTCAGCCACCATCAATGCCCACACAACTTCTACAATATACCTATTTTTTCTTTCTCTAACCCCATTTTGTTGTGGGACATACCTACAAGTAAATTGTCTCTTTATCCCATGAGACCTCAAGAAGTCACCGAACTCATTAAAGAGGTACTCACCCCCTCCATCTAACCTCAAGCACTTAACTTTCAAGTCTGTTTCAACAACAACCTTGAAAGTTTTGAATTTCTCAAACACATCACTCTTTTCCTTCATGAAATACATCCATGGCTTTCTTGAACAATCATCAATAAACATGACAAAATATTTTCTGCCACTAAGAGATATGTTTTGTGTAGACCTCGTTAATTTAAAAACTTTAAATTCTTATTTTCATTAAATCACCCCCAAGTCCCAATTTTACACATAGATGGGGGGGATCCAAATATTATAGAGGGACCAATCCAAGATTAAGGATTTATAATCAATTTCTTATTAGGCTCTTTTTGAGCCCATATTTTCCCTAAGGGCATAGAAAAAACATGGATCAATATTGGATAGTCACCTAGCCACTTGTCTAAATGTTACTGGCCAAATTTTACGGATCACACAAGCTTAGACAATTAGGCTACTATTAAGTTTACCTTGTAACGGTACTATCGGGTATGACCCATGAGGATCGAATTGGATTCCTATTAACTCAAATTAAATCTCCTAAATAGCATTCTACTATCAAGTTAAGAGAGTCACTTGTGTGAAAGAATCAAAACTCAAAGCAAACTTGTGTCATGCTTAGTTTAATGAGAGTGAGAGATAAGTAGGAGTAGAATCTCAATCCCTCTACCCATCAGGTATCATCTTACCCCAACCCCCTAAAATGGTGGTAAGCCAAGTTCTATGACACAAACCCTATGTAGGTCATGTTTTGACTCTAATATCAATCCTATCTTTTGGAAAGCACTTGATTGGTTAAGTCCACCTATCCATAGGATAACTTCCTTTTAGGAAGCCATCTACCCACTTCCTAGACTACACACCCAAGATATCTTGTAGTTTGCTAATTGTCCTAATACATTTTGTGTGGACATATACAACCAGCTTCCTTAATTAGTTCATTAAGTAGTCATGGACTCATTTCACATATTTAGTATGCGTACACCAAAACACTAGAACATAAGCTTTTCCAAATGATTTTTTTATCAAAATCAAGTGTATAATTTATTTCATCAATGGCCACATGCCTATCCACTTGAAGACATATAGTCCTTGCCTAAACTTGGCCAAAATTTTATCATCAAGTGGGCGAAGAACTTATCCATCAACTTGGCCTTAGGCCATCCATCCCCCACTAGTAAAAGGATCTTTTGGACCCTATACAAGCTTGCAAGCAATTGATCCCATTGTAGACACCGTGAAACTCTACTTAAAGCCCCACTTATCACAATTCTTAGGAAATCAATTACACATTGTGGAGAGACCTTTGGTCAATGGTGCCAGTCCAAAAACTCAAGACAATACCATTTTGGTGAGACAGCTAGAAAGTTGCTTGGTGATAGCTATCTCTACTTCTTGTATCATTTGTATAGACCCTTTTTGTTAATACTTTGTAAACACAATCAATTCAACTAGTGAATCCAACATTTTATCCCTTAATTAAAAGGAAATATGATGTCCAAACAATCCTTTGAAAGAAATTTCTTTTCTATTGCATTAATATTGCAATTCAAGCAATAATAAACCATAATTTGCAATTACTTTGTACATTATCTAAAAGATGTGATTTAATATTAATAATGGTAAAATAAAGTTCTTTCTTGGCATTCCAAAGTGATTTTTATCAATAAATTTTTTGTAAATTGATCCCATTAACATGAATTGAACCCAATGTATTTTTGCAAAGGTTTAGCTATAATTTTTTACAACAATCCCATCCTCCATATCAATTTTCATTCAATTTTATGATATAGTATAACTAAGAATAATTGAATAGCAATAGTTTCATCAATTTCTCAAGGACATGACAACACTCCTACTCATTGAATAATTTGTAGATAATAGTACCATTGAGGATTTGTTATAAAACACACTAATTCACAAACTAGTCCATAATCAAATAGTAATAATTAATAGTAATATATTAAAATCAAAACTTGAAGGTTTGACCAATTAAAAGATAGTGATTCTCTAACGATAACTTGCACCTAGTAATTAACTCATAAATATTATATTTTTAAAAAATCATATAAATTATTAATTTCTAACTAAGTCAACTCATTATAACTAAGATTATTAATACCATTAATTAATCTAGTATTAAGACTATGGCAATATTAGTTTATTATGCATTGCATATAGTGCACTAGTATGCAGATTACAAGGCCGATAACAAGGTCACATTCACAATTGCAAGCGGTAGCTCTACTTCAATTGGGGAAACTTATGGCTAACATATATCTAAGGATTGCTTAGGGGCCATCTTAAAATACAAATTCTTCACGCAAATCCACTTCCTTTGGTAGACTAGTTGACAAAGCATCAATGGCTCTATGTATGGGTTACCTATGAACTTCGCAATTACTGATAAATTGTTGAAGTAAATTACTATCATTGGGCACTCTTAACCTCATTAAAAACCACTAATCCTTCCTTTGAGACACTTTGTAATTTTAATGGGTAGTATGATGACCTCACACCACTGGATATGGCTGAAAACATGTATAGGTGGCCTACTTTTGGTGCTTTAAAGTAGATAGTTTTTGGATTTTAAAATTAGGTACTTTAGGTTTTGACATATTATAAATAGTGGTCCCTCATAATACAATTTATTGAAAGGAAAGTCTTAAAGTTGACAACATGTGAAAAGAAATGTTAACTTGTTTCATAACCACTTTATACTCTTACGTACCAACATCATAATGAATGCAAACATCCACTTCCAGCTCTCTCTCTCTCTCTCTCTCTCTCTCTCTCTCTCTCTCTCTCTCTCCCTCCCTCCTATCCACCCTCCATCTCTGTCTTCTCTATTTGATCTCAACATTTGCATGTGCACGCATGTGTGTGTGTCCATCTGTTATTCAATGTCTCTCTCAAGCTTCTCATCTCTCTCTCTCTCTCTCTCTCTCTCTCTCTCTCTCTCTCTCTCTCTCTCTCTCTCTCTCTCTCTCTCTCTCTCTCTCTCTCTCTCTCTCTCTCTCCCTCCCTCCTATCTGTCAGAGTGCAGCGGTGCGGAAGCGTAGGACTGAGAGTGAGAGAGCGCAGAGAGAGAAGAGAGAGAAAGAGACAGTGTACACTGAAGATCTGCTGTATAAAGAATGCTGAATACAAAGATATACACGGGCGCAGTGCGCTGGACTGCGTGTCTCCACCTCGACGATGCGACCTGCTGTCCACCTCGAAGTCTGCTGCAGTCTGCACTGTCTGCTGTCTGAAATCTGCGAACAGAGACAGAGATCTGCACGGCACCGGTCTGTAATCTGCGACAGAGAATAGTGACCAGACTGCTAGAAACATCGACTATAAATAGTCGAAAAACTGCCTGAAATGGGGCGCCAGAAAATAGGGCGCAGCCTGAATAAGTCGGCTGCATTAAATGCAGCCGACTGGGCTGCTGACAGTTGGACTGCCACATGGCAGTCCGACTGCACAGTCCGACTGACTGTGCAGGCTATGATCTGTCTAACACCCCCTCTCAGAGCCTGGACAGGGCAGAAGCCTGAGGGATCTGGAATGTTGCCGAAGTAGAGCCTGAGGAAGCGCCTTCGTAAACAAATCCGCAAGATTATCCTCCGTCTTGCAATACTCCACAGTGATGGTCTCATCCAAAAGCTTTTCTCGGATGAAGTGGTACTGGATCTCAATGTGCTTCGTCCGGGCATGAAAAACAGGATTCCTCGCCAAGGCAATGCAACTCTCATTGTCACATCGCAGCAATGTAGGACGAGTCTGGGGGCACCCAAGCTCCTCCAACAGTCTCCGAAGCCACACAACCTCGCATGTGGTGGAAGACGCGGCCCAATACTCCGCCTCAGTAGACGAAAGGGCTACCGTGGGCTGCTTCTTGCTACTCCATGAAATAACTCCTGCACCCAAAGTAAAGCAGTAACCTGTTGTAGACCGCCTGTGGTCCACGTCACCGGCCCAATCCGAGTCGCTCCAACCTGCAAGTACAAGATCTGACCCATCTGTCCCTGCGGGGTAATGAATCCCCAAATCAGACGTCCCCCTCAGATACCGAAGTATCCTCTGAGCAGCCTGCCAATGCACCGTCTTAGGTTCACTCATGAACCCTGCCAAGAGCCCAACAGCAAAACATAGATCAACCCTGGTGTTGAGAAGCCAAATCAAAGACCCTATCAACTGTCGATAGCGGGAAGCATCCGCCAAAGGAGAAGCTGAGTGGGAAGTGGCCTTCCAGTTCGGATCCATAGGAGTAGAGAGGGCCCGACAATCTTCCATCTCAAAAGACACCAAGAGCTCCTGAACATATCTCTGTTGGGAGAGAAAGATCCCCCTCTGAGACTGAAAAATCTCATGTCCTAAAAAGAAATGGAGTAGCCCCAAATCCGTCATCTCGAACGTCCGATGTAAAGCTGACTTTGTCTCCTGGACCTGCTGTGCATCATCACCTGTGACAATCAAATCATCAACATATAATACAAACAGCACACAACCATCCTCGGAAGTGTGAACATACAGCTGCGGATCGGCCTTGGACCGCCGATATCCCAACTGAGTCTGGAGGAACGAATCAATCTTCTCGTTCCAAGCTCGCGGGGCCTGCTTGAGACCATACAGGGCCTTCTTCAACTTGTAGACTTTCCCATCTGAAGAACCAAAGCCAGGAGGCTGCTCAACGTAGATCTCCTCCTTCAAATCACCATTCAGGAAGGCCGACTTCACATCCAGCTGATAAACAGGCCATCTCCTATGGCCAGCCAAAGCAAGAACAACTCTAATGGTTGCCATACGAGCTGTAGGGGCAAAGGTGTCATGACAGTCAATCCCTGGGCGCTGGGCAAAACCCTTAGCAACAAGGCGAGCCTTGTGCTTATCCAAAGTACCATCACTGAGATATTTGGTCTTAAAGACCCACTTGACTCCAATCACCTTCTTCTTCGGGGGGCGTGGCACAAGTGACCAAGTGCCATTCCTCTCAATAGCCTCCAACTCAGCTTCCATAGCTTTCTTCCATGGGGCGGACTGTAAAGCCTCCTTCACGGAGGTGGGCTCTCGATCCTGCATAACTCGGGACAGCAAACAATAATTGGAGCACACAAGCTCCGAAGAATGCGCCTGGTGCCTCCGTGACCGCCGCGGACCATCCTGCGGTCCCCACTCCTCAGGAACCCCCTCGATCCCTGAATCACGGAGTGTGTCATGGGCCCAGCGAGGAGGAGGCCGAACCTCCCCTCGTCGTTCTCCATCAGTAGAAGACTCTGGAATGTCCACCAGTGGTAACTCCTCAGAAGGATCCGGTGGAACAGTAGACTCTGTGTCAGAAACAGAATCATAATCAAACGGCACAGGCTCCAGTGGAACTATAGAAGGAGCCAAACTCTCCCCTGGATCTCCAAGAACGGAATGCTCCTCACCCGTTGAAGAAGCCGGAACCTCCACAAACCGCACATCACGGCTAGTATATACATCCCGCTTGACGGGATCATAGAGTCGGTAGCCTTGGGACTGGGAGCTGTAGCCAACAAATACCTGTTTGCGGGAAGCCGCTTCGAATTTGTCACGGTGAGCTTTGGGAATGTGAACATAGGCATCACACCCAAAGACCCGAAAGTAAGAAACATCTGGCTTCGACCCAAAATACGCCTCAAATGGAGTCATCCCTTCCACGGCCGAAGTAGGAGATCGGTTAAGAATGTGGACTGCAGTAGCCACAGCCTCGGCCCACAGAACCTGGGGGGTCTGTCGGTGCTCCATCATGGTGCGCGCCATCTCGATCACACTACGGTTCTTCCGTTCGAGAATACCATTTTCTTGTGGAGTATTCGTATTGGCAAACTCCTGGTGAATTCCTCTATCTGCACAAAACCGAGCAAATTCATTAGAGACAAATTCACCTCCCTTGTCGGATCGCAAGGTCTTCAACTTCCGGCCTGATCGGTTCTCCTCAAAGAGAAGCCAATCCTTGAAGTGCGAGAAAGCTTCTGATTTTAGTGCCAAAAAGTAGGCCCATGTCATCCTGCTATAGTCATCCACGATCAGCATGAAGTACGAGCTCCCACGCAGGGACTCATTCCTCATAGGGCCACATAGATCCGTAGATACTAACTCCATCGGTGAAGTAGACCGCCGCGAAGCGGTGTGGGGAATAGCATCCCTATGCTGCTTCCCCCTTATGCAGGAGACACATGGCTGCTAGCTCACCACTATATCCGGCAACCCTCGAACAAGCTGTCCCCGTGACGCCTTCCGAAGATAGTCATAGTTCAGGTGACCATACCTAGCATGCCATAATTCAGACTGTGACTGTGAGGTAAGAAGAAGAGTAGAGAGGGCAGTGGAAGACTTCAGTTTGTAAATGCCGTTCTCCTCATATCCAGATGATAGAACCTTCCTCGATTCACGATCAAGGACTCGCACTGTAGAACTGTCAAACTCCACCAGAAGACCAAGGGAATAAATCTTATGAACTGAAAGGAGATGGTACCCCAAGCCTGGTACATGCAAAACCTCTGAAGTATGGGTGCCACCTCGTCCATCCGGAATAAGCTGCATCTTACCCCGACCTGCAATAGAAACTGAAGAGCTGTCTCCAATGAGAACCTGCCCACGCGAAGGTCGCAGCTGGGCAACACCATCTGATGAAGGAGTCATGTGCCGTGAGGCACCACTATCAATAATCCACTCTCGAGATTGGGAAGCCGCCATCGCAGCATCAGAAGCATTCGGTGAAGCGTCCTCAATGACGACTAAGTGTAGAAATGCAGCTGATGAGGGTGCAGCCACCGCTCCAGAATCCTTGGTTTCCTTCTTCTTGGTGTCCTTCGAGTCTTTGTCAGGGCAATCCTTCTTCCAATGGCCAGTCTTTCCACAAATATGGCATGTGGAGTCTTTGTCCTTGTCCTTCTCCTTGTCCTTCTTGGACTTGTTATCCCCCTTCTTCTTCTTTTGGTCCTTCCCCTTCTTCTGAGAGGCTTGACCTGTCAACGCCTCCGTCTTGGAAGCATTCTGTCCCTTTAACTGTTCCTCTTGGTCCAAGACCATAGGAACCAACTCCTCCCACCGAAGAGTAGACTCTCGCCCTGAAGCAATAAGGGCAGAGTAAAATGTACCGAATCGTGGCGGCAACTGGGACAAGAGTGTAATCGCCATGTCTTCGGAGGAGATCGGCTTCCCCGCATTCTGAACCTGCATCTGTAGCTGCCTTAGCTTATTAATGTGTTCCCTTAGCGAAGAAGACTTATTGACGGACAAAGTCCGCATCTGTACCTCCAAAGAAACCCTCTTCATCAGGGTCATCCGATTGTACATTTGATCAAGCTCCAGCCATATCTCACGAGCCACCGTCAAGTGCTCGATGTGAGCGATCACGGCTGTAGTGCATGATAGAAAGAGAAAGGATCGAATCCGGGCATTCAGTTTGTCCCAATGAGACTGGGCCCTGGCCAACTCCGCACGAGCATCGGAAGAGAGTTTGGACTCATCTCTTACCGAGGGCCGGTCAATATCTTCCTGAACCAACTCCACCAAATCATAGGACTCCAGAATGGCCAACATCATAACGCGCCAAATGCGGTAGTTGTCGTCGTCGAGCTTCTGATCTGTAGGAAGAGCCGGTAGGACAGGCATCTTCCGGTCCATAATCGCCTGGAACTCCAAGTCCATCTCTGTAGACATCTTCACCTGCAATGCCTTCTCAAACGCAAAAGCAGCCCCCTCTGACTGAGTAGACTCAGCCTGCTAAGGCTCTTCAGCGTCCCGAAGCTCCTTCACCCGCCGGAGGCGATGAAAAAGCAAATCCTGCACTTTTAGGTTGAAAACTCAAACTTTCTCCGCGACAAACAGCAGCAAATCCACCACCTGTATTCCTTTCCTGTGCGCCCACACTCGTTTCAGCCTTGTTCCAAGGCGCAGCCCTCCTGTCTGCCCTTAAACGCAAAAAACGCAAATTTGTGTCGCGATGGAAACTCCTCTTCAGGTTGATTCTGCGCTCAGTCAGCCCTCAAACACTGCTCTGATACCATGTCAGAGTGCAGCGGTGCGGAAGCGTAGGACTGAGAGTGAGAGAACGCAGAGAGAGAAGAGAGAGAAAGAGACAGTGTACACTGAAGATCTGCTGTATAAAGAATGCTGAATACAAAGATATACACGAGCGCAGTGCGCTGGACTGCGTGTCTCCACCTCGACGATGCGACCTGCTGTCCACCTCGAAGTCTGCTGCAGTCTGCACTGTCTGCTGTCTGAAATCTGCGAACAGAGACAGAGATCTGCACGGCACCGGTCTGTAATCTGCGACAGAGAATAGTGACCAGACTGCTGGAAACATCGACTATAAATAGTCGAAAAACTGCCTGAAATGGGGCGCCAGAAAATAGGGCGCAGCCTGAATAAGTCGGCTGCATTAAATGCAGCCGACTGGGCTGCTGATAGTCGGACTGCCACGTGGCAGTCCGACTGCACAGTCCGACTGACTGTGCAGGCTATGATCTGTCTAACACTATCCACTCTCCATCTCTGTCTTCTCTATTTGATCTCAACATTTGCATGTGCACGCATGTGTGTGTGTCCATCTGTTATTCAATGTCTCTCTCAAGCTTCTCATCTCTCTCTCTCTCTCTCTCTCTCTCTCTCTCTCTCTCTCTCTCTCTCTCTCTCTCTCTCTCTCTCTCTCTCTCTTTCTAGGATGTTCTGGTCTCCCTACTTGTGCACAGCATGCAGTCAATACATGTATAACTACATATAGGTTTGAATGTTGTGCAATCATCATGCAAGTATTATGGATTGTATGCATGCTAGTAGGAATCATCATTTAGGTTGCCAAAGGGTTGTTTTTAGGATATTTTATTTTTGTGATTGTTTATAAGAATCAATATTCATCATGCAAATATTGTATTTTGTGACTACTTTCAAGATGAAGAACCAGGTTGTGAAAGTGTCTTCCTCAAACTCAAGGAAGGGTATGCCTTGGAAGGGAAATAACATTATATCACCCAAGAGGACAAGTTTGTGGCATGCATGCAAATTTGTCTAATTGGTATCCCTACCCTCCAAAGGAGGCATGGATGGTCAATCAGTCTAATTAAATTTTGCAAAAAAGTTGTGCATGGAAATAGGCTAGAATTAGTCTATGTTTACATTTGGCATAAAGCCCAAAAAATATAGTACATAGTGTCAAGGCTATACAATATATATGTACACATATAAATTTTACTTTCTCAGATGTTATCTAAAATTGGATATTATTGCAAATCTTGCTTATAAGAGCACTCTAAAGTGGTTATTCATGTTCAAACAATGGTATTCTACCAATGTAGACCTAATTGAATATAGAAATTTGCATCTAGTAAAGGAATACAATGTTGCTTACCTTCTTCTTCCTAAGAAAGGTCAATCTCCACCTATAAGTTACAAATGTAGGATAGTTCCACTCAATAAGCGGCCTCTAACTATGAGCTACAGAATACCACTAGAAAGTGCTATGCACCACTAAAAAGTGGTCCACAAAAATTGGTTTGACCATTGAAAAGTGATAGCACACCATGAAAAAGCGGTTGTCACCACAAAAAAGTTATATCTACCACGTAGAAGTGGTGCCCTAAAATTTGGTATGTAGCAATAAAAAGTGGTTTCCACCATAAAAAGGTGGCATCTACCACTAAAAAGTGATGGCCAACCACTTCTTAATGGTGTCTTACAACTTCCTACCACTAAGAAGTGGTATGTAGCAATAAAAGTTAGTACCCACCAAACAAAAGTGGCATCTACCACTAAAAAGTGTTGGCCAATCGCTTTTTAATGGTATCCAACCACTAAAAAGTGGCATGCAGCAATAAAAGTGGTGGACACCACTAAAAAATGGCATCTACCACTAAAAAGAATTGGACAACCACTTTTTGATGGTGTCTTGCAACTTTTTAACAATATGAAACAATAAAAAGTGGTACACACCATAAAAAAGTAGAGGCTACCACTATAAAGTGCTAGGCAACCACTTCTTGATTGTCTTGTCCAGTAATAAAAAGTGGTGCCCACCACAAAAAAGTGGCATCTACCACTAAAGAGTACTGGCCGACCACTTTTTGATGGTGTCCAACCACTAAAAAGTGGTATGCAACAATAAAAGTGGTACATACTACAAAAAAGTGACATATACCACTAAAAAGTATTGTGTAGGCAACCACTTTTTGATAGCATTCCTAGTAAAAAAGTGATATGCAGCAATAAAAAGTGGTGCACCCCCCAAAAAAGTGTCATCTACCACTAAAAAGTACTAGGTAACCACTTTTTGATAGTGTCTTATAACTTTTTACTAGTTTCTACCATTAAAAAGTATTATGCATTAATTATAACAAAAAATTGGCATATACCACTAAAAAGTGATGGGCAACCACTTTTTGATGATGTGTCTTACAATTTTTTAGTGGTTCCTACCATTAAAAAGTGGTATGCAACAAGAAAAGTGGTATACACCACAAAAATGTGACCTCTACCACCATGTTTTAAGTGCTAACCACCACTTTTAAGTGGTGTACACAATTTTCTAGTGATGTGCATCTATAATAAGTGGTGAGCACCACTCAGATGTTATCATAGAAGTGGTACCAACTACTTAAAAGTGATGCCTACCACTAAAAAGTGGTGCTGATGACAATAAGTGGTTTCTATTAATGAGAAGTGGTCTAGATAAAGTGATACAAACAACAAAAAATTGGTCGAGGCCACTAAAAAACTAATTCACCACTTAAAAAGTAGTGATTCATTGTACATCCACTTCAAAAATGGTGTTATAAAACTTGCACCTTCCACTTTCAATGTAAAGGCAATGACATTGCATCTTAGATTTGTTGAGAGATGACTATGAATTTGTTAAAGACAAAAATGCATGTCTTGCCCATTAGACCAGTTGTTCAACTAGGCATGACCAATAGCAATGCACCATTTGGTGACTATGTCAATTGTGGAATATTAATCATGCAAAGTGTTGTGAGGGGTGTGTACATGATTTGGTGTCTACACCCCTACCATCCGCGTTGCTTTGTGGCTCCCTGTACCTCTTGGTCCCATTGTTTATTTCAGGACTATGAAGTGCCTTCGAATGATGTATTGATAATGGTAGCACCTAGTGTTGAACATGCAAATGACCATAGTGTAAGTAATACACATTTGTAGTCTAAATAGTAGATTGCTCATTGTTGTCTTATGCTTTAGACATTTTCTTATTTTTTTCGTGTAGATAAAGTGAAAAAAAAATATTAAAGCTACGTTCAAATAACTACTTGATGCTGTTGGTAATACTCTGCAATTTTATTCTACAATCTCCTCTTAGCAATTCTAAAATTTGATTCAAAGAACTTTAGTGTTGAATATTATTGATTCATCATTTATGCAATGCACTCCGAGGCGAGGTCCTCTAGAAAGCTAGTAATCAATATTGCATGTGGTGGGGGTAGAAAAAGTGCTTGGCACCATAGAGGGTGGTGAGAAGCCCCACTACATGGTAGTAGAATGGACAACAAGGTTGGTAAATCTAGTGGAAGAGGATACTATTTTGGAGGAGCCAAGCAAGGAGCTAGTGAAGACAATGCCTAATGTGAAGTAGCAGCTACATGAAACTAAAAAGCTAGATGTGGAAGAGCCACCTAAAGGAGAAACCACAGAGATGACCGATGATGGGATCAAAAAAATCTCTAAGGTTTGTGCTAAAATTCCCAAGAAGAGGAAGAGGAAAGGTATTGCATAGCATGCCAGTCCAAAGAAGAAGATGAAGGCTACTACATAGTCTACAACATCTGACTCAAGACATAAAGGGAGTAGCAATAGTTCACCTCAAAAAAGCACTAACTTTGAAGAGGTTAAGTGTGGGAGGAGGGGTCTTCTAGGCGGACAGTTGTTGATATTCCAGTGCACGAACTAGACGCAAAACTTAAATGTTGTATAAAAGGTATAAGTTTGAGTATTTTGCTATATATTTGTCTCTCAAACACAATTCAGTTTGATGATTTACTGGTTAAGTTTACACTAAGTTTATATAAGCTTCATATAAATGTAACTTGTATGTAGAAAAACTGGATTGGACAACAGAGATTGAAGAACTAGATGACAATTAGGTGGGCAAAGGCAATGGCTAACAATCAAATAGATGCACACATACAAAAAGGTGAAGTGAAGGAGGATCAAGATGCTAACAGCCCCAAGATTGAGGAAATTTCACCGACCTAGCTAGCATGGCTGTATGTAGTTTCAAATTTTAGTAGGGTCAAGAAACTTGTCATCTTGGATCTAAATGGACTACTTGTCAAAAGAGATTTTTTCAAAAAAATGAAGAAACAAGACCAATTACAAAATCCAAAACCCCATGTCTCAAAGTACATTCTATTTACTAGACTAATGACACGGCTTTGGATTTATCAAAGGTAGAATGTGCAATAGTTTCTATGGGACCTTAGACAAATTGCATATGTTCTAATATGGAGATCCAACTCTTTCAATAACATTGAATTTATCATGAAGTCATGCTAGCAAAAGGTTTTTTATGACATGGATTATTACTTTTTGGATATATTTTTGCAATTGTAGTGTGAGACATGGAAGTTTTTTAAGGCAATTCTTGATGCTCCAAAGGAGATCAAAGATAAGCCTCTTTCTTGCATCTGAAACAAGTTTCCTCAATACAATGCCCATTGCATAGTGCTCATTGATGATTTCAGGTACAAAAACCTCCACAATGACTAGAACAAGTGCATCATCCCTCCCACATTTGATCCCATGGATGAGGAGCATGACCCATATTACCTCTCCTGCACACTCATGCCATGTTTATGCTAATGGGTAGTGGCCCTAGACCCCCTACAACACATAAGGAGCAACCCCCTCAACAAACCCAAGGATGAATTATCTCCTCTGGTCTATAATCACTTTGCATTGGTGCGTGCATTTTGAATAGCTTGTATTAACAAAAGACAGTGAATGCACTTCTAAATAGTTAAAATGCACCATGACATTTGGATAGCATGTAAAAATACTTTTCTGTGAATATATACATCTTTGAGCACTTTATGTGTTTCTACAATAATCTACATTTGAGTGGTGTGATGGGACTTTACAAGTAGTTAATGTTTTTTACCGTTTTTCAATGATATAGTATCACATTTCAATGGTGCAACATTAATTCTTTCTAAAGGGTGCTACAACATGGTTTTAGGCTTTAAAGTTTTATTATTATTCCATGTTTAGGGTATTTGAAATATTTTAAACCAATTTTGGGTTGTTAGGCACCACTTTTGATGGTGTGATAGCACTTTACACATAGTTAATAGCTTTTTAAATCCTAGTTCAAAATCCACTTTAACATTTGTGAGAGCTACCGCCATAAGCTGGTAGCTACCAAAGTCATGCTATTTCAAGCACACTATCCTTCTCAAACTCTACATATCTTTTGATATTAAAACATAAATCTTATTTCATAGTAATGTTTTTAAGGATGCTATACATATCTTCTTATATCAATACAAAAGTATTATTTCATATTTAAAAAGGACTACATGTTGCTAGCTACAACTTAAAATAAGCAACTTTTAACTTGTGAAAACTATTGCCTTAACATTTTTTAACACTACCACCAATAAGATGGTAGCTACCAAAATTCGTGTTGTTTTAATCACACTATCCTTCACAAATAGCTAGGTACACATACACAGATACATGCGCACGCGTGTGCATGCCCCCCCCCCCCCCCCCCCACACACACACACACACAGATTTGATAGACATAGATGTTCATTAAATATCCCCAATGAAGGGTCTCACTTGCATGTTTTACAAAAGCACTATGAGGCTAAAATTTTTTATTAATGACCCTAATCATAGCAATGGAAATTATTCCACCTAAGCATGATGTCATGGCTTTCTTCATTAGTGGAATGGACACTCAACTCATGGTGAAACACCTAAATCCCAAGTGGAATGGGCACCAACTAATGGTGGAACACCTAGATCCCAAGCTAATGTATATAATAAAAGCTAAAAAGTGAATGGAAGTGCTCATTCAAGAGTGTGCAAACTTGAGAGCCTCCTTTCTTCTTCTTATTTCCATCCATTTTCTTGTACAAAATGTGAGAGTGAGGTAGAGTGAGAGTGTGAACAAGGAACTAGTAGAGTGAAGCTCTCTTTTTTTCTTACTGTTTTTCTCTTCTTCCCATTCATCATAAGAGGTCTAAGCATGAAGTCTTGTGTGAGGGAGTGAGAGTGTGAGAGAGTAAAGAACCAGAAGTAGAGAAGCACTTCTCTATCTCCTTATTTTTCTCTAGTCTCTCCTCTTCATGGAGTACTTCTGAAGTGGATCAACGATGGGTAAGAAGGTGAGCCTACTAGAAGCCTCTAGTCATTTCTTTCTTGCTTACTTGGTTTAGTGAGAGGAGAGTAGATGGATGTGAGAATGGAGTGTGATTCAATCATGTGAGAGGAAGTTGAATCCATGAGAATTGAAGCTCTTGAAATAGTAGGAGTTTTACTTTTGCTAAGGAGAGCAAATGCATATTCATGCAGACATCTATGGAGTACTTGGGGCACATTGTGAGCAAAAATGGTATACAGGCTAACCTGAAAAGGTGCAATGTGTTAAAGATTGGCCCACTCCTTCCACCACCACTTCCTTGCGTGGCTTACTTGGTCTCTCTTCATTCTACAGACGCTTCATTAAGCACTATGCCACCATTACAGCACCTTTGACTGATCACTTGAAAAAAGAGTCATTCTTTTGGGATGCCACTGCAGATCATAGCTTCAAACAGTTAAAGGACGTGCTTACTTCAGCCCCCACCCTTGTTTACCCTGACTTCTCTAAGCTATTTACCATTCATTGTGATGCCAATGGCCGGGGTATTGGTGCAGTATTGTTGCAAGAGCATGGTTTGATTGCATTTGAAAGCCGCAAGCTTGATGAGAAGGAGATGCAAATCAATGTATATGACCAAGAGATGTTGGCCATCCTCCATGCCATCAAGAAATGGCACCACTATTTGTATGGCAGCCGCTTCCAAGTGAAAAGCGATCACCGAGTCCTCCAATACTTCTTGACTCAGTCTACTTTGACTCCTAAGCAAAGGCCATGGGTGGCAACCTTACAGAACTATGACTTTGACATTTCACACACGCAGGGCAAGGATAATATTGTGGCTGATTCTCTCTCTCGAATGTGGGCATGCAGAGTGTCCTCTATCTCAGAATTGCATAGTGATTGGGTTGAAGAGCTCCAAGAGGCTTACTTGTTAGATGATCATTTTAGCCACACATTTCAGAAATTATAGCATGGGGTTATGCCTGAAAACTCCCAATATCAGCTCAAGCATGGCCTTATTTGGTCCCATGGCAAGATTGTCATCCCGCACACTTCCCCCTTCACGCAGAAGATCATGGAAGAAATGCATTCTTGCCCCACTTCCGATCACTTGGGTGTATTCAAGACGTATGACAGGATTGCCAAGAGCTTTCATTGGAAAGGCTTATGGAGGGACATCAAGGACTTTGTGACCAAATGTGCTCCATGCCAACAGAACAAGGATAGTACACTCAGGCCCGCTGGCCTCTTGCAGCCTCTCCCTATCCCTAAAGGAAAATGGACTCACATCACGATGGACTTTATCACTGGCCTTCCTGTGACTAAGAAAGGGTAGAACAGTATCTATGTGGTAGTTGATCGCCTCATCAAAGCTGCCCACTTTATCCCCACTAAGATCCAATATACTGCCTCTTAGGTGGCCACTCAGTTTATGGAAAATTCTTCAAGCTGCATGGCTTACCACAAGTCATAATACATGATCGGGATGCAAAGTTTATGAGCAACTTCTGGAACACAGTTTTCACCTCCATGGGGACCAAGCTTGCTCCATCCACTGTGTACCACCCTCAGTCTGATGGTCAAACTGAGAGAGTGAACAAATGGCTTGAGACATATTTGAGGCACTTTTGCCATGATGTACAGCATAATTGGGATACGTGGCTTCACTTGGCTGAGTTTGCATATAATAAATCCACGCACTCTAGCATTGGAGTTTCCCCTTTTGGGGCTTTATACGGGTATAAGGTTCCCCTTCCTACAATCTTGTTTACTGATAAGATCAACCCTCAGAGTCAAGCTGAATTGGATCGCATGTAAGCTTTACTTCTGCAATGCAAAATGAATCTTCAGAAGGCCCAAACACACATGAAACTCTATGCTGATGAAAACCGAAGGCATTTGGAATTCCAAGAGGGGGAATTGGTCCTTTTGAAAGTGCCTAAGTCTGGCTACTCAACTCTCAAAGAGGGCAACAATAACAAGCTAGCCCATCGCTTCTATGGCCCATACCAAATCTTGAAGAGAGTTGGCGACTTGGCCTACTGCTTAGAACTCCCCCTACCACCAAAATCCACAATGTGTTTCATGTTAGTCAGCTGAAACCCTTTGTAGGCTTCTCAGTGGACTTTGTGGAAGAACTTCCCCCCATAGATGAAGAGGGCATCACTCAATATGTCCCTGAAGCAATCATTCGGCAGCGAGATAAGCACTTACGATCCCGATCCATCAAAGAATACCTCATCAAATGGCAAGGCCTACCCTTGGAAGAAGCCTCTTGGCGCCCAATGACCATCCTCAATGAATTTTCCTACCTCCATGAACCCCAACGGCTGGAAGACTAGCCGGTCATGCCCCAAATTGCCCACCCTCTGCCCGCAGACTGCACGTTGTTTTAGAATAGTTTTGTACTTACTCAAATCATATGCATGTGCATTCTACATAGGTTGAAAGTACTCGTCATAAGCTCTGTTTCAACATATGGTGCGCCCTATTTGGAGCAGCCTATCAAAAGTTATGACCAGTTTACTTCAACAGACCGGTTTCAGACTGCATGCTATCCCTAGTCTCTCCACACCTAATCTTCATTGTCAAAGGGCTCTGAGTAGTACTCTGCAACCCTCCCTTAGCCCACACCCATCACTCCCCTCTATTTCTCCTTGTTTTTGAGGGCAAAAACCTTTCGAGTGGGGATGGATTGTAACAAGCGAGATACACACCGACTAGGGTTTAGTCAATCATGCTAGTTAAAATCCTAATTAAATTGCAAGTTAGAGTTCTATAATCTATGCAATATTTTCTTTGCATAATGATATATTGTAGCTCATCTCTTCTACTTATTTCTTAAAATTAAATATTAAATTGGATCCAAGGGATTTTGAAGGTCTTTCTGATTTCTTTTCTTAAAAATTATCTATATTTTTTGCAGTTGGACTTGAATATACTCAACGATCCAAGTATATTCGAGGATATAATAATGTAGAACGAAGCATTTGTATGTATGAGTAATCTTAATGATTACTTTAAAGTATTAAATAAAGAAACTAAGGTAAGAGTTTTAATTTGAAACTTTAGGGTTAAAAAAGAACCTTCATTTAAAACCCTAGTTACATAAAAGCTATAACTCCAAACTCATTTTCACTTCCATTCTCTACTTTCCTACACATGCTCTCCTCTCCTCCCTTTTCTCTTTGTGTACCATGGCTACCACTCCTGCCTTCACCACATGAATTAGCTCCACACGCTACACACACATAGGAGACCAGATATACCCTAGGTTTTGTATGACCTTGAGTCTAGAGAGCTCGCTTTCCACCGTAGACCCCAGCTCTAGTATACTGGCATCATTTTGTGATGTGGCGAACCCTCTCACCTACTCTATTCTAGACTCTGCTCTCAGATGGGTCCCCATAGATTTCCTATATATTTTACGTGCTGGATCAAGCCATGCAAAGGTAATAAATCAAGCCCTCGTGCATGTGGGGTAGCATCTCTGTGCCAGAGCAGTGCCCACCTCATCCCAGGACAAGGCCACGATGGATCTCATTGAGCATGATGCAGCATTTGCCATATATATTTTGTGCACTGAAGTGCAAGCGAACAATGAGGAAGACATCGACACACCCTCTCGGCCACAGCTAGAGTATTTCGAGAGGGAGCTTGAAGAGATCACACTCGATCCGAGAGTAGAGGCAGCACAAAGCTTAGCCATTGTGCACCCACCTCCTTGCCCTGTTGAGATGCCAACAAGCAATGAGCCACCCCTCACTTCTCTCCATGCATAATCATCAAGGGGGTGGAATATTTACTTATGTAGGATATACTAGAAATTTTGGAGCTAAGGGAAGAAGAGCTATATTGTATCTTGATGTGTGATGCACCTGATGATTTTATAGATTTTGATATACAAGATGCGCCAGCACATGTTGATGAGGTGGCTCGATATGATGGCACGAGTGTCGATGACATATCTACCATTGTGAGCATCCAAGAGCAGATTGAGAATGCGAAGCCATAGTATGAGATCTTAGATGAGGAGTTCTAGCGGTTGCAAGAAAGCATTTTTAGACATTGACCCAACTACGCAATACCTTCCTAAGAGAAAGGCGAGGGTGGCCCAGTTGCAAGAGCAAACCTAGATGCTCCATTACAGCAATAGATAGGTGATGCAGAGAAGGTAATGTTATCGGATTTGCATCAAAATTTACCAATAGGGCCTCTAGGGCATCAGAAGTATGCACATCAAATTTTTCTGGGATCAGGCCCCCAGAGCTGCCCTGGCCGAAGGCTCACATCTGGGGGCCTTAATCTATATGCACATCAAATTTTGTCGAGATCGGGCCCCCAAAGCTGCCCTAGTCGAAGCCTCACATTTGGGGGCCTAAATCTACAAATTCAGGCCCCCAGGCACAAGCCTCCGATCAAAGCTGTAGATTCAGGACCCCCATACGCAAGC
The DNA here is from genome assembly GCF_053477565.2 of Lygodium microphyllum. Taxonomy (NCBI): domain Eukaryota; kingdom Viridiplantae; phylum Streptophyta; class Polypodiopsida; order Schizaeales; family Lygodiaceae; genus Lygodium; species Lygodium microphyllum. The sequence goes on along the minus strand of NC_141163.1, from coordinate 39,449,143 downwards.
CTCCGACTAGGGCAACTTTGGTTTTGAAGGGATTGGGCCCCTAGAGCTTCCATGGTCGGAGACTCGCATCTTGGGGCTTGAATCTACAACAGGGCAAGAGGCTCGTGTCTGCGGGTACTGATTTAGGCCCCCAAACGTGAGCGTCCGGCCAAGGTAGCTCTGGTAATTCAAGCCCCCAAACGCGAGCCTCTGGCGAGGGCTGCTCTAGGGGCCAAATCCCAGCAAAATTTGATGTGCATACTCCGGATCCCCTTAAGGCCCTACTAGAAAATTTTGAGGCAAATCTGATGTATATATCTTTACCACACTCCATGTATAATGAGTTTGATACAATGAGTCTAACATTGAACTTGTGTGATGCAGGACATTGTCTATGTAGATGAATTTTCATCTAGACAAGGTGGCCGATTTGGTAGCCAAGGAAGGGTGCAGGACTCGGCATTGAAGAAGTATATCGGTCAACTTGTGACCGACATTTTTGTATTCCATAAGACATGCTCTCCGGCTCTTTCTGAGAACTTCTTGAAGGGCACTAATGAAGGCTGGGCCCTTCAAGACCATCCCAACGAACTCTAGCTTGGAGAAAGTAGTATTTCTTTGACGTTCGAAGCTCCCCTACTTATTCTCTAGTACTAGGTTTGGGCCACTTTTTTCCATGGTGGCCCGTGGCATGGTTGTTGGTGTTGAAGACCCCAATGTCATTAGGCAACAACTACTAGGGTAAAATGTGTTGCTGCCTATGATCAAGAATAGCTCTGACCATGGGGAGTCTAGCTCAAAGAAGCCTAGGAGAGAGTAGATGTAGTTAGTCCCAAATGATATTTCATCACCAATGTAATATAATTTGTAATCAAATTCTCTTGAAGTAATGAAAATCGATATTTGTTGGATTTTCATGCAATGTAGTTTGTCATACATGCCATTTATTATTGTTTTTACTTGAATATTACATTTATTTATCGGATTTATATGCAACACGATTCATACCCTAAATTTAATACGTAGTGCTTTATCAAGTTCGTGTGAAACATGTATTCATTCGAGCGCATGTAACGATAACTCAAAGACATAAATAAAACAAATAACAAGTGAATGAACAAAATAAGACGCGCCAAAAAATCTGTATTCGTATTCATAACAGTTTACATGGGATCCATTACAACCAGGGTTTTACAAAATCTCTTTGGAAGCTACATTCCGTATATGTTTTGGTAGTACACCCCTATCGTTGTTGATCTCCATGAGGACTATCCTTCCATCACCGAAAGAACCTCACTATCCACAAATCCCTATCGGTGACGATGACTCTCTTTGCATGTACTACTGCATAGACCGAGTCTACGAACAAGTTGATGATGTAAGCTTTAGCAACTTCTTGTAGTGCAAGGAGGGCTTGGGCAGTCCAACAATCAGGTTGTTGCAAGCGTGTTCCATCTGGGAAGCGCCTCATGTTATTCTTAATGAGTATGCCATCCATAATCTCAAGCACTAGCTTTTGGAATGGAGCCTTTGGTATTAGGAGATGTAGTGTTCTGGTAATTGCGAATCTCACAAAGAGTCACCATGCATGGCTTCCATTGATGCTTGCGATGCTAGCATCATGGTGGTGGTGGTAGTGGTACCGTTGCCGCTGCTGCTGCTAGGGGAGGTGGCCTCTACATAGGATTTCTAAGGGGTGTCTCCGAGCCACTTGCATGGTGCGTGCCATGTCGTCTAGAAGAGAAAACCCAATACTCAAAAGTGAAATGTGTAAAATGAGGTGAAACTTTAAACTTATAACAAAGCTTTTTTTAATATCCATGAGTTTTTATGATGCCCGATATGTGAGTGAAGTTTCACCTAATTTTTATTTATAAAATTGATGGTTCAATTATTTTTCTAAAAATGCATTAACTAGATTATACTTCACTGATAACAGAAAAACTCACCACCGCACCGAGTGTGCACAACTGCATATTAAATCTACTGTCAACCAAACTACGTGAAATATTAGAAACTTAAAAATTCACAAAAAATAAGTCATGGATCAAATGGAATATCGCATATCGGATATAGTGTTGCCAAACCATTATACACAGTAAAGATATAGTGCATCGGACCATGTACAAATGATCATTGATATGTGCGTGATTGCACATTGAATTTAACCTCAACAAAACTAATTTCAAAATTAGAAACTTGGAAATACGCACAATGCGAATCATGGCAAAATAGAATATCAAATATCATATTTGACATTATGAAACCATGAAATACACAGTAAATAGTGCATTGCACCAAGTACAACTAGAGCTAAGCAAACTTTAGCTCTATTTTTTAGACCACTGCTATCAAATACTTGAAGGTTTACTGGAAAGATAAACCAAAACTAAGCTCCTTACAATCTACAACCAAACTTAAGCTAAAAACAGAGATCCAATTACAAGGTAGCTTCTCAAAGCATATTGTTGACATTAAGATTAAATGCATGAATGGCTAAAACTTGAGAATCACCCATTAGATCAATCAAGTAACTTTCAGCTGCTTCTTGGAGAGCAAGCAAGGCTTGGCTTGACCATTGCCCAACATTCCTTGCCTCATTCCTTGAAAAGAACTTGTCATGATGCCCTAACTATAGATCTTGCATTATTTCTTGCACTAACCTAGAGAATGGTGCCTTAGGAATAATAAAATTGGCACTCTTCTGGAATTTACTTATTTCATGTAGCGCAGCTATGCCTGGTTTCCATCTTCGCTTATTATGTGTTGGAGGACGTGTATTACCAGCTCGAGCTGTGCTGGGAGGTGGAGCAACTGGAGCACATGGACCACCATTTCTAGACAATGGAAAACCATCATTACTGACCACACTAGGACCATCATTGTTGTACACAGTAGCACAACCATTATTAGCTGCAATAGGGCCACCATTGTCCACCAAGGGACCTTTGTCACTCACAGTACGCTCACTAGATTCAGAAGAGTGTTGAGCTCTTGCTCTTGCAGGTGCCTTCTTGATAGGAAGCTTGGAACATGCCATAGTTATGATGATGAAGGATAGAAAGGTGGAGGGTAGAGTGAAGAGTAATGGGAAAAAATGAAAGGAGAGGCTTGACTTAAATATGAAACTTTTGAATTTATTGTGGTGTAAATGAACTTTAAAATTAAAAAACATAGTTTGAAATCGACTTTGAAAAACATAATGGCAAACCTTTGAAATTTTAAACAAAATTTGCAAGACATCTCATGTTAAAGATAGGAGTATTGATGTGACATATCTTGGGTACCTATGCTCTCTTGTGGACTCTAAATGCATCAAAAGTATTATCTTTATCTAGGTCTCCATTTCTTGCCATCTCTCTCTTGGGTTGCCAACCATTCTGTGTGGCATTGTCTAGCTGTGTTGTTTTCATATCTTGCTTTCTCACTTCATATATTGCCCTACTTATAAATTCTGCTTGAGAGGTTTTGGACTTCTTTTCTTTTTCCTCGTATCATATCTCTAATCTCCTATACCACCATTATAATAATTGCCTTATAGAATTGGAATCATGGATGCCACCTCCATGATCAGATGCCTTTTGAAAAGCACATCGAGCTTGCCAATGAGATCGTTCCATCCCTTAGGTTGACCATATACTGCCAAACTTCCTTAATCTGCAAAGTATGGACCATGTGCTTCAAGTATATGCTACATAAGAAGAGAGATTAGAAACACAAACTAATTCAAAATGATGATATTTTTTTGTAATGGTGACAATACTAACCATGTAGTATGATATATTGTTTGTAGTCCATGCCTCCACCATGGACTTATGAAATTTAGCAACTGTCTCTTTAAATGTATTGGCATCACAATCCCTAAACCTCAACTTTTGTAAGAGAACTGCTAATCTATCTAGGTGTATCCACACTTCTACCTTTGCAATCCTCGTTCGTCCCCCATTGTTCCAATCCAGAATAGCAAGATGCAACTTTTTCCATGCTTCATACTTCTCTAGCTGTTTTACAAGTATATTGCCTTCCTCATCTCAAGGTGGAGATATAAACTTCCTAGCCTTGGGTCCACCAAAGCATGGTTTACAAGGGATATTTCCACTCTTTTCCCATTTTTCTCGTTCTTTTTTATTTCTACTTGGGCCGGAGAGACCACCTCTGAGAGGTTTTCAATCGTAGGTATTGAAGACTCCAACGAAAGTGTCATTCACTCTTCATCGACACCCAAATCTGAATTCTTATCCTTTATCATCCTGCAAGCCTGCCAAGAATCGTCATGTACAGAATCCCCAACAAACCAACACTTGTGCTGGCCATCAGTGCAATCCCCAACAAAGAACAGCCCTACCACCAACTCCAACAACCCTACCACCAGCCACCTAGGCCACCAACGTGCCCCCAACAACCTTCCTCCACATCACCACCAACACTCCTCCACGGCAACCACTGATGTCCCTTCCACCCACGCCTTCAGTGCATGCCAAAGCCTACTATCTACGCCGATGAGTGCCATGGGACTGGCACTCGTCTAGGAGGGGGGTAATGTTAACCCTCAAATGAACGAAGGTGGAAAATCCGAAAAAGCTAAAGCAGAAGACAAAGGCCAAGGAAAAGTGAAACAGAAGACAAAGACACACAAGGAGAAAAGTCCTAAATAAGGGAGAAAGGCACACAAGGAAAAGCGCAAGTCAATACTTTTGTAAAAGAGCGCAAGCACATCATGGTTTAATTCAAGGAGCACCGGGCTCTCACCCATGCAATTTGTAAAGGTAGTTGGGCGGTAGGAAGGAAGCTAGGAAGATAGGAGGACAATGGGAAAAAGGGCCTAAAGCCACGGCCAGCCATGTAAAAAAGGGGATAAGGGATGACCGCCCAAAAGGGATTTAGGGTTTTGTATATAAAGTTGAAAAGTGAATGAGAAGCTCATTCTTGTGTGTGGCCAAAAGTGGCTCTCCTCCTCTTCTTCTTCTTCTTCTTCTTCTTCTTGCTTGCTTGAGCTTATGCTTGAGAGAGGGAGTGTGAGAGTGTGAGGGAGTGAGTGTGTGAGGGTGAGGGACCGGGGAGGAGAAGCTCTCCATCTTCTCCTCTCTTCTTCTCTTCTCTTCTCTTCTCTTCTCTTGCTCACGGTGATGGAGCTTGGAGCATGGAGCTTGAGGATGGAGCTTGCTTGAAGCTTGCGCTTGAATCGTGGAGCTACCAGAGTGTGCGAAAGAGGAGGTAACTCAATCGGCATGGAGGTAAGCTCACTACACCCGTAGATATGGATGGCGCATCGGCTATGTGAGAGGTAGTCATTAGTGCTCGGCTTGAAACGCTTGAATAATAAGCGGTCCGTGGGTCTTGGCGGTCGACCGCATCAACGTGTCTTTGGATGTGAGGCATTCTGCCATGTGTCATGCAAGCGAGATGGGATACTGCCTCTAGGATCCACATATGTGGAAAGTTATCTGCATCCATGATGTAGCCTTCCATGAAGACAAGAATACATCTGACATGTTTCAAGCCTCAATAAAGTATAAGGCTTTCTTATGCATGACTTCCCATCAATACCTCTCTTTGATCTCCTTGAATGTAACCCATATACCTCTATGACCAACCCATAGACTCTCATGAAATTTGTGCATGATTTGCAACTAAGTAGTCATGTCACACACTAATCACAAAGAAGTTTCTTTTTTATTCCTTGGATGCTTCCAAAGAAAGACATGTTTCAAAGAGTAACCATTTGCCTTCCTTTGAATTCTCTTGAACTCATCATCTGTTCATCCATCTCTTCTTGTCAAGGTATAGGGCTAAGTACTAAGTCATGCTTCAACTTGAGGTAGGTCAAGTTTGCTTGTAACCTAGAGTAGGAGATTTGAGGAGAGACTTGTAGTGGCTTTGGAAAGGCTTGATGGGGGCTAATATGAATGCAAAAAAGATAATATATTGATGTGGAAAAAATAGGTGCAAATTGGTTGATGTAGGCCTGCTTGCTTTGTGTGGAAGAAGAGGGAGAGAAGGAAGGATATTTAGGGAGAAGACAAGAGGGTTATACTAGGGACCTTTTGTACAAAAGGGTAAGCTATATCTTTGATGTATATGAGGGTTTTTGTGGGCTGAATAGGAGTAGTTCATTGTTGTAAATAGAGTAAAATAGGGATAGCACTACTATTCATAGTAATTCCAAATAAGTAAGCTTTTGTGCTTATGCTCAAGCAACCTTGTGTATCCAAGAAGAAAGTATTTGTGGATTGTGGATAGATTTGGGGATTTCTTTACCCATTATTATAGGCAATTGAAGGGGCTTTTGAAGAGTCTATGGCCTTCTCTAAATAGGCCTGAAATAGGGTTTACTACTATAATAAAGCTCAGCATACTTCTCTTGCTTACAGGGCTCAAACAAGAATCATCCTCTTATATAAAATGGATAGATGCTTTGTACATGCAAAGAGTCTTTGGCTGAATTTTGGGCATCATAAGCTTGAAGATTTATTATTTTAAATTAGTAAATAATAGGGGTGAAGTTAGTATTTGAAGCAAACAGATGATTTTACCTATTTCTTATACACACTATCAATTGGAATCATTCTTGATTGATAGCATATGACATATGCTAAGTGAATTTTGGGTTATATCTTGTTGTATGAAGTCCATGCTCAGAATTAGATCTTATCTATAGCAAATGTTCTGCTGTAAAAAGAGTATTATCTGGGCCATCAATTGAGATTAGGCTATAGTCCCAATAGACAAAGTTTGAGCTATTGTCTCAAATACATACATGTAAGGGTCTCTCTCTACTGACTAAAATCTAATTCATGGACTTCAATACATTTGATTTGGGGTGATTATGGTATCTCAAATACATTTCTTCTCTTTCTTCTTATTACCCCTATTCCATGTAACTCTTCTCTTCAAATCCCTGTGATGATTAAGGCCTTTGACTTAATCTCCCTTAACACTATAATATAGAAATATTAGAAGTAGAGCAATTGGTAATCATTCCAAGAAGAGGTAAATAGTCTATCTCCATAATCATTGGTGCACCAATAATATACTCCTTGTCATATTTAGATTTGTAGCCACTCCCCAAAGTTCTCTCTTAATTTGTGGAGGATACCTTCTTTGTTGCTCATTCAATAGCTTTGCCCCAAATATTTGACTACATGCACGTTTCCCTCATTATCATCTTGTGCAATTGCCCAACCAATACCTGTAGACCTCCTATGAACAATGACAAGAATGAGTCTTCCACCTATATAATTAGATTTTCCTAAAGTGACTACAATCTTCAAGAATCTCTTTAATTTCCTCATTGCCTTCGTATTCATTCTATCCCACTATTTTCCATTTTCTCAATAATTAATATAGAGCATCTATAATATGTGCAAAATGAGGTATTCATATATAATAAAACACATGGGCTTCTAAAAACCTCCTCACCTCTCTGACTAAAGAGCAAGTCTCTTTCATCATGTTAGTAGCATCAACTTTTGCTATTGGTGGCCTTCTACCATATAGATCACACCTAAACAATTAGAATATCATTCACCCCATAAGATCAATTTTTTCCATGAAAGAATCAGATACACCTCTTCTAGTCTATCATAATCTTTTCATAGTCAGCAACATGGTCAACAAAAACTCTTCTACATTGCCATTCATTTAATTTTTCATCCCTTTCCTTTTTCGCACACCCTTTTATCAACACATCATGTGAAAAAGGCATGGTAAGACAAGTTATATAATCTTGCAATACTTCATTCATCACATGTGCAACAAAACTTGATGCCCCCTCTAGCAAAGTGTGCATCTGGACTAATCTGAGTGTTGTCTTCATGTTAGTAAGGTCCCTACTTTCCATTGCTAACTGGAATAGATCATAATCAGAGTATGTCACCCAAAGAACATATCACTCTACCAGCAAATGCCTCTCCAAACCCATCCACCACAATAGGATCTACTCCCACATTCCTAATGGCCACTTTATTAATTAACTGCATATCCTAAATGAATCTCAATCTCCCATTTTTCTTGGGCACTATGAATCATCTATTAGAGTAAGGAGTTGAGAAAAGCTCCAAAATTCCCATCTTTATATTTACATTCATCAAGAGAGATCAATCAATTTAGGAAAGTGAGCCTTTGGCACTAGAATTGGCCACAAGTACCATGGTACATGTGGAATAGCGAAAATAACCATAAAAGCAACTATAATCAGATCCATGTAGCCAATCTCATGTGGCTGAAATACAAAAGCCTTTCCATGCCTAGCCAACATATTCATACAACATTGCTTTTGTGCAACTAAGAGAAAGTCACCACATCCAATTTCAAGCTCTTTGAGGGAATCTGTAGTAATAAACCTATGTACAATCCCTTTTTTATCTCTCAAGTTTGGCTACGTAGAAGCTAACTCAATAATCTCCTCACTATCTGGGGACAAAGGTGATCCAACTGATTTCACTTTTTCATCCACAATCTTATACTTTATTTCCAGTTTTACTTTTACCCTATCATCTAAGCATACATTCTTACTTCACAAACTCTACTATCACCTAGTACATATCCAAAGAAAATACATGTATCATGTTATTTTTAGCTTTTAACTCAAATTCTAGCATAGTTGAAAATTCAACCATTGTTTCTGTATAAGACATCCCAAATATGCATTCATCAACTTCTAACAAACCATTTTCTTTTATGTCTAAGGATAATCTCTCAGTACATCACAAATTCTTGCATTCATCAACTTCCAACAAACCATTTTCTTTTATGTCTAAGGATAATCTCTCAGTATATCACAAATTCTTGCATGGTTCACACAAGAATTCTATTGGAGAGTACACTACATTCTATTGGACAGTGCACATTGGTTATGTGAGAGGTAGCCATAGTTCCGTTGCTTGAAACACTTGACTCAATAATAGGCTCGTCAGCGGTGTTGCTCGCAAGAGTGCCAACATTTTGATTTTGTTGTCAAGAGCAATGGATTCAAGCAACTAGATGTGCATGCTCTAGGCCAAGCGGCAAAATTAGAGCATGGACTCCGAAATGTCTCACGGATTAGCATAGACAGATCAAGAGGCAATGCATTTATTCACGTGTGTTGGTATTTCAGTTCTGGTTGTGTGTATCGAATTTTTCGTGAGAAAGGTAGGAAGGTAGAAATAATTGAATAAAGTTTTGAACCTTTAAAAGCTCTCTAAAAAATATAAAAGTTTTAAGTTTCTGCCAATTTACAAAGAATAGGAGGCAAGGGTTTTCCACAAGCAGGGTGTTTAAAGGAGTCTGTGAATTGCCCAAAAGCAAGCTTCTTGTTTTTCCGTGCTCTTCCTAGAGCTTGTGTTGGATTTGCAAGTTGCTTTTTGCATTTGTGTTGGGTTTTGGTGTTTGTGATTTTTGCATTTGCTTTTTGCAAAAAGGCTTGGGTAGTACAAGAGCTATAAAAACACAGTGTGATAGGTGAGAAGGCCATCACTCCGAGAGAGGGAACTTGCTTCACATGGTCAAGCAATACAGATTCATCACCTATAAGCTTCTAGGAATGCTCTCCATGTTTTATCTTGTACAAATTACATGTGCTTGAGACATGGATGCTCTTGTGTGCTACTCTTGCCCTCCCTCTCTCAACACTAGGTGGGAAGTCTGCATCTTCTCGACCTTTGTTAGGCCGAATGTTAGAGGCAATAAGCCTTAGGAATACAAGGCATCTGAGTGAATGCCAAACATTAAGCCTTTGCTTGTTCATCCGAATGCCATATGAGTTGCCAGGATCATTTTGTACCTTCGTTCGATTTGTCATAAGGCGCAAAAGCATTAACGTTCAAAGGCTTAAATAACTAGCCTAAGAAAAGCATGAAAGGAAAAGCAAGAAGAACATCACACAAGGACATGGAAAAAACGACTCACTTGAAGAAGCACTTAACACCACATAAAACATGATCACTGTACCTAGGGGTCCTTAAGTTAGGCGTACGCGGTGGCTTCAGTCGGCCGGCTCCGCTCCTAACCCCCTAGCCCTTTTGATCCCCCACTTCACGCTTAGGGCCATTCAAGGGCAGGACGTACCTAGGGAGGTAACACTCACCTATGGTTAGACCTGTCACCCTAAGCTACTTGCACCACATCTCCCTTTGCACGAATGGGGTCCTCAAGTGTGAAACGTCACCCAGGCTTGCCTGTGGCTAGATCCACCTCCCCATTCCACTAGCACAAGCTCGATGCACCACACAATAAGGTAGACACTCCCCTTAGGTAGCACACCGCACCTTCTCCTTTGAGGCATTACAAAAGGTGACAAATGACCAACTTTGGAGGCCCCTATCATCCACTTGGCATCCAATTGGCTTCTCCGACAAACATCATTACCAAGCTTCCACAAGCACCCGAGTCTACATGTGGCCCTACCCTCACCCGAACAATTTGCCAACTGCCTACCATTCCCCAACAGTAGCCAGAAGTGCCATGGGACTGGCACCCGTCTCGAAGGGGGTAATGTTAACCCCAAGTCCAGATGGTGGAGAAATGAAGGAAAAAGCGAAAAAAATATGAAAAAAGAGCAAAGACATGAAGGTGGCCTCTAAAGCTAAGCTGGGGAAAAAATCGCAATTTTAAATGAAAGGCGCCTCAAAAAGCTCTAAAAACTCTTGTAAAAGAGCGCCAGGCTCCCTCTTGTGCCAATAGTAAAATATTAGACGGGTGTAGGCTAGAGGCATAAGGCTAAAAGAGGGAAATAGAGAAAGGACCTTGCCACACAACGGCCGGTCATGTTAAAAAGAGATGGGTGCCCATGGGATTTTAGGGCTTGTATATAAAGTTCAAAAAGTGAATGGAAGCTCATTCTTTTGGTGTGTGGCTAACAAGAGTTATTCTCTTCTTCTCTTCCTCTCTTCTCCTTGCTTGTGTGTGCTCTTGAGAGAGGGAGTGTGAGAGTGTGAGGGAGTGAGTGTGTGCAAGTGAGGGATCAAGAGGGTGAAGCTCTTCACCATCTCCTCTTCTCTTCTTCTCTTCTCTTCTCTTCTCTTCTCTCGTGCGAGTGGCTATGGTGGATGGAGCTTGGAGATGGAGGAGGCTTGAGGATGCTTGAGCTAGCATCTAGGATTGTGGAGCTACCGGCATGTGCAAGAGAGGAGACAACTCATTTCGACATCAAGGCAAGCTCACTACACTCGTAGGATCGATAGCACGTCGGCTAGTTGAGAGAGAGCCATTAGAGCTCGCTTGAAATGCTTGAAGCAATAAGCAGTCCGTGGGTCTTGGCGGTTGAGCGTGAGCTCCCTCTAGAACATCCAGTACACCAAGGTTAGTCTCCTTGTCCTTGGTCAAGTCATCGGGAATGAACACTGGTCAAGGTTTTTCACCTTCCTCAGCTAAGTCAATGTCTTTGATTTTTGCCAAGCCTTCTATTAGTTCATTGGCTTGCACATTCCATTTTACTCCCAATGACACCACTATTATATCCCCCTTTTTGAATTTGATAAAATGTTTTGGGAGGTCGTGTGGTTCCTTTTACTTCTAAGCATTAAAGTTTTTCATGTTCCTTTTCCTTTCTTTTAACTATTTGCACCACAAGTGGACTAGAAGATCCCCTTTAGTGTGTCAGGTTTTAGGAAGCGATGTGATTTTTAGATCACTATTAGAGCTAATTTTTGACTCAGAGTTAAATTCACAGCCTTTGTTGGAGGAAGGTGTTTGGCCAGGTGGCCGTAGCTCTAAAGCAATTCCAACTTTGTATAGTATCAGTTAATCACCTTGTTTGAGCCGTGCTTGCTTATGGTCAAGTATTCCTAGATATTCCAAACAAGTACAATCACAATCCATTTTGACTATTCCATTGATAAGCAACACTAGGGTATAGTGGGTTTAGAATTGATGATCACCCGCTTAATTGTATGCCCATTAGTGACGTAGTCGATTGTTTCAAGGTCTAGGTGTGAGGTTTCATCCCCTAAGTCATAGCATGTCTAGGTGTCCTCTATATCTTCTACATTAGATAATTCATCATCGATGGTTGCTTCTTCATCAATGCTTTCATTCTTCTCCAAGAGAGCCCAATTGCAGAGTAGATTCTGGTCATGTACCTTCTTCCAATTCCATCATAGGGCTTCCAAAAGGTCTTCAAGCGGCAAAAGGTCTTCAAGCTGTTTGAGATTTGTGCTAGGATTACCTTGCGACCTTTCCTTGAGGTATTCTAGAATTCTTATTAACTCCAATTCGTTTGTGGGCACATGAAAGGTCATGCGAGCTCGTAGTTCAGTACTTTTAGACATCATGTAGATTACAACATTGGCAGTTTCTTTTTGCTCAGCATGTTTACTTGGTGTGATTGTGGCACACTTATACTCGTCTTCATTGTCTGAGAAGGGAAAATCAGTTGTAGCTAGTATATGCATCCAATCTTACTCATCGTCATGGAAAGGGATGTACTTGTGAGAGGTTCATAATTGGGCATGGTCTTCGCATCCCCTCTAAGCAATGTAGAGATAGTGTCTAAGTTGACAAGTGAAGTCTTCTATCTAATTGATGTCAAGCAGTTGCCAAAAAGCATCAATCCATTGCCCCAATTCTCAATCACTCAGGAATTGTGCATCCATGATGTCCCAACATGATATCAGAGTCTATACCTTTCATGATTATGAACGTCATAGAGAATTGGATCCCTACGATCTTAAGCATCTATTCTTTAACTTTTAAAATAGTCTAACTTTCATCCCATTAGCTAATGTGACATTAAATTGTGCTATTTCTACTAGTGGGTGACTCCAAGCTTGCAAGACCACATGACTTAGAATGCTAATCCTTGCTCTTGTGTCAACAATTCGCTTTAACTATTAGGATTTTGGTCTACTTTTTGGTATTGGGGCACAATCCCTAATTCGATTAGGATCGAGGAAGCTTGTTCTATGTCAACAATAATCCCTTGTCTCGTGTGCCTTGCGAATGCCAAGATGCATTGCATTTGGTTCAATTTGGTCTCCTTCCTTTGCCTATCAACTTGTTGTGCTTACATAAATCTCATGACCTATTGCAACACCTCTTTCTCTAGCCTTCTTTCCTCTTTTATCTCAGTGATGGTCCCATGTGTTGGTCTACCTGCATGCACTACCCATGTGTTTTGCTCATACAGTGCCAAGAGCTATTGGATTCCATCTAGAAACTCCCAAGGGTCAATCTTAGGTCGCTAGCATTTGATCTTGATGCTGACATGGTCACTTTTTGTTCTTGTGCAATAGGGTTTTAATGTTGCTAATGAGGTTTGGTAGAATAGCTTTTTGAATAACTTAACACATACACATGCATCTTATCATAGCAGATAATCCCCTTCTTAACACATACCAAGTGTAGTTAACTATGGTGAATAGTGGATAAACATGCATCAATTCTTCTCAAGGGAAGTGAATGAATGCAATGTGATTCTTCCTTTCAAGAATGCTCAATCAACCTTGCAATTAATTTTTGTGCAATTGCATTTTCATTCAAAACGTAGCACAATTACCAAAGTTTAAGAAGGTGTAAAGCAACACTCAAAAATGGATATAAGCTTCCACAATCAAGGTGCTTGATCTTATTACATGTCTAAGGATTGCAAATTCCTTTGATTTGAAAGTTAGTTTCACACCTTGCGGATTGGCTCTTGCTAAGCACTAGTCTATCCAATCATGCTAGGGTGATAATGATTTGAGTGATTATACTAGCTTGAGCATGACTTGGTTTGGAATATCACTCAGAGCTTGTGCCCTAGGACAAAATGATATGTTGATATTGCTCTTCCCTTGGGCCAGTCCTTTGTTAATAAAGTACTGCATCCACGCCACGAAGTTTGAGACATTTGCGCTGGTGGGGATGCTCGGGGTGAGGGTTGTTGCTTTGGTGGGAGGCACCAGGAGGGTCAGAATAGGGTGGATGGGAGCCTTGCCTTTGCCCTCAATGACGGCCGGTAGTCATAGCCCTCAGGTCATCTGCCCTACTTTGCTATTCGATTGACCGGTGTGTAGCTTCGGCCAAGTCTTCCTCCTCCTTCCTTCTTAGCTCCTCCTCTTCTTCAGGAACTCTTCTCTCCCTCTCTTTGGCCTCCTTGAGGGATTCCCTCTTTGCCCTCTCTAAATCCTCTTTCTCTTTTTTTCGGCCTTCGTTCTGCTTCTTCTTTTGTGTCATCTTGTTAACAGGTTTCTTTCTTTTCTTCTTGCTCATCTATTCCTTCTGTTCTTCCCCTTCTTCTTCACTCTCAGTTATGTCACTGGATACCTCTTTGTCCTGGTGAGGGGGCGATCTCTCGAGTGTTTCTCCTTCTCCTTCCTCTGCATCCTAAGCCTATTTTACCACCTCCTTAATGAGGGCAGTCAAAATGCTTCCATAGCCAATGAATGAAGCTTTGGATGAGGCCTTCTTTCTTTCTCTGGTCTTGGACGCTGGGGAATACCCACCTACTGGTTTACTGCCCAAAGCTAGCACTTTTTGCCTCCTGGTCAATGGTCTTACGTACATAGCCATTCCCTTTGACTTCGTCTAAGGTGCGAGTTGCCACATTCTCCAGCACATGCACGTTGATTTGATGCATCAAGGAGTTGTAGTGCTAGCTGGAGAAGAGCGCATGCACTAGCTTTGCTTGTAGACGGGCTTTCGTATCAGGAATGTCCTGGATGCTGATGTCGTCATTGGTCAGCACTTCTTCCCTCTTCATCTTAAGCATGGCATAAACATCTCTCTTATGCTTTTTCTCTACCTTCGGCTCCAACCCCAGCGCCTTCTCTACCAAGGCTGGGTTTAAGCATACCTGCACCTGCTTGGCCTTTTCTCCCCTTCCCACCGTCACAATGCCACACTCCTGGTCTGGGTTGTACATCTTGAGGGACTCCACACACTTCATGTGGTCAGGATCTTGTGCAAACTTCTCAAGGTACTTTGTGAGGTTGCACTACTCAACAACTATCTTGGTTGTTTCCTCCTTGGCCACCACACCCTCTATGTTATGGATGGTTCGAAATTTGAGCTGGTTGTAGGTGCGGTTTTCTAGGGTGATGCGATATTGCGTCCTTTCCTCCTCCATGAACGGGAGTCGGTGGGCATGGTCTTGCTGTGACATCTTTCGTTCCTGTCATGAATCCAAGTTTTCATTAGTGCTTTCAAAATAATAATTTGTTGAAAAAGAAAGACTCTATGTGTTTATTGAATGAAAGCATTAGCCAATGTAGATTCTTCCCTTCAGATCTGACTTTTTTCCCTTTATTTCAAAGTTCTCGTGCCATTTTCCCTACCTCACTCGTTTTTTATGTGTTTATGCATTTGCTTGATTTTCCTTGGTTTTGGTTTGATTCACCTTACCCCCTCCCCTTCCAACTTGAGAAAAATCCTTCTTAGGATTGAAACTTAGGAGGTCAAGGGCATTCTACAATGTGGTCTAGGATTTACCTATGTAGGAGCCAAGTATAGAAATTGGGATTGTACTCTAACTGACCTTCGCTGTCTAGATCAAAGGGTTGAATGCCTACATGTGTGATGTATGTGAGAACATCTGTTTTAGGAAGTCACCGGAATTGACATGGCTAGCAATATGTAACTCTTCCTCATTCAGTAGAGGCGATTGAGGTAGGGGTGTCCTTTGATGTGCTCTTCCATGGGTCGCGGCCACGAAGAGTGGTTAACACTCTATATAAGGTTGGCGCGATGTAAGTGGAGTCGTACTCCGCTGTTTTGATTGTGCGGTGCTGCACATTGGTCATTATTTGGCATCCTTCAACTTTCCATTGCAATCGAAGAGTGTACCAATGTCTTAAGAACAGGGATTCAATATCAGCTAGTTTTGATAATTCTGCGATTTCTTGGTCAGTAATGGCAGAAGTGGTTCGTTTATCATAGGACGTGATGAGGCACTGTTTGATGGCCTGCTCTTTAGATATCTCATTTGTGAGCAATTCAGCAGTAGAGTTAGAGGCTTTTGCAAATGCAAATTCAAACGTCTCCCAAGAACAAGGCATCATTCGAACTTCATTTGCAAAGGGTTCTTGCAGTACGCCTAAATCAAAGCAATCATAGCTCAGAGCTAATGACATGAAAGTGGAATCGAATCGTCTAATGCAATCAACCACATTCTCCTCTGTGTCCTCAGCCAGATCCACTGCCAGTGTTAAGAATGATTTCCACTCATAAAGGGGTCAAAGGCCTGTTGGGTGATTGGGGTTTGATAGAACTAGAGCCTTTGATAGCAAATAGTTGCGGCTGCGGGTGTTCTTAAGATTGCGGTTGGACCTCTTGAATTAGGGCTAGGGTAGTAGCAGCGATGTCTCACGGACTGCTGCCTTTGGTATGGATCAGGGAAGTCTGAGTGGCTCTATCGGGTGTTGATTCATATGACAGTGTTTGTCATTTGGGCCGATAGGCTTGTTCGACTTTCTTGGGCGTAAGTGTGGATGAGCTTGATGGATATGGGTCTTGAAAGCGCTGCGGCTTTTGGCTTTGAGGTCTTATGGGGCTTAGTGTGATCAAACTTGAGGGTGGCGTGCGAGTAGTGCCTCCAGTTGTGCGGGCCTTAGGGATCCATATCCAGGCATTTCCCTCATAGTAGCCCTGCACATGCAAGAGGGCTTTAGGGACCCATCTTGGCTTGATCATGTGTCGATTTTTGTAACTGCGCCTTGGCCTCCTAGGTTTAGATTTTATGGTGTTATGAGGACGTGAGCGTCGACTCCTAGGCAGCGGTTACGGTTGCTTGGGCCTCCATTGAAGCCTAGGCTATTGGGCCTTAGCCTTTGCTGTTGTGAGCGGCGATTCTAGAGATTCAGTGGGTGGTGGCCGAGCACTACCCCCTCCTTAGACTTGGCTACTGACATTTCTACCCGTGGTCTTGCAGACTTTGACGAGGCCGCACAGCCCTTGCTGAAGGCTGTAACAATGCGAACGTTGCCTATGGCAAGGTGGATACGTTGCGATTCATAATCAACATTGCAGTGAGTTTGCTTCTTGAAGGTTCACCCTAGCAGCAATTCCGTGCCTACATCTTCAACACTTGGCAACACGTAGAAGATCATTGGTACAGTTTCAGACTCGATAGAAATGGCACCCCTGCACTTGCCGAGAAGTGCGTATGAGCGGCCCCCATATGGGCTTAATTTGGCATTGGTGGGCTGTAGTGGTGGTTTGCCCAGTTGGGTCCAATGATCGTGAGTTAAGACATTGAAGTTTGCTCCCTCGTCGATCAAGGCATTGAAAGTGCATGTTCACTTGGCAATGACCGTGATGTGTAGGTATGCAGGTTCTACGGCTTCCTCATCCTCATCATCCATTTCAGTAATCGTGGCTACTCGTACTTTGACAGGGGGTTCTAACATTGGTGGCTCATGCAGAGGATGCATGGGAGGGTAGTACTTCTTGACACGACTGCCATTGAAGAAGCCTATACCCTCGCCGTCTAGAGTCTCGAGGCTCAACGAAGCCAGTTCGGCTGATTGCATGAACTTTGAAAGGTCCAAGTCCTCTAAATTTGATTTTCTGCTTATGCTTGATGTGCTTGTCAAACCAGCTCTTGTGTCGTGCCTTCTCACATATGAGTGCCTGAGTGGCTAGAAGATGAGTTTTCGAGAGGCGTTCAAGCTCAACCAGGCATTGCGTCCATGTCTCCTTTCCTTCCCATTGTTCCTGAAGTGCTATTCTCAAGCTAGGAATGAAGAACTCTACAGGGAGAATTGCTTCAGTTCCGTAGGTTAACCTAAAGGGAGTCTAGCCAACAGTTGTTTTATAAGCTGTACGGTAAGCCCACAAGGTTGCCATCAGCTTATTATCCTAGTTGCTGCACGAAGCAGAGACTACTTTGGTCATGACGTTTACGAGAATCTTATTCATGGATTCTGCCTAGCCGTTTGCTTGAGGGTAGTATGGAGAGGATTTTCGATGGATAATTAGAAAGGTGAATAGAAGATGCGCTATCACTTCATTGATGAAGTGTGTGCCCTGGTCACTCACTAGTTTGATGGGGCAGCCGAATCGTGAAATCACCTGCTCCCACAAGAACTTGGCAGTCATTCTAGCATTGTTCTTTCGTGTTGCTCTCGCTTTTGCCCATTTCGTTAGGTAGTCTGTGGCCACAATGATGTATTTGGCCTGTGAATACTGTGCAGCTGGGTTGATGGGTCCTATGAAGTCAATTCCCCATTTTTCAAGGGTTTGTCGTGTAATGATTGGGGTCAATTCCATTTGATCCTTGCGAGTCGAGACCTTTGTCCGTGACACTCGTCACAATGCTTAACGAATCGTGCTCCATCACGAAACAACGTTGGCCACCATAGTTGAGACTGCAGCACCTTGCGGGCTATCGTGTCTCCGCTAAAGTGCCTACTAGCGATTCCACTGTGCGCCTCTGAGAGCACATCGTGCATCTCATGCTTGCACACGCATCTATGCAGTAGTCCATCTTTCCCTAGTCGATATAGTTGGCCTGCTATCAATTGGTAGGGTTGGATCTTGAGGATGAGTCGCCTAAGTCTTGCCTTTTCTATCGGCCACTCAGGCAGTCTGTGCTCAAGCACTTGGACTATGTCATCTGCCCAATATAGCATTAGATCAACCTTAAATAAATCTCTCCCGCTGGAAAGGTTAAAGAGATGGGCATCTGGTAATTTGTCGGCAATGCCTTCTCCAGCGGCCTCTCCCGTGGGGATGTGTGACATATGGTCAGCCATGTAGTGCTATTTTCCTTTCCGTACAACCACGAAGAAGTCGAACTCCAAAAGCAGAGGGAGCCACCGAGCTATGCATCCTGTAGCACAAGGTTTATTCACTAAATATAGCAAGGCTTGATGGTCCACAAAGAAGGTAAAGGGTGTAGCCAATAGATAATGCCGCAATTTCTTCACAGCAAACACCATGGCCAAGCCCTCTCTCTCTCTCTGTCATCAAGTAATTCATTTCCATCTCAGTGAGTTTTCTGCTAGCAAAGCTCACTGGGTAGTCCAGGTTGTGTTCGCCAGGTTGGCACAACACTGCCCCCACAGTAAATTTCGAGGCATCGATATGCACATGGAAGATAATGCTCCAATCTGGGGCTCGTAGAATCGGTGCTGTAGTTAGAGCCTTCTTCAACTCTTCATATGCTCATTGGCATGCTTCAGTCCATTCAAAGACAATCAATAGCTTGCATAAAGGTCTGGCAATCAATACGTAATTCAACACAAGCCGCCAATAATATCCTGTATGGCCTAAGAAGCATTGAACTCCCTTATAGTTGATTGGGGACGGAAGATCAACAATAACCCTGAATTTCGAGAAGTTAGTGGCAATGCCGTTCTTTGACACCACATGCCCTAGAATGCATCCATGCTTCACCCAAAACTGGCACTTTAAGGGGTTTAGGGAGAGACGATATAGGCAACACCGCTCAAAGACTGCTTGTAGTTTGTCTAAGTGTTCTCTCCAGGTCGAGTGAACACATGAGTCATCTATGAAGACTTCCAACTCTTTGTGAAGCATGTCTTTAAATATGGCGCACATGAGGCATTGGAAGGTGGCGGGGGCATTAGTCAACCCGAAGGGCATGACTATGTAAGCAAAGACACCCCACTCAGTGGCAAAGGTAGTCTTATGCCTGTCAGCAGGATGCACTTGCACTTGATTGTATCCTAAGAAGCCATCCAGAAAACTGTAGGCTTCCTTGCCAATCACTCTTTCAAGCATGTGCTCTGTGTACGGCAATGGATAGTTGTTCCTCTTAGTAGCAGCGTTCACCTTGTTGTAATTGACGCACACTCTAATTTTTCCATTCTTCTTCATGACAATGGCTATGGGCGATACCCAATCTATGTGCTCAATTTCGTAAATGAATCCTGCTCTCATCAGCTTTTCAATATCTTCCTCAACCACGTGAGCGTGTTTTGGATTCATAGGGTACGGCCGCTACTTGACCGGTGTAGCATCTGGCGTCATGGGTATGTTATGAGTCACTACACTCGAATCTACCCCCTTAAGCTCTTCTAAGGACCAAGCAAATACGTCTATGTACTCTCGCAAGAGAGTGACAAGACTCGTTTCCTCTTTCTCAGTCAAGTCATCGACAATGAGGACTGGTCGGGGTGTCTCCCCTTCCTGCGCTAGGTTCACCTCCTTGACCTTGGCTGGTCCCTCGATCGGTTCACTTGTTTGCCCTTGACGTTTGGCACCCAATAGGATCACTACCCATCCCCTTTCTTGAATTTCATAAATCTTTTAGGGAGGTCCTACGGTTTTCTCTGTTCTTCTGTTCGTATGTCCTTGGGTTGTTTTATCCTTTCCTCTTTCAACCATCTGCACCTCAAGTGGACGGGTAGGTGCCCCTTGGTGTGTCTGGTCTTGGCCGGTCTAGGTATCTCTGGGTCGCTATCTGAACTTACCTCTGGCTCACAGTCGAACTCCCCATCTTCACTAGAAGAGGTGGTCTCCCCTCGTGGTCGCAACTCAGATGGTGACTCTGTCCTAAGCACTGGTGTCGTACCAGATTGGGCTAGGCCTGCTTGATCGAAATCTATGGCTCCTACGTGTTCCAACTAGGCATGATCACAATCAATGCGCATGACCCCTTGCTCTATCTTGAAGACACTCTTTTTCTACGGCTTGGAGTCTGCCCGTATTTGTTCTATTTCCTGTCCCTCAGTGTTGTATTCTACGGTATCCATCTCACCCTCACTTTCGTCATTGAAAGATCGGCAATCTTCGTATTCGTCATTGGAGTCCTCTTCGTTAGACCGCTCATCGCCTCCTAGGTCTTGGTATATCTCTTGTCCTTGATCGGGGATTAGGGCCCAGTGGTACATGAGGTTCAAGTCATGCACCTTGGTCCATTGCCACTTGGATTCATCTAAGAGATCCTGGAGTGGTTTGAAGTTTGCCGCTGGATTGCCAGCTAGCTTGCCCACTAAATATTCCAGAATCTCCTAGGGTTCCCTCTTGTTATTTGGCACTTGGAAGGTGACAGGTTTAGGTCTCCCCTAAAGGGTTCCTACCATCGTGCAAACTAGTACGGAGGGTGCATCTTTAGATTTACAGATGGCTTGCTCATATGCCTCATGATCCAAGAATGGTAGGTCCATTGTAGCAAGGACATGCATCCAATCTCACTTATCCTCTGGGCATGGAATATACTTGGTCAAGGGTCCATAGGACTTCTTGACTTGAGCGTTCCCTTTAAGCATCGCGGAGATGGCATCCAAGTCGATTTGGTGAGGTCTTCCAGGTGTCCATCTCTACCCTCACGGCATTCATTCTATTGCTAAGGAAGATTAAGCCGTTACCCCAATCTTCAATGACTCTGGCATTGTGCATCCAGGGTTGGCCTAATAGGATATCGTAGTCCACATCCTTCATGACTATAAAGTGAACCAAGAACTGGCACACCTGTGATTTTCACTAGCCAATTTTTTAGCACCCCGAATGGTTTCACTCTCATACCATTTGCTAGTGAGACATTGAACTTAGCAGTCTCAATAGTTGGTTTCCCCAAGACTGAAGCACTGCGGCTAAGCACACTAACCCCAGCTCCTGTGTCTACGATCCCCTTTCTCATTGTGTCGCCTAGGGCTAGGACTGGTAAGACTGCATGTATCTCAGTGCCCTCCCAGAAAGCATTAGCGTGCAAGGCCTTTGATGCCAGGAGGCATATTTCACGGTGGATTCCGTACACTTTGATGACCGGGGCTCATACACAAAGTGGATTCTTTGTGCGAGAAGTTGATGGGGACGCCTGTCCTTTTCGGGCGTTTCATTAATTTAGTGTGTACATGGATGATTCCATAGCGGGTGATTCCGCAAAATGCATATTAAATTAATAAATGTTTATGAGTTTAGAGTGCGCACTCGTAATAAATTAAGGTTAGGATTTATTTCTAACCAGTTGATTTATTTATGTAGCTGAAGACTGCTAAGGTATTCACTTTTGTCGGTTTAATTGTATTATTTTACTAACGATTGTGAATGCTTCAGTTGATGTGTAGAGATAGCAGCAGTGGCGGAGGAAAGCATTGGAGTCTAGCGAGTATTCGATCTATGGATTATATTTTGATAGGCACCATGCCTATATTTTGTCATGTCTATTGAGGCATCGATTATTTATTATTATTTTGTATGCGCCCATGCGCACGGTTATGTTATTTCTATTTGGACATTGTATTGGGTGTGCCAGACTCTTTGGGCACCGTCCATTAGCTTTATTCCTATTTTTGTAAAAGCAAACTCAAAAGCTAAAAGCTTGATATATTTTTGTAAATTGGGCTATTATTGAGCATGAAGAAGAAATATACATAAAATACATGCTTTGTGAAGCGCTCACACAAGGCATGGGGGGAGATTGAACCCAATTGGTCTCTTGCTCTTATTGTTCATGCTTTTTACCTTGTAACTTGTGCAAAAAGTAGAGTTCATTGTTCTTGGGGACCTTCCGGGATTCACTACGTGAGCATACAGCGACCGATCTACGCACCAGCCTTTGGCAGAGAGTGCAGCGTCAGAGTCAGTATTTATGTCTCTGCATCGTGGTCGTGCAGATCAACATCTTGCTCTCGTAATCCTTCAACCCACTGTTTCAGGTCTTGCCATAGGGTGGGATGTTGCTTAAGCAGTCTCCCAGACTTAGCGTCACAGGGGTGGTCACCAGCGTGGTAAGGAGGTCATTGGCTGCTTGTCTCTCTCCTAATCTAGATTGTATTAGCCAATGGCCGTGACTGATTTATGAGCCTGCAGCATCAAGACTTGGCCTAAGCGGTACTGCTTGTGGTGCGGTCGCATCCCCCGACTTTGGTCGAGGGGGTGCAACTGGTGTGCTTATGCTGGGGAGATCATCGATCTCGTCCTCTAGGATGGGCTCACCATCCTTTAGGTGCTCTTGGGCCTCTTTCACCAATTCCTTCACTTTCTTTATGTCCTCTAGTTGGCACTTCCGATGGGGTATTCCCCTACCTTAGCTCTTCCCTTTTCGGCTGTCTTAGGGGATGAAGTTTCTGCCTCTGCATCAGTGACCTTCTTTCCAGCAGGCAGAGTAGTAGCACTCTCAGTTTTCAGTGCAACCTTAGCTTTAGGCCTCTTCTTTCTCCGCCTACGTCTCTTCTTCCCTATCGATGCTACATCGAGGTTGCTAGGCCCTAGCAGTGATATGCCGACCTTCTTCGTCTGGGCACGAGTCATGACCCGCAATGGGATAGGTGTGACCTCCCCATTGAGGTTCTCGACACCAAACAGCCTCAATGGGACAAATGGCACGTTGGCTGAACTCAAAGATGGTTTTCGCTTTGGGCAGTCGACGAAGAGATGAGTGATCCCGAACTCAATGCACCTTAGGTCAGCTTTGTCTATGTTCTACTGCTCCCTCTCAGGGCTATGTGATGAGACATGCCTTGGTTGACCACAAGTCCAACAGATGATTGGATCCTACGTCTACCCCCCTAGGCCTCTATCTCATCCTCTTCCTAATGCCATCACCGGTACTGGTCGATAGTCCATAAGGACTACATTGCCCTCGTCATCGTGCGAGACGTAAGGGTATACATAAGTCTCTTCCTCATTCGGCTCTTCCACATAGTGGATTGGAGCGTCACTCGATGGATGGGTCACGTAGGGACCAGGCGGTCTAGGTATGCCTGTAGGGTTTATGTCCATCCTAGGAACAATCGGCTTAATGTCATTAGGCGCAAGAAGGGCCAATGGGGCTCCGCTTCCAAAAAATGGTTGCGGCCTATTCACTAGGTAGGGTTGGTCGTATGGTTGGAGTACAGAAGTCTTCTTGGTAATCTACAATGCGCGATGTCGTGATCAGACCTACCACAGTTAGCGCAAGGTCTTAACCTAGGGTCTTGACACTTGGCTGGCAAGTGGTTTCCGCCACAGTACGCACATTGGATGTGTGGGCGCATTGGTCGTCTCAACATGTCTTGCAGCTTGGCTATCTCCATCTTTACATCAGCCTCGGTGGCTTTCGCCTTATCTTGGGTGGTTGGGCATGATCATTTGCTAGAGGTTGAAGCTCTCTCTGAGCTCCGCCGAGTTGGTTTCTTCTGAGTTTAAGCTCCTGGAGCTTCTCTCTTTTAGCTGGTCATCAACTCTGATAGCTTCCTCAAAAGCCCTAGCTAGCGCGTCTCACTACAAGCTTGAGTTGCCTGCCAAAGCCTTATATAGTTCCTCATTTCGAATTCCGCCGATGAATACAATTGACACTGCTCTTTTAGTTGGTCGTTCACCCGTAGGGATTCTCTTGAAGAGACTCCTCATGTGGGTCATGTAATCGCGAATGTCCTCCTCCTACTGCTTGGCATTCATCAGTCGCACTAGCAGATTGTCGGAGTATCTAGGCTCGGCAAATCTCTTTATGAAGAGATTCTTGAGGTCGTTGAAGTTAGTTCGCTTGCGGCATATAAAATCATATACCAAGTCCTACCCTTGTCACCTAAGTAGAGCCCGAACGCTTGAGAGCGCTGAGTTAGGTCAGTGAGCCTGTTGGCTTCGCAAACTTACTCGAATCGCTCTACGAAACTATATGGATCGTCATGGGGCTAGTACTTGTCAAGCTGCTTTGCAACAATTGGGATTTTGGACTGGCTCTTGGAGCCTTGGTTTGCTCCTAATCCTGCTAGCAGTGATGTCGCTAGTGCTGCGACACTTTGCTCTACTGCTGTGTTGTCTAGCAATCGCTTCATGAGAAGCTTGCTCAGCATTAAGTCTTCTTCCAGGGCTCTCTCATGATCGGTTCGGTTTCTACCGACTAGGTTCAGCACCCGCTGTACCTCGCGTAATTCTGTGCTTTGCCTTTGGCTCCTAGCCTGCTGGTCGCTGTTGTACTCTACTATGCTTTGCAGTGCCTTGTGGGCTAGCTTCCTCTCCTCTTCTAAGTCTGCGATGATGTTATATGCTGTCCTATCGCGGTACTCATACCGGGTGTGCGCATCGTAGCTACTAACTAGCTATTGAATCGCCTCTAGGAAGACTCCTAAGTCGAGTTCCTCGTTCGGCCTGCGGTCTAGGTTTTCTTCTGCCATCATCATGTTCTCATGCTTCACCAAGCTATCAATCAGGTTGAGTAAGTTTGTCAAATCCACCTCTTTGGCGCCGCTTGGTCCTACTCCATGTGTCGATAGTCTGTCTATGTTTTTGGGTCTTCTCCTATTGGTTGGTTCCTTGAGTTGTTTATCTGACTAAGTTCCTTGACTTATTAAATACAATCCTCAATTTATCTCCTCTCAGTGTTTGTGTTCCTTCCCGTGCACTTGTGCTCAATCGGGTTTTCAGTTTTCCTTAAGTGTACTTCAAGTGTGGAAATTCAAGGTGAGTGCAGCAAACAATATCTAAGCGTCTTACACACTCTCGCTTTGTTTTGGGCCTGATAGGCTTGTCGATCAATTCTCTGGCCATCTTGACAGGGTTTCGGGTTTTCTTGCTATGTTGCCTTGCTCGTTCTTGGTCCGGTCAGGGTTTATGGCTCAACGGGTTCTCTCTAGGACTCTAGGTCTCGTGATAGCCTACGCAAGCTGCTAAGCGGCTGCGCCTTACGATTTTGCCAATTCCTTGCGCCAAAATCGAGTTCTGAGCATCAAGAGGACTCGCGACAGGTTGTGTGGCTGAGCTCTAGCTGGGTCTGGTCAACTTTCTGGAAAATTTGGAAAATTCCTCACTCGGCCCAACTTGTCCGAATTGCAGGGGCCGAGTGGGTAGCTCAGACGGGCCGAGGCACATGGGCCGAGGGCCGAATTGGGTTGCTCGAACGGGCCGAGGGGGGCCGAGCAGGATGGTTGGCCAAGGGCCAAGTTTGTAAGTGGGGCCGAATGATGTCACTCGGACAAGCTGAGTAGGGTTTTGGGCCCAGTCGGCCGAGGGCCAATTCTGGGACTCAACCCAAAAACCGACCGCTCGGATGGGCCGAGTTGTGCGCGAGGAGGCAGCGCCGAGGTGATTTTAATCAAAATCGATAATTTAGCTAATCATTTCACACACAACCTTCCATATCACAACTAGGTTGCAAGGGGAAGTGATTGATATACCTGAAGCAATCGATAGGCTCTCCGGTGACAAGATCGAATCAATTCTCCGCGGGCTCTCTCTCTCTCTCTCTCTCTCTCTCTCTCTCTCTCTCTCTCTCTCTCTCTCTCTCTCTCTCTCTCTCTCTCTCTCTCTCTCTCTCTGTGCAAGGGTTGCAAAGGAGCTCTCCCTTGGTCTTTTGGCTCTTAAATCCCTTCCTGGGTAAGGTTTGGATGCTCGCAATCACTCATTTGCCGACATTAAGCATCCCAAGCAACCTTTTTGCCATTTTTTGCATGATTTGTGCCCTGTTTTGCAACGGTAAACCCTACCCTTTTCCAATTCGATTTCCTAATCCTAACCTATGCTAAATGCAATAAGAATCGAAAGCAAAAAACTAAAATGATTTCTCCATGTTTTCCAATCATCAAACAAACTTACTTGCTTCGAAGATCAAAAAACCCAACTTCCTACCTATCTCAAGCTCTGGTTCAAGGATGAATCCCTTACTTCGATGCTCGATATGAAGCGCACAAGTGCTCAAGCTTGAATCCATTGGTCCCTGCAATGGAACCAAAATGTAGAGGGAGCTCACATTCAACCGTCAAGACCCACGGACCGCTTATTGTTTCAAGCATTTCAAGCAAGCTCTAATGGCTATCTCTCAACTAGCCGACGCGTCATCGATCCTATGAGTGTAGTGAGCTTACCTTGATGCCGAAATGAGTTGCCTCATCTCTCGCACACGCCGGTAGCTCCACGATCCTAGATGCTAGCTCAAGCATCCTCAAGCCTCCTCCATCTCCAAGCTGCATCCACCATAGCCGTGCGCACGAGAAAAGAGAAGAGAAGAGAAGAGAAGAAGAGATGGTGAAGAGCTTTCCTCTTGATCCCTCACTCCCACACACTCACTCCCTCACACTCGCACACTCCCTCTCTCAAGAGCACACACAAGCAAGGAGAAGAGAGGAAGAGAAGAAGAAGAGAACTCTTGTTAGCCACACACCAAAAGAATGAGCTTCCATTCACTTTTTGAACTTTATATGCAAGCCCTAAAATTGCATGGGCACCCATCCCTTTTTTACATAACCAGCCATTGTAGCAAGGTCCTTCTCTATTTCCCTCTTCTAGCCTTATGCCTCTAGCCTACACCCATCTAATATTTTACAATTGGCACAGGAGGGAGCCTGGCACTCTTTTACAAGAGTTTTTAGAGCTTTTTTAGGAGCCTTTCATTTAAAATTATGCTTTTTGCCCCAGCTTAGCTTTAGAGGCCACTTGCATGTATTTGCTCTTTTTCTATCTGTTTTTCGCTTTTTCCTTCATTTCTCCTTTCTCCGCCATCTCGGCTTGGGGTTAACAGATGTGATCCCAATATGTAAACCTGAGATCCAATTGGACAAAAAGATGTCTTGTGGACTTAAATAAAGAAAAGGCACGAGCTAAGAAATGTTCCGTAATGGAGCACTACAAGGAGATTGATAATAAAATCAAAATGTTAGCCTAGGTTCAAGAGAAAGAAAGCTCACAAGGATGAGAAGAAAACCTAGCAAGCAAATATCTACAAATACTATGTAGACAAAGAAGACTAATAAAAATGAGATGAAATTTGAGTTTAAAAGCTTTTGTGGGTATTGTAATGAGGTGATCATGTTATTAAGAGCTATCCTAAATTGGCTACAAAACAAACTAAGAAGTCTCGTAAGCATGAGAAGAAAATTGAGATTAAAAGATTTTTTGAGAATGATAAGAAGGTGATCATGTCATTAAGAGCTGTATTGAACTAGCTACAAAACAAACTAAGAAGAAAGATGCTAATTTACATGTTGTAGATGCCTCTCCTTCTAATTATGAATCCCAAGCATGCACATGTTGTCAAAGAAGAAATCGACAAATTATTGAATGTTGGATTCTATAAAATAGAGCACGTTGATTGGATGTCACCAATTGTGATAGTACTAAAGAAAAATGAAAAAGATCAAGTGTGTGTGAACTACAAGAAAGTAAACACAACAACAAAGAGAGGCAACTATCCATTGTGCCACACACCAAGCACATGCTAGAGTCATAAGAAAGCAAACTCATAGCTTCCTTGACAGATTCTCAAGCTATAATTAGGTGTAAGTCCATCCAGACGATAGGCATAAAACAACATTCACCATTGAATGGGGCATGTTTTCATATGTAGTGATGCCATTTGGATTGATAAATGCACCTGCCACTTTCCAATTGCTAATGTGTACAATATTCAAAGACGTATCACAAATGGTTGGAAGTGTTTGTAGACAATCTTTGCATCTATAGCAACTGGGTTGGACATCTCGAAAAACTTCGAGTAGTCTTCAAATGTTGTAGGTAGTATAGTCTCCCCCTGAATCCTTTAAAGTGTCAATTCTGGGTAAAACATGGATGCATCGAGCATGTGGTTTTGAAGAGCGACATTGCTACTAACCTTTCTAAATTCTAAGTCATTGTCAATTACCACCACCAACAAACTATAAGGGAGTTCAATGCTTCCTCGAATACATAGGATATTATCAATGGTTTGTGTTGAACTATGTACTCATTTTGCGGGCACTCTACAAACTATTGATCAAATTCAAGCGGTCTTAGAAATGCCAACGTTCTTACAAGAACCAAAAAATGCTCTCGCTATCGCACCAATCCTACAAGCCCCAAATCGGAGCATAATCTTTCATGTGCACATTGACGCTTCAAAATTTATTGTGGGAGTAGTTTTGTGCCAACTTGGAGAATGTAATTTGGATTATCAAGTGTGTTTCATTAGTGGTGCACAGATCGGATGTTGTATGCGTATGTAGCGAGCGCCGAAAGGTCCCCAAGAACAAAAGAACTCTCCTTTTGCACAAAAAACAAGAGAGAAGACTTGCATGACATGAAGCAAAAGACTAATTGGGTACAATCTCCCCCCATGCCTTGTGTAAGCGCTCCACAAAGCATGTATTTAATATATTATTCATCTCCAAGCTCAAAAAATAGCCCAAATTACAATTAGCACGCTTTAGCTTTTGTGTTTGCTTTTGTCCAACTAAAGAATTAAAGCGGTTGGGCATCCAAAGAGTCGGGCTGTGCCCAATTACAATGTCCAGTAATAAGTATTTAAATCGTATACCCATGCACATATAAAATAATAAATAAATATCAGGCGCTTCAATAAATAAGCGCATCAAAATAAATATTGGCGCCACGCCTAAGATGTGTGCCCATCAAAATGATAATTTCTTCTAAATAACTTGAATACACGCTATCACCCAGTGCTTCCCAGCGCCACCGCTGCCTGCTCTACACATCAACTGAAGCATTCACAATTGTTAGAAAATAATAAAATTAAATCGACAAAAGTGAATACCTAGCAGTCTTCAACTACAAAATAAATAAATTGGTTAGAACTCAATCCTAACCTTAATTTATTATGAGTGCGCACTCTAAACTCATAAACGTCCCTTAATTTAAATATGTATTTTACAGAATCACCCGCTATGGAATCACCCACTTGCACATTAAATTAACAAGATGTCCGAAAAAGACAGGCGTCCCCATCGACTTTTCGCACAAGGAATCCAACTTGTGTATGGGCAACAAATATAATTTTACGGAATCCACCGCAAAACCTCACGGAATCCACCATGGAATATGCCTCTTAGCATCAATTAGACCCCAACATAGATACACAATTAATTATTCCACCACAAAGAGGGAAGGATTAGCTATAGTGTTGCTATGAAAAGTTTCAACATTATTTATTAGCAACCCCTTTTATTTTCTTTATGGATCATTGGGCTTTGTTGTACCTTATGAATAAGCCGTCTACTACAAGATTCATAGCTAGATGGTTATTACTTCTCGTTGAATTTGCCTTATCAGTGGTTGTGCAAAAGGGAAAACAACATTACATGGCTGATCATCTTTCTTGCATTCCTAACGGGGAGCTAGCTAAAGAGGGCATTATGGATGACCTACCAGGCGCTAATCTATTTGGGATTTCGAAATATGAAGACCTTTTTAAGGTTGATATCACTCCTTACTAGGCAAATGATATTATTGAGTTATTAGAAAAAGGAATACCATATAGCCCAATAGAAAAAGCTAGACTATGTCACCTCATGATCAAAGCACAACCATATCAATTGATCATAGGACAATTGTAGCACTTGGGCCAGAATGGGTTGCTAAGATGTTGTGTTTGTGAATATGAGATGCATGAAGTCTTAAGAGAGATGAACACACAAATTGCAAGGCCATTTTGATGGAGATTCCATTGCTTAAAATCTTGCAATCCTAGTTGTGGTGGCCTACCCTATTTCATGATGCTTGCAAGGTTTGTGAAGCATTGTGATGACAAGTACCAATGCACCAAAATTCCAATAAAAAAGGATAGAATAGAGCTTAATCTAGTAATAGCAAGGTAGCCTTTTGAAAAATGGGGAATTGATTTTGTTGGATCCATAAGCCCTGTAATGCAATACTCACAAACAAGATACATCATCGTTGGCACAGATTATCTAAGTGGGTGAAAGCTAGAGCTACCAAAAAAATGATGCAAGGACCACAATTAAATTCTTATTAGAATAGGTGGTCTCTTGATTTGGTCGTCCAATTGAGATAGTAAACAACCAAGGGACCCACTTAATTAATAAGGTGATTGCACACTTGTTGTCCACCTTTATGATCATTCACAGAAAATCTTCCCCTTACTATCCCCAAGCTAACGGCTAGGCAGAGTCCAAAAACAAAACATTGATCAATGTCATTACCAAAATTTTCTCCACTTCTCAGAGTGATTGGGACAATAAACTCATGGCTTCTCTATGGGCACACCAAATAGCCTACAAAACGATGATTGGCCAAACATCCTTTAGATTGATATACAACACAAACGTGATCATGGTTGTAGAATTATTTGTTCCAAGTCTAAGAATAGTTGTCCAAGAAAGATGGCAAGGACGAATAC
Source organism: Lygodium microphyllum (assembly GCF_053477565.2). Lineage (NCBI taxonomy): Eukaryota > Viridiplantae > Streptophyta > Polypodiopsida > Schizaeales > Lygodiaceae > Lygodium > Lygodium microphyllum. The sequence goes on along the minus strand of NC_141163.1, from coordinate 39,418,257 downwards.
CATGGACTAACCACTTGCTTGAGTTAGAGTGACTTTCTAAAATATGATTACTAGCTACCATGCGCTTATTTGTGAAAAAGTGCAACAGAAGGCCTGGTTTGACAAACATGTCAAACAACAAGATTTCAAAAAGGGCACTTCACTAACAGGAATAAGAAAAAAATGAAATTCAAATGTCTAGGTCCATTTTGCATATGTGCCATTAGTAGAACCAACAATGTTGCGGGAAAGCAAGTACCACAACCACTCTTACCCAACAGCCTCTAAACCCTAGCAACTAAGTTGCAAAGGATGACACTCCAATGAGTTGTTGAAACTCCATCAACTGACTATCTCCTACCACAAGGAAACACCAAAGAATGCAAAAATTGTGTCCCAATCTCATTCACTAAAACAAAACCAGTCAAGGGTTGGTAGACTGCCACATGTGCTTAAAAGCGCCCTTATTTCAATACCTACGATAAATCAAAGCCAAGCATGCAAACCGCTCAAAAAAATCAATCACAAAAGCCAGATTCCCCTCTTGACATGAGACCTTCGTATGAGAGATAGTCTCTCTTGGAACCAATTGGGAGCATGGTTGATATTAGCAATGACATCATCACATGTATTCAATGGCTCGATAACACCTTCACTCTATTTGCTCACAACTACAAACAGCTTGCCTTAGGCCTCGATGAAAACACTACAAACAATGTGAGGTTTTTATCATACTCATGGTAAGAATATGAACTCATCTTCACCAAGGTTGTTTGAAATGCTAAGGAGCTTATTGCAACTCAAGTTTCACGAGAGTAGACCCTAAAAGGAAGAATAATCACCTCCTTCAAATGAAACTGTGTTGAGCTCACATCCAATGAACTAGCCAATCTCAATCGCCATACACATATTGATTCCTTATCCTTGTAGCATTGGTTTACTCTATGAGTGCAATGGAAAAGAGAGGAATGTCAAATCATGGCCAATGCAGAGCAATGGTGTGGCATTAAAACGTCAAAGTACAATCCTACCTATGTTGCCTCCACATCCTTCTAGATACTTACTCTCATCCATAAATGCACGCTAGAAGATAATGTGATGTTGTATTCGTACATCAACCAAGTCCTTAACGAGGGAGAGCTTCATATTGCTAATTGATTTGGTTCACAGGACCTCATTATTAATCTTCTAACCTATACTACCCATATTGATATCTGTCCACAGGACATGGACCATTACACTACCATGGAATACAATCCACACTTTTATGAGTGATAGTTGTAAAAATAGTTATTATGACCCCTTACGCAATCTTAGAAGTATTGCAATCCATTGGCAGGAGGAGGGGTTTGCATAAACTCAATCTTTAAATTGAACACTTTTTGAATCATTTTTTGACATTTTGATATGTGAAAATTTCCTTGTGTGAGATGCGAAGCCTTGAGGTGAGGATTTTAGATTTGTTTTTGTTTGTGCGAGGGTGAAGCTTTGTTTTCTTTTAACAAGTTGTATATATAGGTTTTGTTCTTAATAAACTCAATATTTCTTTAAAACTTATCACAAGATGTTGTTAGACATTGACTATGGTAGGACAAGGACACAAAGCCACACAAGAAAGGATGACCAAGTCCCAAACACCATTTTTTGAAGAAGAACAAGCTAACTACAAGCTAAGTATAGAAGTTAAATGATAAATCTACTTCAATACAAAAAGATCCACAACCTAAAAGAAGTGGCTGCTAAAAATCTAGATGTTAGAGACTTAGTAGACCAGTGTGAATTGCACAAGTACATGTAGAAGTTTGAAGGGGAGATAAATTATGAGCCTTACAAAGAATTTCTCATGACCTAAGATCTTGACAAGCATAGTGGATTAATTACGTTAAGTAATAACAATGGATAGGAATTGGTGGAGATCCCTCTTAATGCAATGGTGGTGTACAAAGATTTGGGCCTACCAAACAAGTAGAAGAAATGAACAAAAAGGGATGTATATGCAATGCTAGGGATGGACAAGCAGAATGGTTTCACCAATGATGACATTAGCCTCAAGGATATCCCAGATCCCTCAATTAAGATTCAAGCTAAATTGATACATGCCCTATTTTTTGGAAGCATGTACAACTCCTTGATGAGCAAAATCCACATCACAATGTTGGAAATTGTGGCTACTCGTGCAATGGATATTGAAAACCTCAATACCTACATCATAAAAACCATCCATTATATGGTAAAGGCATTGAGTTGTGGCACACGAGTCCGAGAAATTAGGATCCATGTCATTAGCAAGCAGAGAGGCGGATAGGAGGAAGGCAGTAACCAAGACCACTTTGGTAGGATTTGGTGAGATACTAATAGCCATTATACAAGAAGTCACCAAAGAATCACATCCAGGAGAAAAACCATTAGCACAACAACCATAAGGCATAGCAATGCATGAGGTGTCATCCACTTGCACTAAAACTCTAGAGCAAGTATCCTCAAAGGAGCAAGGGAAGAGAAAATTAGCAGATTGCAGTAGGAGGTAGAGGAGATTGCAAGAAGACTCATTGCCACATGGCCAAAGCTCTAAGCCAATAAAGCACCTACTAAAAGAGTTGCAACTAAAGCCCCCATGACAAGCTCAGTTGGAGAACAAGAAGAACTTAGTCTAGGAACATAACAACTAATATTCGACGAGCTCAAGCCATGGCACTAGAGCGACTACCTAAGTTGAGGAGCGAGAGGTTCCAAGATCCACAGTATAGAAGGCCAGAAACCAATAGTAGTAACAAAAGCCAAATCCATATTTGTCAAAAGAAAAGAAGGGGGAAATTGTCACTAAGCTATCAATCGAATGAGAGAAGGGGATGAGAGAGGAGGAGAAAGGACTCAAAAAAAGAAAGGAAGCCTCCAAAAGAGAGGAAGAGGAATGAAGGCAAACACAATAAGAGGAGAAGGAGCACCATAGACAGCAAGAGCAGGAAGACACAACCTTAGTGGTTAGAAGATCAATAGAGAAACCCTCAAGAGTTGAAGAGCTAGCTCTAATGAACCTCAACCTAAGAGGGTTTTCAAAGGTAAGCACTAGTGTAACAAGACCTATAGCCAGGCCACCAATTATCCTAGGCAAAGGTAAGGCTCCACTAGAAACACCTTCCCCATCACTTCTAGCCACAAAACCACTCATCCTAGTCCCCCACAATGGATGATTTGGCTAGAAGTAGATTGGAGAGCATGGTCTATCTGCTTGCTACATAGGTTGCCACTTTCTCATATGCAAGATTAGAAGAAGCCATGATCACTGGTATCAAACGATTGGTAGTTGTTTGCATATGCGAAATCTAGTCAAAATGCACATAAAATGCCAAGAGTGGAAGGGTCCTTAGCTTCTCTATCCATGACTGCACTAAGTCCACCAATACCAAGTTTTGAAGGGCTCTTTTTAACAATCTAGAAGAGCAAAGAGATCAATTAGATGAGAAGAGAAAGTCAGTCTTGGGAGCTTTAGAAAAGGAAATAGAGCACATGCCACTTACCAACAACAAAAAACAAGATATATTTTTAGTCTAAAGAGAGAACTAGCTACAATAAAGAAAGGGAATGATGAGGATAAAGAATTCAAAGAGTTGTGGGGACAATGTGAAGTGGAAAGAGAAAACCATGTGTGACTTGAAGCTACTATGCCCAAGTTATAAAAGGCAAAGCTAAGTTAGAGGTAGAACTAGAGGAGATGAAGTAGGTCCAATGACAACAAACAAGGGAGATGGAGGAGGCAAATCTAGCACAACAAAATACCTACTAGCGGATTTGGAAAACGAGATAGAAAAATTTGCGCATAACTATGCCCAACTTCAAAAGCAGTTAGCCCATTAAGTGCAACAAAGAAACATAGTTTCCCAAACTTTGCAAGAATAACAAATCACATTGGAAATCCTTTCCAAATGATAAAATCAAGGGCTAGAGATAGCAAAAAGAAGGGTGAGTCAGTGGGAAGAAAAGAATGTGGGCATGTTAGTGCAAGTAGAGTGTGAAAGAAGCTTGGCAATAGAAAGAGCTAAGGCAATTGAGGTAGTGATGTAAGTTAGCATCAAAGCTTCATCAACACATTACTTGAGGTGTGGCAACCATGTGAGGATGACACAATGGAAAACCTCAAGAAGAAATTGCAACTCACTATGCAAGTACCCAAATATAGTTTAGGGGTGACAATTCCCCAACAAGAGTATAGCATGACAAAGGAAGAATAGGTACAGAGGCTTAGGGAAATGGAGCTCTCCACAAATGAACTAAAGATGATTGAAATAACCATCATTAAAGAATCCACCCAAACTATGGAAGCACCAACATCATCACCTCTTGTGCTTGAAGCAAACTAGGAATAGGAAGAACATGAGCAATCTACATCCCCACCACTAGAAACTGCTACAGAAACGGAAAGGGCACTCACCCCTCCAAGAAATATTATGAAAGCCCTGTAGAGAAGAAGAGAATAAGTGGAAAGAAGTAGAAGGAAGCTCATTGTCGCTACTCAACCAATGCCAAACATACCCTCTCCACAGAGAGGGGAGTACTTATCAATCAATTGGGATAGAGAACTCATCACTTGAGAATAATGGGAGGCTCAAGAATCACCTACGCAATTTTCTTTTAACTTTTCGCATGGGCTCAAAAATGTGCTACCTTTGATATTTGTGTAGAAGGTAATTCGAGTGTCATTAAGGTTAGGAAAAAGATGGCTAAAGAAAAATATTCAAGATCCTAGATTGCGGTGACATAAATCAATAGATTATTGGCATGACAAGGTGTGTGAGGTGCCATGAACGGTAAAAGATTACGAGTCTCAACTTGCCTAGAGAAGAAACATATTGGATGACAACATGGAAGCATGGTTGGCCTGTCGCTCACTATTTTCTCGAATGAGGGAACCCCACTTACTTGCCTTATCCTAGGTGACATGGAGTTGACTACAACTTTTCAAGGCATGGAAAGCATGAGTTCCCTTTGATATACAATGCAAAAAGGCCAAAACACGACCTCAAGTTTTGAGAGAAGGACTTGATCCCTTCCTTCAAAAGATTCGTAGAAGATTTCTCTTCCTACCCAGATCCCGCTTTCATTATACAATGTGCAATTATTTAATATTGCTTCTTCAACTGCTCAATTACAAGAAGGCAACAGAGGAGGATCTCCACCCATTGTTCTTCAACATGAATGCAAGAATAGACAAGTATGCCATGGTGAGATTACTCCCTCATGATACACTCATATTGGCATACTGTTTTGAGCTACTAGAAGACATGAATGTCAGCAAGTTACCAGTTGAAGCCACCCTTTTCTTCCAACAACACCCTTGACAACAAGGTCTACATTGAAGACTTATATGATGAGCAAAGCATTCTTAGAAAGGTCATTATGGTCACTACCTCAACAACCACCTAAGGATTGTAGACGGCCACAATAAAGCCCTCCTCATTTACTTGTATATAATGCTTTCCAAATTAAATAAAATAAAATAATAAAAGAAAAAACTTAGGACTACACATAGTCACATCACCTAGGGGACCATAATCCCTAGCTCTTCACCACTTCACTACACTCAAGGCACATCAAGGGCATGACATCCCGAGAACATCGGTAGACCTGTCTCCTTGAGTTTTGCACCACACTTCCCTCCCTAACACTAACCAAGCCCTCAAGCATGAGAAAATATTCCAAGCCAGCTTGGGATTCAACTCATCTCCCAATTACACCCACATGAGCACAAAAGCCACAACATAGTGAGATAAACACCCACTAAGTAGTGCACACACCCTTTTATGGTGAGAACATAGTCTGAAGAGTAGCTTGACGAAGCCAACAACATTGGTGGCCCACATCATCCTAATCCTTCCCTCTTCTACCTCTTTCATTATATGCATAGAATGTATCCAAATCTTTGCTTTCTTGCCAAGCATAGATGCAATACTTAGGATCTTTTTCAATCTACAAACCATAGGTAGTTGCCTCCACTATAGCATGTGTATTCTAGCCATATCATCAACTAACTTTTACATGCCACCCTTTCCAATGTTTGGGTTAAGTGGAAGCCTTGTCTAACATAGGTGGACTTTTCCATCCTTAAAAGAAAATCAAATTCTTATCTAATGCATCATCTCACAATCCTTGCACTCTTACTCAGCGTTGTCACATGAGATACACTACTGTACAAAGCCTTCTCCAATCTGAGCTCTTGGACTTGCAAACCACTCCTTTTCCTCTAGCTTTGTAAGCTTCATTTGTAGGTTTTGCATACCCTTAACCAAGTCATCTATTACATCCTCTTCAATAGGCATAGTTGTAGACACAACTACTTAGATGTATGCTTAGTAACCTTACTTATAGAGTTGAAGACATAGCATCCTCACCCTTCTTCTCTACCTCTTGATAAGCATAGAGATAACATCTTTAACATCCTACCATTCAATTTTTAATCCCTATTTAGTATTTGCATCTTCCTAGAGCTCTTCTAGGCTTAATTAAGATGTAGGATCAGCCACCAATAAAAATAACTCTATCTATTTAGATTATAGAGCATGTTGCTTTATATACTATCCAACTAATCATACTTGTGCTACAAAATCACACAAAAGCTCTATAGCTACAAGCCCTTTATTGGTTTTTGTGACCCATTCCATGAAATTCTTGCAGGTAACCAATCCTATATACTCTATATCTACAAGCCCTATTGGTTTTTGTAAGTCATTCTATGAAAGTCTTGCAAGTAACCAATCCTACATCCTCTATGAAATACTATTCTTTCATAGCTATCTTAAAGTAGTCCCATGCATCCCTTTTTTCACAAATCTCATCTATGCATGGCTTCACCTCATGGACTATAAGTCATTGACTCATTTTTTTAACAAGGACCAAAGAAATCCAGCTTTTTGACATACACGTTCAAGTAATTAGAAACATTCTGACCATTTAGCCTAGCTCTCAATAGCCTATAATGCATTAGTCACAATAGGCTCATGATTCACAAAAAATTACTGCATTTTCTATTGTTGTTGTTACTGCAAATACATGTTAAAGGTTTGTGATAATTGCCTAACTTCATTAGATGATCCTATAGAATTGAAACATATAACATCACCCAAACGATAGAACTTAACTCTAATGCTTCTAGGTCGAGCTCACCAAAGAAGTTTTATGTCAAAGCACGTATAGATAGGAGACACATGGTCCTTGAATAGAAAGTCTTGCAGAAGGGAAAATATCTTCAAGGGTTTAAGAAGGGAGGTGTATGTAGAAATCACATATTCAAGGTGTTTGGATTAAGGAAAATAAGAGCTTTTAGAATTCATAAATTGAACATGTATAGTGTGTATGCATACCATTTTTTATCATGGTTTCAATGTAAAACTTTCCAAAATGTATAAACAACAATGGGGATGTATGTTTAATAGGAAATGATGCCTCTATGTACAAATAGCTAACCTTAGAATAGTCTTGAATTAGAGCAACCCCTGTACTTTCAATTTGTCCTAATCTAGAGTGAATTCAACCCATAAAATCCCTTCAATTCCCTACACAAGTCTCTATGATAGCATACATACATGTAGACAACAAAACAATCCATGATTCTTCCTCAAATAAGCTAATTGTAGACAATTTACTATAGGTACATGAGCACTATAGCAATGTTGTTTGATTCTAGAGAGTATTTAGTGGTGATACCCTACATACATCATGTTCAAAATAGGCCAAAGGCCTTTCCTCATACATCTATGCTCCTTATATACATATTCTTGTGCAACCCAAAAGCTTCGATTTTTAGCCTTCCTTGCCTTCCCAAACACAAAAGCATTATCATGATATTGATATTTCATGCTTTCCAACAATCGTGGTTACCACTAATGGTGCCAATATTTAGCATTTTCTTCTCTTAATGGCACCCTACTCCCATTTTTCGTGCTATTCTGTTCCTCTTATCTCCACACATTTTCTCATATCAAAAGCAAGTCTATAACTTAAGTGAAGTAGCATTTTCCATTCTAAGGTTAAAATACTTCTCATCCTTCATGAGATTTCCCTAGGTTTAAAGATACTTGTGACTTTGTGTCTTCTCGACATGCAATACATTTGTCAAAGTCTCCCAATTATGTGTCAATATTGCATATTACTTCATGAAGTCCAAACAATTAATTAAAATCTTCATGCAGATGGTCATTCATATGACTTGTATTCACTATACTTGTAACCTCCTAAAATTTGCATGATTAATATCTTGTATGCATAGAGATGAAACATTTGGGTAAATGGTCTTTCTTGTGGTTTTCTATTAGTGAACCTATAGCCACATGACAATGCTCTAGTTTTGTTTCCTTTTTTTTGGGGGGGGGGGATTCTTTTTTGCATATATTGTATTTTTGGCTAGCAAAGATAATTGAGCTATTATTTATCCATCAATAGTGGTAGCCTTTCTACTTTCTCTTAGTGCATTGTTTGGTAATTAATAGGCTATTAATATTTTGCCTTGCTAGGCCACTACACATAAAAGAGGATTCAACTGTAGCCATGGCTAGACATTAGACTTATAAGAAACCCTTTAGAATGCACATACTTTATCAAGTGAGATTCTTCTTGCACCTAGCTATGTGGAACCTAGTAGCATTGATTATGACTTTGATTTACCAGGTTTTCCATTTGTAGAACAAATTCCATAGTATGCTTTAGAAACTATGTTGATGGTGTGTATGATTAATGTAGTATAATGGTGTTGTGTGCTTATAACGAATATGCACTGCTTTGAACAATGGATTATGCTTCAAATATGTTTCCATAAATGCCTAAGTAAACAATTAAGTATCTACTTTAAGGCAAAAGGAAGTAGTCAAGAAGATTTGTGAATCGTGGCCATGGTATTGCATGTGATAACAGAATACCTATTTATGGTCCATGCATTTCTTCTCATGCTCTTATCAATCCTCATAGCTATGGCTATTGTTTTTTGTGTAGCACATAATATGTAAGTACCTCCAAGGTCACGTTGACTATTCAAAATAGGCATACCATTCTATAAAAGTGGTGTGGCCAGCTTTTATAATGCTTATGATACCTTATTTAAGAATTACAACTATCTTTTGCTTGCATGCCAAGCATTCTATATTTATGTGAAAGTTGACCCAATGAGTATTTAGCATAATTTGTAACAAGCACATAATACAAAGCTGAATAAGTGCACACCATGTAACACTCAATGATTGCTTAGAAATGCACTAACAAGGGTCATTGGCATATCATGGCTTTCAAATAAAATGGAACTAGCTAAACATTGGTATAAAGAAGTGGATTGGTAGGCTTTTGTTTAAACTCTAGGTTGCTACTCCAACTACATGAATCCCACCCTAAGAAATGATGACAAGAAGCAGAAACCAAACTTGATTGCTTTGAGCATTTTATGATATATGTTGAGATTTATAGCTCTCAAACCTATTGGCCTCAAAGTGGCCATCTCGCATTCAAAAATCAAGTACTTTTATGAGACCATTATAGCAAGTTTCTAAGGTTCTCCATTGGCATATGATATTACACTTATTGCAATCTTTTGGATTTTATTTTATAAGCATGAATCTCCACCTTCAAACATGCACTTTCTAGTATTTTTGGGTATATATCTATGCGTAGTGGTCCTACATGTACAAGCAATACCCTTATTGATCATTCTTTGTGTTGTAGGACACTGCAATGCTTTCCCTAGTAAATGGATCTTGCTAGGGATTTATCTATATCTACTTTTTATTTATGTTTCCTTATTCTCTATTATTTTATAACAATATTGCCTTATTCTTTAGTATTTTAGTCAATTTAAGAGGGGTATTCAATACATTGTCAAGTTATTCTCTAATACTTTAGTAACATCTATTTAAATTGCTAATGAAACAACCATCTTCAACATGAGTTTTGTGCATGGTAGTGATATATTTTTGAGCTTTGCTACATGACAATGTTGTTTCCATGTTCTGGATATCATGCAACATGAAATTGAGTACAATGGTTACTAGCATAATATGCATATGAATATTGTGTTGCCTCTAGGAGTTATCTTTAACTTTGATAGCAATACACCTTCTCAATCTTGATGTATTTCTTTGAATGGTAGGGTCATATTAGTAAGTATGGCTACTAGTGCCCTAGCTTGTAAGTTGGTACATGTGGACTCAATTCATTAACAATAGTTACCTCCTAGTTATTGACATAGTCCTTAGGGTTTTGGTGATTGGGATGACAACTGGGTCCCATGACTACACCTGCAATACAAGTTAGGTGGTAAGGTTCTTACCTTCATCTTTTGGATCTAGGTAATAGTTGACTCATGCTTGGAAAGACTACTCCTAGGAACTATTATCTTCAATATTTTTTTGTATATTTGTATTCTTTTTAATAACAATTTGTTCAATTACTCTCTCAAAATATGATTTTTTTGTATCCTAAGGATCTTTGATGAATTGTAAATTCTAAATCATTTTATATCTCATTATATGTGCTTGAATAAGTTACTTATTAGTTATTGGATTTGTGATAATTTATTAAGTTTTCAATAACCACACATGATTCTTTTTTTTAAAGGGGATTGTTATATAAACACACATACATATCCCCATGCAAATACAAAACTCTTTAAAATTGGCTTATGGAATGCATCTATTATTTCTGTTTCAAAAGAAAAACATGCATATACGTGCATGTGCATGTGCACACATCCCTCTACCCTAGACATTACCCTAGATGGACCAAACTATATTGATAATGTGGACTACTTCAGTTACAATTAATATTTTGGCAAACATACTAATAAATACATTATCATTGTTTTTAGTTGGAGGAGAGACATAGAGAGTGACGATCCCCAAGTCAAATGGTTGCAGCATAACACAACAAGCAGCCCTATTACAACCTAGGTTGTAATAATATGATAACTTAAGAGAATAAGATGATTTATAGTAATGATGAATGAAAATTAGAATAATAATTGTTTACTTTTCCACACACACACAAAGGCAGTTGCACATGCTTGTGTGAGTCTAGCACAAGTGTCCTATTTATATACTACGTGAAGCAAGTTACAATTTTTTAAGATAAAGCTAGTAGGGGCAATACTCTGCACGCACACGTGCATGTGTGCACATGCACGTGAGCACACACACAAAGGATCCTCTAAGTCAAATGGTTAGGACATGGGGCAACAAGCAATCATATCACTACCTAGGTTGTAACAATATAACAACATTTTAAGAAAAGTAAGTTTAGGGTTTAGGCTATAGTTAACGAGGAAGGTAATTATAGAGAGAGAGGGGGGGGGGGGGGGGGGGAGGGGGTAAAAACCATCACTTTACAATGCCCTAATGATGCAGCTTGCATAGATCATACTACATAACGCTAGTAAAGTACTACAAAGCTATACAAAGTCTAATATGCTTCACACCTTTCAATAACGGCACGTGATGTTCACATAATAATTAGGGGTTTTATATGACTTTCTATTCTAGTCATTGACTTCACATTATGCACAAGATGACAACAAAGGGTGAGCTTGGCAAGGGTTTCTTTGTGCCAATGAGTTTTTTAAGTATTGGAAGCAATTTCTTGAAATCAAGTAGGTTTCCATGCAACTTACAACTATATCCAATAATTCACTTTTTAGAATAATACCATAACTGGAAATTATTAAAAACTTCATCCAACCAACTTTTATTCTGTCTTACAACAATTTGGTTGCACATACATATATGATTTGCATAGTGTTGACCTACTAATGTAAGAATCTTTGGAAGTTTACTTAGTGAGATAACAATCTTGCTACTACATTAGAACTTCTAAAATTTTTGGTAGTTTTAAAAAAAGTGATTTAGGTCTAAATATATTGACATTCAACTGAAGCTTTTGCTTTTATCTCCATTGCAATGGAAGACATTATTTCTCACCTTCAAGTTTGAGTTCATTTGATTGTACTATAACCTTCTAGAATCTCCCCAATATATAAGGATTCTCTCTTTGATGCACGACACACTTTGTAGAGTCTAGATGGCCATAAGAATGTTTTGAGGAGAGAGTAGCATAGCTTCCAACATGGAGAGCAACATAGAGTTTTTCGTGTATACTTGAGTGACAAGTGAAGTTAAACAATATTTATAAGGCTTTTAATTAGTAGTATGTTCTACCTAGGGTTTCTTACTATGATATTAAGGATTTGTAAATTCACATCAAAGTTAAGATTTCAAGGTACAGAGAGAGATTCATTCCATGGGACTTAGAAGTCAACTCTATTTAGAACTAGTTTCCACCAAGTTGAGGTTTGTGACTAGGCTGGGAATCTAATTGCCAAACTTGCATGTTCCCATGGTTGTTAGGTTTATAACTAGTTTTGGGTTTGCAACCACAACGGGCAATGGGAGAGCCATGGCCCAATGTGGTTACTAATCAAATCAATTCATTAAATAGCAAAAGTGTCACTTCTTGGACACTTTGCTGCCACTAAATAAACCAACTAATGTGACAAACTTTTTTCATGCTTTAAAATTTTTGAAATTTTAATTGGAGCAACTTAGCAATTCAATGCACTAGATGCTTTTTGGGTGTTGCCACCTAAGGCTTGGTGGGAATAGGTTCTTAATATTCATTTGAGTCCATTATTATGAGGTTTAAATGATAATTCTAAACACTAAGCAAGGACTTTGATTTCTTCATCAAAATAAATTCATCATGCTATTCTTCTTGAATTTTGTTTTTGCATACTGAATAGGTCACTCTATAACACATAGCTTGGCACCATCTATACTACATTATATGGCACACATCTCAAAAATTATATATAGAAAAATCTCACCTCTACCTGTGTGTGTGTGTGTGTCCATAATGTAAATAAAAGAGGGGTGCATGGTATATGCCTCTCTTTCTCACCTCAATAGTCTTTTAGCCTTGCTAGGATGTAGATTTTTCCTCTCTTTCAACCCAAAGAACCATGGTGCACTCGAGCATTGGGGGAGTGGTAGTTGCAAACAACCCTAGCTCACATACTAATAATAATTCTTAAGACTTCAATGGTAATCTTACTATGTAGTTTCCTTCTATTTAAATGTCAAATTTTTAAAGATGTGAAAACACATATGTATCATATTTACACACACACACACACACACACACATGCATGCACGCACGCGTTTTTGGTTGGCATTATTTTGGTGCACCTTTCTTTATTACCTCAAGAGCTCTTCTCCTAAACTTGCTGGGATGTAGACATGCATTTTTGGTTTGCATCATTTTGGTGCACTTTTCTTTATTACCTCAACAACTCTTCTCCTAAAGTTGCTAGGATGTAGATTTTCCCTCTCCGTCAACCTTGTGAACCTGATGCCAGGAGGCATATTTCATGGTGGATTCCGTAACCACAATGGTTTTCATAAAACTATTTATTTGCCAGGGCACATACACAAGGTGGATTCTTTGTGCGAGAAGCTGACGGGGACGCCTGTGCTTTTCAGGTGTCAGATTAATTTAATGTGCATGTGGGTGATTCCATAGCGGGTGATTCTGTAAAATACATATTAAATTAATGGATGTTTACGAGTTTAGAGTGCACACTTGAATTAAATTAAGGTTAGGACAAAGTTCCAACCTATTTAATTATTTTGTAGCTGAAGACTGCTAGGTATTCACTTTTGTTGGATTTTATTTAATTATTTTCTAATAATAGTGAATGCTTCAGTTGATGTGTAGATCAGGCGTAGCGGTGGCATTAGGTAGCATCGGGCAATGGCGTGAATCCAAATGCCTAGAAGAGTTACTATTTTTTATGGGTGCGTGCCTTATCACTAAAGGTGTGATGCCAATATTTATTTAAGTGCACTTATTTATTAAAGTGCTTGACAAAATATTTATTATCTTGTATGCGCATAAGCACTCGATTAAATATTTCATTATTTGATATTTGTATTTGGGCATAGCCCGACTTTTGGATGCCCAAACGCCTTACTTTATATTTGGGCAAATGCAAAAGCAAAAGCATGCTATTTTTAAAGTGGGCTATTTTTGAGCTTGAAGATAAAAAAATCTATAAATACATGCCTTGTGAAGCGCTCACATGAGGCATGGGGGCAGATTGCACCCAATTTGTCTCTTTTGTCTCATGTCATGCAAATTTGCTTTTGCTTTGTACTTGAAATTATGAAGGTTTGTAGAGTTCTTTGTTCTTGGGGACCTTCCGACATTCACTACGCACGTGTATAACATCTGACTTACACACCAAAACCATGGTGGCATCAAAGGGTTGGTGGAGAAGGAATGGTAAAAAGACACACGTGCCAAGATTGACTAAAATAACAATTGGATACATTCTTTTTCTAAGAGCTGAGAATCAACTATCATTGGCAGTACTGAAGCAAAATAAAAAAGCAGCAACCTTAGCCCTAGCTCATGTACTAATAATAGCCTTAGGAGTTCAATGAATAATTTAACTAAATAGTTTTTTACATTTACGTAGCAATTTTTAATTAGGTATTAAAATGCACAATACACATCATATTCACACACACCCCCTGCCCCACCCACTTTATTCCTTTGCCAAAACATGCACATGTGTGTGTGCACACATCCATGTGCAAATACACAACTCTTTACAATTGGCTTATGGAGTGCATGTGCTATTTTCCTTTCAAAACACACACACACACACCCTCTCAACCCCAAACCAACATGCCAACAAGCAACAGACCGAACCAACACAAAACCCAGAACACCCCCCAACCCCCTTGTGCACCCCCCCCCCCCCCCCCCCCCCCCAATAGAGGCTCATATATGTATGCATGCATGAGTGTGTGCGTGTGTGTGCGTATGTGCACACACACACTTTGAACCTTTTTATAGTCACCAACATTTCAAAAAGAAAAACTCTAAAGAGAATGCATCTATCATAATGAGTTCTTGAGAAGTATAAAGAGAACATAAACACTAAATGAATACATAAATCTAGTTTTCCACAATCATATTTTAGTAGGAATGGATGTAACAATTGGACATGCCCTAGATGGATCCAAGTGTTTTTCCACAAACTTACTATAGCAAGAATGGATGTAATGATTCCACATATTACTCTAGATGGATCAAACTATGTTGATAACATGGACTACATTAGTTACAATTAATTATTTGGTAAAAATATTAATAAATACATAATCAAAGTTTTTGGTTGGAGGAGATAGATAGAGAGCAAGGATCCCAAGGTAAACAATTGGGGAATAACGTAACAAGCAACGGTATTACTACCTAAGTTGTAATATATTAACAATTTAAGAGAATAAGATGATTTGTGGCAATGATGCATGAAGATTAGAAGAAAAATTGATCGAGAGAGAGAGAGAGAGAGAGAGAGAGAGAGAGAGAGAGAGAGAGAGAGAGAGAGAGAGAGAGAGAGAGAGAGAGAGAGAGAGAGAGAGAGAGAGAGAGAGAGAGAGAGAGAGAGAGAGAGAGAGAGAGAGAGGGGGGGGGGGTAAACACCATTGCTTTGTGAGTGTCCGAATGACTCGTACTTACATAGGTCTTAGCACATGGTGTTACTTAAACACTATGGAGCTATACAAAGTGTGATATGCTTCACACTTTGCAATGACTGCATTTGATGTTTAAGTTGTTGATATTCATGCAATAATAAGTGGCTTTACATGTTTTTGTGTTCTAGTTGTTGACTTCACATTGTGTACAAAATGACATCCAGGGGTGAGCTTGGCAAGAGTTTCTTTGCGTCAATGAGTTTTTATTATTAAAAAAAAAACTATACCCTAAAGTTTGTAGAGTGTTGCAATGCATTGCTAGGTCTAAAAACGTTCATAAAGTGTAAAAGAAAGTTGATCCTCCCATGTGCATTTCCTTTCATTTTTATGGATAATCAAAACTCATGAATAATGCTTGAATTGAATGGATCACACCATCTTTTCTTAAGATCACAAAAAAATGCTTCGAAACGAGTTAGCAATACTCAAGTTGGGTGTAAAGAAGTTCCCAAAAGCCCCCCCACAAGGAAATCAAAATGTATGTTTAAGTTGCTCACTACAAGCTTAAAATTCTAGTCCTCTTAGTGAATAGATTCTACATACAAGACTCATTCATGCTTAGGTATACCCATAGTACTACATTTTTGCAAAGTTCAAGTAACATCATGATATAATGAGTGAATGAAACAAAAGTTTAACATGGACCCCCAAAGTTTGAACCGAGATTCCACGTACCTACCACTAGGATGGATTATACCCATGAGGAAACAAATCAAGCAACAACAATGAAATAGGTAATCCTGGAAAAAAAAATGAACACTCAATATAAAGAAGAGCAATTCCTGAAAACACAACCACAAATACAAGCTATGAGTATTGTGTTTGTAAGTCACGTGTTAACAACTTTAGTTGGTCATTATTCACTTTTTATTATTTAGAGAATACCAAATTGATTGCCCTTGATGTTCTTATTAAAAAGAGTGACATGGAAGGCCATAGTGATAACTATAAATTATAATAGGCTAGTTAGAGTAGGTAGAGGTAGGTTGGAGTTTGGAGGTAACCCTCATCTCCATATTTCAAGTGGGAGAGATAATTGGAGGTGTGATATATTTATGTGCGTTCTTAAGATATGTAGCAAGCACATAGGTTGAGTGAACAAGAAACGTTCATATGTGCTCTTACATAACGGTCTTTGTTTGACTACAACCCTAGCGAGTAGTCCATGTTCTCAAAGCTCAGCACTCGAGTATCTTCTTCTAGTTGCTATCACTTGTAAACAATGGCACCAAGACATGTTTAGTAAACAAACAAGACTATGGGAGCATAACATTTGCAGTTCCTAGGTGATGGCTTTATAAGCAACAAAGAGTCGAGTGTCTTGCTCACCACTTCCAAAGTAGCCTACCAAAACTTCTAAAGTAGCCTACCAAAAGAGTGGAACTATTAGTCACCACTTCCATAGATGGGCCAACACCTAGACCCTACTATGGTCTAGGTAGGTAGGAATGACCCTTCATTTGGCCAAGGTTAGTATCCATGACGTGTTACTGTACATTTCTTCTATAATTAGGATAGCCTGTCTCTCCAAAGGATGTTGGAGACTCCTAAGGAATCTCTCTCTCTCTCTCTCTCTCTCTCTCTCTCTCTCTCTCTCTCTCTTGCTAGGTATACTTTTGTGGATGCTTTATTTCAAAGTGGGTTCCCCCACCAAACGCATGATTGATTGACCTTTGAAGTATTTGAAACTGGATAATCTTCTTTTTCTCTGGCTCAGTGGTTTTCCTTTTCTCATCTGGACTCTATGGAGCTCAACCCATCAATTTTCAAAGCAACACAACCATCTCCATCCGCACCAAATGTTCAATAATTTCAAGACACCCTAAAAATCTCTTTTACATTTTACCACTTTAAAAACATTTAAAAAATCTCTCTTAGAGTTACTATACCCGGAACTGACCGGAATATAATACATTATTAAAGAAATTAGTGAGAAACAGACCACAGCAATATAGTCAGATTCGGAATAGACCAGGATAATATATTCAGATTATTATCAAAAAATTGTCGATGAAATAGTGTGAGAAATTTAAAGAAATTGCTAATTTGTGAGAGACTTTATTCTGGAAACGTCTCTTCGCCCACACTTTCCATAGCAGGACAACAGTCCACTAGCGATGGTGTCAGAGTGAGCTTGATACAAGACCCAATTGCTGAGGCTGAGGGAGAGAGAGAGGGAGAGAGAGAGCGCGCGAGACGATGATATAAGAACAATTGGTGAGAAGGAGAGAGAGAGAGAGAGAGATTGTTCTATCTCCACTCTGCCTGCCCAAGGACCTGTACCTTTCCTAAACAGGAAATTCATCCGATAGTCCCACCTAGGTTCATTTCATCATCCGCCCTCACCCAAAAATTCCACACCTCTAATTAGACGACATGTCTTGGAAGAGCAATCATAAAACTCAGGCTTGTTTCTGACTAAATTAGCAAAATCGTTTTTTCTTTCTGACTAAATTAGCAACTTGTAGCTCGAGAAATGGCCTTGGCATGTGGCACTCTGGCAAGAGCAGTCCTTTCTTGTGCTCAATTTGGGCAGAAGAATGATCCCATTGATGCTTCAATGGCAAACACAACTGCCTGCGTCAATCCAAAATCAGGTGGGTTGGATTCCAGCTTCTGGGGCTCCTCAGAGAACAATCTGAAGCTCAAGTCTCCATTGTTGGCGCGGCCTGCTGTGCACAGCTGCGCCCTTTCACGCCCAGGTGCACGTGCCCAAGCTATGGCTCCTCCGATGCCAGTCACCAAGCAGGTTGGCCATATCGATCACCCATTCTGTCTGATTACTTACTCTTGCTTTTGGTAAGGCACTTTTCTGATCCTATACTTCGATATAAGCAGAGAGTGTTTACCTTTGGGAAAGGAAGGAGTCAAGGAGACAAATCTATGAAGTCATTGGTATGCTGAAATTATTCTTAAGCTTTGTGTTGAATGCTATGAAATGAAGAAAATTTCAAGTTACCAGTGTTTTCCTAAGCTATCTATTCAATGCAGAAAAGAAGCCAATTTTAGAGTTTTTCCTCAGGAAGGGGCAACATCATGAGTCTGACTGATTCTAGATTTTCAGCTGGGAGGCAAAGGAGCAAACCTTGCAGAAATGGCCAGCATTGGTTTGTCTGTTCCCCCAGGCCTCACAATCACTACCGAAACATGTCAAGAATATGAAGAAAATGGCAAGCAACTTCCTAGTGGCCTTTGGCAAGAAGTGCGTGAAGCTCTGAGAACAGTGGAGAAAGGCATGAATGCAGGCCTTGGGGATCCATCCAGACCTCTACTTGTCTCAGTTCGTTCAGGAGCAGCAGTAAGTGAACCGCTTTACACCTAGTCCACTATGGCTGGGATGTATTAATAGCAAAGAGTACTGATGCCTTTGTAACAGAGATTACTGATCCTTTCAACAGATTTCAATGCCTGGTATGATGGACACTGTGCTCAATCTGGGATTGAATGATGGCGTTGTAGTTGGCCTTGCTGCAAGAAGCGGGGAACGGTTTGCGTATGATTCATATCGTCGGTTCCTTGACATGTTTGGTGGTGTGGTCTGTGCCATTTGATTTTCCAAGCTTGCTGCATAAAGTTAGGTCATAGTCAAGTCTAGAGCCGTTCAATGGTGGTGATATTGTTTGCCGATTTTGTGTAATCTAGGTTATGGGCATTCCACATTCTTTATTTGAGCATGAACTTGAGAGTTTGAAGAAAGTCAGAGGCGTATCTCTGGACACAGACCTCACAACTGATGATTTGAAAGAACTTGTGGCTAAGTATAAGTCTGTGTACGAGAAGGCAACAGGGAAACAGTTTCCTGCAGGTGAGCTTTCCTGGACCACTTTTGGTCCAGATTGAGGACCCTTTAAAGTTTGTATGTTGCCTTTGCATATCTTTTGGTGTTTATATGTTTGATCCGTCTTTTGTACAGATCCTGAAGAGCAATTGCGTCTTGCAGTCATAGCTGTTTTTGAATCCTGGAACAGTCCTCGAGCAATTAAGTACCGCAGTTTGAATCAGATTACAGGTCTAAAAGGGACAGCTGTAAATGTGCAAGCAATGGTCTTTGGAAATATGGGTCCAACTTCTGGCACTGGAGTCTTGTTCACAAGAAACCCCAGCACCGGAGAGAAGAAACTCTATGGAGAGTTCCTAATTAATGCACAGGTACATAGATCTCTTTTCTGGATTTTGAGGGCGACAATTATATTTTATGATTGCAGTGCAATCTCAGAATATATGTTTGTTGGTTGGAATTCCGATTTCAGGGAGAAGATGTTGTGGCTGGCATTCGCACACCTGAGGATCTTGATACAATGAAGAGATGCATGCCAGAAGCTTACAAAGAGCTGGTTGAGAACTGTGAAATTCTTGAGCGTCATTACAAGGAAATGATGGTAAATAATTGTTATACAAAGAACATTCAATTTCTTTCTGATCCATTCGTCATTCTCTGAGTCTGCAGATGTTCTAGACTGCACCTGGTAGTTTTAGGACATTTCTGAGCAATGACAGCCCTCCGTGCCAGGTTTTCTCATTTTGAACCTTTGAATGTAGGATATTGAGTTTACTGTTCAAGAAAATAGGCTTTGGATGTTGCAATGCCGCACTGGAAAGCGAACTGGTGCTGGGGCTGTTAAAATTGCAAGAGACTTTGTGGATGAGGGGCTTATTGATCCTGGAACTGCAATTAACATGGTTGAACCAGGACATCTTGATCAGCTTTTGCATCCACAGGTATGTGGCTATCAAGAGTCTTTCTTGAAATAGAAAACTTGTGTTTTGCAGAGTCACCTGTACCACTGTTCATCTAGTTCATCTTCTTGGCTCTTGCAGTTTGAGGACCCCGCCACTTATAAGGCAAACGTTATAGCCACTGGTTTGCCTGCATCTCCAGGTGCTGCAATGGGTCAAATTGTCTTTAATGCTGAGGATGCAGAAGCTGCTCATGCACAAGGAAAGCCTGTTATATTGGTAATGTGGTGTCTATTCTGTTGTTTGGTCAGTTTGGCTTAACAGGTACAAATAGGCATTACTTTGTCAAATTTTCTGAAAAAGGGCTTATTCAATGGAGTTTTCTTGTGGTAGGTAAGAAACGAGACCAGTCCAGAGGATGTTGGTGGCATGCATGCTGCAGAAGGCATACTGACAGCTAGGGGAGGAATGACCTCTCATGCAGCTGTGGTTGCGCGCGGCTGGGGCAAATGTTGTGTCTCAGGCTGTGCAGACATCCGAGTCAATGATGCCAACAAGGTAGATAAATATGGAGGGCTATGTAGATCCAATGAGGGGGAAAAAGTTGTGGAGCATGTTCAGCTGTTTCTTGCATTTTCAGTCCAGTAATCACATTTTTCATTTGACCTCGTTGTGTTGCAGACCTTGACAATAGGAGATGTGGTCCTGAAGGAAGGGGACTGGATCTCTCTCAATGGAAGCACTGGGGAAGTAATTCTAGGTAAACAACCAATGGTTCAACCAGCCATGAGTGGAGATTTGGGAAAGCTAATGGATTGGGTGGATCAGTTAAAGAAACTCAAGGTCAATCCTTCTCGTGTTAATGTCAGATTCTTAAACCAGTTTCTAGTCAGTCATCAATTTGTGATATCGGGGAGAGCATTCTTTTGCAGGTGATGGCAAATGCTGACACACCAGAAGATGCCCTTAATGCTAGGAGGAATGGTGCAGAAGGGATTGGCCTTTGCAGAACAGAGCATATGGTAAGTCCTTACATTTCTAATATGAAGCAGCTGTTGTTGGATTGTTAAAGTTAAAACTTAATCAAAGTTGTAAATTCTGTTGCTTTCTAGTTTTTTGCATCAGATGAACGTATAAAAAACGTAAGGCAGATGATCATGGCACCTGATGTGGAGCGAAGAAAAGTTGCACTGGATAAGCTGTTACCATACCAGCGGTCAGATTTTGAAGGCATCTTTCGTGCAATGGATGGTAGGTGTGGATGATGTCAAATATGTCTTCATTTCTGCAAATTACTAAGTTGTATATTGTGAAACTCGACTTTCTTAGTTCATTTTCACAGGACTTCCGGTTACCATCCGCTTGTTGGATCCTCCTCTACATGAGTTCTTACCAGAAGGAGACATTGAAGAGATAGTCACAGAGCTAGCGAAAGATACAGGGGTTCCAGAGGAGGAAGTCTTTGCTCGTGTGGAGAAGTTATCTGAAGTAAATCCCATGTTGGGATTCCGTGGATGCAGGTTGATAGTCTGTTTTCACTTTTCTACAAACATAGTTTTTTTTTTCTTTGTTTTTTTTTTTTGTTTTTTTTTGTTTTTGTTTTTTTTTGTTTTTTGCAAAACAAATTGACATGGGAGTTAATCACATAATCAACTCAATCAACTTTTGGTTTATGCTTGAAGGCTTGGAATTTCATACCCTGAACTCACGCATATGCAAGCGCGAGCTATCTTTGAGGCAGCTGTAAACATGACCAATCAACAAATTAAGGTCCTTCCTGAGGTCATGGTTCCCCTTGTTGGAACATCAGAGGCATGCAAACTCAACAATCTTCTTGTTATTTTCTGCTTACAAGATTTTGTATTTGTTATTTGATAAGATTTAGAATTTAGTCTGGTCAATTGCGGCATCACATATTATGATAGTATTTGGATGGAAGCTGTTAGTACGTACGAGTGCAGGAGCTCAGATCAAGTGATCTTTTTGCATTTTGCCAGTTAGTTATAAATGAGGATGGAAAAAAAAAAACACAATACCAGAATTAAGTACAACAGCACAACTATAGTGGAATAGTGTTTTGCTTTAACAACAACAATGAAAACACCTTCTTTGTAATTTTTTGAGATAGATGACCTGCTGATAGTTTGTGGCATGCCATTTCTCTCTTGGAAACTAACAGTAACAGACCTTACAAGGTATGCATTCTTGTGCATAGGAGCTGGGCCACCAAGTTTCAGCCATCCATAAGGTTGCACAGCAAGTGTTTGCAGAAATGGGAGTCAAACTGTCATATAGGGTTGGAACAATGATTGAGATTCCTCGTGCTGCACTGGTGGCTGATGAGGTGAGTTTTCTCATTTTTTTCTATGAAAAATCATTGAGGCAGTCTCAGCATTTTTGAAGCAGCAGCACATTTTGACTTCTATTGAGTAGTTCACATGAAATCATGTCAGTTTTAGGTAGTATATTTTTGTCTCGATTCCTTTTTTGTCCTAATGGTAATTGTTCATTATTAGCATTTCTTGTGAGGGCAAGCTATTGTGTTGGTTGATGTGCACTTTTGGTTAGAGAAAATAGAGTTACACCAATGAGTTGAAGTCCTCTGAATACATCTTTTAGGAAGTCCTTAAATTTTAGGAGCTTTGAACTAGCCTAAAACTGCTAGTTATAGAAATAGGGATGACATTTGGCTAGTCATAGAAATAGGGATGACATTCTAAAAATGTAAGTTTGTGTTTTGACAGTACTTTATAATTCAGTTATCCCTATTTTTGACATTTCTCAGTCCTAAAGGGAAGGCCATAGGGAAGAGATTAAGTTTCAAGACACTTCGACTCAAGCTTCCAAGTGTCCCATCACTCGTTATACCTCATAACATGTGGTCGAACACTAGTCTTGTGCTACTCCACTTTCTCTTTGCACAAAGTCTTCCTTTCTCCTACAAGAAGAGCTCATTTTCTCCCACTCTTATCAAATTTCCTTGCACAGTGGGTGAAGGTAGCTCAAAGCTGGTCCCATCTATCTCCATTATCAATCTCTACTCCTTTATCAACAAATTCCTTATTTTTCTTTGGGACGGGGGGCGTTGTCCATCTTCAGCCCTCAGATTATTTTCATTTCTTTTATGTGTCCATAGCTATAATTTTCTAGATAATTGTCATACTCAGCTTCAACTATTCATTCTTTCCATTTTCTCAAATGGTCAAGCCTTGAAAATACGTGAATATTATAATTGTGAGCATACTACAGTGTTTGGGGTTTTCACAATTGCACACTTTATGGAGTTTTGATTGCCTGCCTTCCTTTATGGCCCTTGCAACCAAGTCTACAAAGGTATGAAAACATTGTACCTGAGTTGACAAGCCTCTTTCCATTATGCGAGTGATAAGCTGGCTGCCGCAGCTTGCTGTGTGATGCTAGTGAGTTTCTGTCTCCCCTTCTTGCACTAGCACCCTCGCTGTCTTTGACTATTCCCAGGTCCCCTTGTCCTTTGCTTGACAATAATAGGGCTCTGCAATGCTCTAGTTAAGCCCACTGCAATTTTGCTATTGCTTTCAGCCCTATCTGTTTTCGTCACTTCTGCTGTTAGTTGCCATCTGTCTCACGCTTGCCAACAGTTGCATGTATTTGACCATCGGCTCAATCTACCTTGCATGCTACCCTGCTTGCTGTCAGTAGCCTCTTTACTTAGCTTTTCTCCTCAGATCACGACCTCCACCTTCCGCTCTGCACCCTCTTTTCTTTGCTTTGGACTGCAATACCCTACCACTTCCTCTCTTTTTGAGCAGTTTTTCTTCTATTTTTTGCCTATAGGCTCTAGATATGGGAGGGCATGTTGTCAAAGACATGTAATGGAAGCCTCTCATCCGACGATGCATGATCCATGTGTGTGCCGAGTCAAGAATGTTGTGTGGTACTTTTCTTGGAGCAATTTTGGTCCTAGAGGGAAATGGAGGAGTGCCAGGATATGGTGGTCTTTGGACAAGTTGTTGGACGCTCCTTTGGCTTGTCTTTACCTTGGCGAATGCCTCTTAGGAATTACTTGAGAGCTCCTGAGTGAACTCCCAAAGGGGTACCATTTATAGGGTTTTGTGGTATCTTGGCTTTACTTTCTCGGACTTTTTGCTTCATAGCAGCAAAGACACATGTTTCTTTGATTTAGAAACTTTAGAAACATTAAGAAACATTTTTGAGGGTGAAAAACATGGGTTTAAAAAAAAGGTGAAGTTGGGCTTCAATGGAACATTGCGTGATATTATGGGACCTTAATTCGGGCTTAAAAAAAAAAAACTTCCCATGTTTCTATGCTCTTTTTGTTGCTCTATTTGTGCACAAGCAAGCAACATTTTTTAGAGTAAAAAATATGGGGTTGTAAAAAAAAGTGAAGTTAGGCTTTACTAGAATGTTGTGTGATGTCGTGGGATTTTAATTTGGGCTTTAAAAAAGTAACTTCCATGTTTCTATGCTCCTTCCGTTGCTTTGTTCGTGCACAAACAACCATTTGCCTCTTAGCCCCCTTCCCTCTTCCTTTTAAGTCGGAACTTTCATCTTCCATTCTACTCTCTCCTCTTTTTTCTTTCCTCTCTTCTTCCCTCTCCTATACATTCTTATCTCTTCTTCTCTTTCTTCTTCCATAGCTCCCCATTCCAACTTGTTTGATTCCACATTCCACATTCCAAAATGATGTTTTGGAATGAAGATCACGATGTTGCAGCTTGATTGATTCCACATTGAATATGAGCTATGTGACATGCTTATTTTAATTTTCTTTATGTGATATGTATGAATCATGACGTCTGATGTCTAAGTCGTAGTATAGCTTTCTAAAGACTAGAGTCCGATATTAGTCAATAATGGATGGGTAATGTGTATACTCAATTGACTTTCATGTATTATCACTTATGATAAATTGGCTTTTTCTTGTTTAAGAGAGTTCCATAGAGATTTAAAACCTCTTTCCCTCATTTAAAGATGTAAAAACTCCCTTTATAAAAGAACTCGCATTTCCTATTTTACTTCATCTTGAAAGAAACTTACAAAACATGTTTCTAACATTTCATTTTTACACAGATGAAAACTTTAGAAACATTTCTATAAGTAAGAAAAATTCTTGAGAGTAAAAAAAAAACATGGGTTAAAAAAAAAAGGGTGGATTTGGGCTTCACTAGAACGTTATGTGATGTTGTGGGATTTTAATCTGGGCTTTAATTTTTTTTATAAAAAAAATCCATGTTTCCATGCTCCTCCCATTGCTATATTCATGCACAAACAATAACCCACTTCTCCGCCTTTCTCCCTCTCCCTCTAAGTTGCAGCCTTCATCTTCCATTCTGCTTACCTCTCTTTGTTCCTTCCTCTCTTCTTCCCTCTCCTCTAAGTTCTCTCTTCTTTCTTTATTTTCTTCCCTCCTCTTTCTTATTCTCTAATTTCTCATTTCAACTTGACCGATTCCACATTCTACATTCTCAAATGATGTTTTGGAATGAAGATCATGATGTTGTAGCTTGGTCCATTCCACATTGAACATGAGCTATGTGACATGTTTATTTCAATTTTCTTTGTGTGATATGTATGAATTGTGGCGTCTAATGTCTAAATCATAGTATAGCTTGTCTAAAGACTAGAGTTTGACATAAGTGAACAATGGATGGGTAATGTGTTATACTCAATTGAGTCCCATGTATTTTCACTTATGCTCAATTGGCTCTCTCTTGTTTAAGAGAGTTCCATAGAAGGCTTAAAACCTCTTTTCCTCATTTAAAAATATAAAAAGTTTCTTTTTAAAAACCCATATTTCTTATTTTACCCCTCCTCGAAAGAAATTCACAAAACACATTTTTGACATCTCATTTCTACTTATTTAGAAACTTTAGAAATGTTTTCGTAAGAAACGGTTTTGAGAGTATAAGACATGTTATGAAAAAAAAGTGAAGTTGAGCAAAAACATTGTGTGATGTTGTGGAACCTTGATTTGGGCCTCTAAAAAGCCTTGCATGATGGCAAGGCAAGGATCAAGTGCTAGGACCTTCTGAGTAGCCCCATTAGAGAGCTAGGATATTAGGAGGGGCCATGTCTAGCTAGCCCTCAAAGATGGTTTAGCCTCTTTGGGAACAATGTCCCTCCCCCACCGGCCCTTTTTTTCTTTTTTAAAAAAAAGGGCTTAGCTACCTCCGTCCTCTTGAAAGGGCTTCAACTCCTTCACTTTGATATCCATACCTCTAGCCATACCCTTAAGGTGAAGGTAGGTTTTACTAATTTTGGGCCTTTTGACGAACTTTTGAGAGAGATTCTTCCCAAAGATCAAAGTAGCAAACTTTATCTACATTGACCTTAAAGATCCAAAATCCCATTGGAACCATTAAAACGCCATCGCGTTCACACCAAAACTACAAAAGGACGGATAAGTGTAACACCACACCCGCATCCACACCCACACCCACACAACAACCCACACACTGCACCAAAACACACCCCCCTCCCAAAAAAAAACATGTTTCTTTTAAGTGAATGATGTGAATGTATGCAAGGAATTGGCAGGCTTCAAACTTCGCCCCAGAGAGATTTTGTAAACACATTTGCCAAGTTGTCTTGTCTAGGGATATAAACCAAGTTAATCTCCCTTGCATGGAGTCTCTCTCTCACATAATGATAATGCACCTCCATGTGCTTAGTGTGGGCATGAAATACTGGATTCCTCACAACTGCCATGGCACTCTGATTATCAATATACATAGGAGTGTGTGACTACTATTCTGCACTATGATTGACCAGAAGGCATCTAAGCCATGTACATTCCAATGTAGCTGTAAATGTTGCCGTGTATTCAGCTTCGCAGCCGCTAGATGTGCCATTGTAGATTGCTTCTTGCTCAACTAAGAGATACGTGAATCACCAAGCATGAAACAATTACCACCAGTGGACACCCGTGTGTCATAACATCCAACTGAGTCTTTGTTTATGAATGTATGCAAGTAAGGAGAAGTGTCTTTAGGGTAGAAAAGGCCCAATCTTCGAGTGCCTTTAAGATAGGGGAAAGACACATTTGATTGGCAAAGACACATTTGATTGCTTGCCAATGTGTAGTACTAGGGCTATGCATAAAGCAGGTCTATCATATGCATAACGCAGGTCGATTGATAGACCCCAAATTGAATATCTGGATGTGTTCTACAGAAATAGAGTAGACAGCCAACAACTTGTTGATAGAGAGGCATCAAATGGATCTCTTGTATCGTGAAGTTTAAACCTATGGCTTGTCTCCTACTATTTCAATAATAGTAGAGATCAGCTTGCAATCTTGCATCTAAAAATGCTCAAGGAGTTGGCCAATGTACTTTTAGACTATTGTAAAGCAATGCCCTCCTCAATTGTGGTAAATTGTATATGTAAGAATTGTGGTGAAATACATACATCAATTCATTCTTTAAGGTTGCAATTTGTCGGATGAGGTCCAATCAACAACATATCACCCACACAAAGAATGAGAATCAAGGGATAATTCTCATCTTTGTAGATATAAAACGTGCTTTCAATGTTTGAATCTCTAAAGCCAAGAGCAATCAAATATGTATTTATCTTTTTCATACTATGTGTGAATATATGCTAGGGTTTGTATAGAGGAAACACAGAAAGTATAACCATGATTGAAACACAGACTCAAATAGTGATGTGCAAAACTTAGACCCTAAATGCAAAACTCAAAACTCAAATATAGAAACAAACGCAAACACACACACACACAAACACAAACTTTGAAGTGAACGAATGCTGTATAGGAATGTAAAAGAGTGTACAAAATGCTCAAGGGTAGAGTTGAAGAGTGTGGGAGTGTGACGTGCATTGAACATGGATCCCGAATGCTATAACCACCAGTTAGAGATGTGAGTGTGTGAGTGTAAAAATTTGATCACCAAGGTAGTAGGAGAACTAGGTGACAAAAAAGGAAGTGGAGGATGTTGCAAATGGCCACACCAGTTGCAAAAATGCAGGCTGATGTAGGTGCCAAGTGTTGCCAAGTTTGAAGTTGTAAATGTAAGCTAGTCTAGGTGTCGATGATGAGGAAACTATAGGTGACATTTGGCAGCTGAAAATGTAGCAGTATGAGGCTTCTAGTTAGCAAGACAACAATAGGGATGGAGATGCCATGTGTCGGAGAGGACAGTGCTGTAGTTCGATGGGGCTGGACAGCAAAGGGAAGGTGGCTGATGGCTGAAATCTACATGTGGGAGTGAGAAACCTGCACACTAAGATAGGGGTGAATTGTGGGCAGCCTCTATTTATGGATACAAAATGATCTTTTGAAATTAGGGTTTTGCATGTGGCACATAGAAATTCTCTAGAAACGCTCCTAATTTAATGAAACTTTTGGTAATTTATTGTTTCGGGGCTCTTTTAAAAAGTTAATCAGCTGATAATGAATTTTTT
Source organism: Lygodium microphyllum (assembly GCF_053477565.2). Taxonomy (NCBI): domain Eukaryota; kingdom Viridiplantae; phylum Streptophyta; class Polypodiopsida; order Schizaeales; family Lygodiaceae; genus Lygodium; species Lygodium microphyllum. The sequence continues at coordinate 39,389,611 of NC_141163.1, read as the reverse complement.
GCTCAACGTCCTGAAACCAAGAAGGGATTAGAAGAAAAGCTTAAGCTCAATGTTATCCCAGGGTGTCCCATGCCAAAGTCGCCAGGGCATTGGACAGAGGGTGCACGACGCTAGCCTAGTGGTCTACCAAGACAATAGAGGCGATGGTTATCTTACTAAGGGAGTCCAAGTAATTGCCCCAGAGAGGGCAAGTTATCAGATAAAGGGTGCTTGTCAACTGCCGAGTGGCCTACTAAATCCTACAAAGGCAAATGGGATCGTATTGAACCTCTTATTTTCTTTTTGTTTTTTAAGAGAATAGATATGGTTTGCAACCTTTCAAGTAATTGTGCCCCGTAGAGAGAATGAAGAAGGATGGTTAGATCCAACGCATCACAAAACAAACAAGCTAACCCAACCATCAAGGGTTGATTGAGGGAAAGAGTGATGAAGTATGGTGAGGTGATGTTAAGGTGGTGAAGAACCACTGATGGAGACATCTGAGGGTCCGCTTAAGAATACTCTGCATGATGAGTTGCAAAGGAGTATGCTACATGATGAGAATGCACATGTGGCAAGTGCCACTTGGATAGTGTTTCTCGTGGGGAAGGTATAATAGGGAAGGGGAGGCTGATGTCGAAGACAAGTGCCAAATCTTGTAGAATACCCAGAAAGGATAGGAACCCCCTCTCAATCCTGGATATTGAGGCCAAAGGAGAAAGAGGGGCTTGATATCGGTCTTCGTGTGGCACCAAAAACCATGATGATAGATGAAAATGAGGACGAAGCACCCTGATTAGAAGAGCAAGGTAGAAGTCACGGCGATGATATCATGATTTGCCTAGGGAGGGAAAGCCTCCATGTTGGTAGAAAATCTCCTAGGAAGATGAAACCACAAAAGGAACGGTGTGCATCCCAAGTCTCAAGCCCAAGGACTATCTCAAACGTGCGTACTAGTCCTACACTAAAATACAAAACCTTGCAAAAGAGATCAGAATTTGCAAGATAGAGGTCAATAGCGAGATGTTTCAAAGCAGAACAAAACAAAAAATGAGAGTTAAAATGAAAAAACAATGCAATGAGTGTGTATCTATGAGTGAATGCACCGGAAGATTGAAGAAGGAAAGACTAAGGGTGTGACATCATTGCGTACATCCATCAGTAGGTTGCTGCTGATGAAATGCCTGATAAGGTGGAGAAGTGGTCCATGAGCAGGTTGCTGCCAATGAAATGCTTGACGAGGTGGAGAAGCGGTCCTAGATGGAGGTGTAGAGGAGTGAGGAGCTGATCAATCAGCTAATTCTTCAAAGAGTACTAAAAGATATAGGTTGTTGAGGTTGCCTATGTGCTTGCATGTCCAATGGCCACTTACAGATGGGCAGCAGTGGGAGGTGTAGCCCATTGGATTGTCCAACATGAGTAGAAGCAGTTTTGCTATTGTTTCTTTGGTGGAAGACCTTGAGCCTTGGTACGACACTCCTCGTCCACATGGCCTGTGTTACCCTTATTTTGAGGTGCCTTCGCATCTTGAGAGTTATTGCCACCACTACCCATTTTCCCTTGCAAGGAAGAGGCGATGAGACCCCTCTCTAAATAAGAGTTTGTGGAGGACTTATTGTGGACTTGATTGTGCAGCCTTGCATGATGCAAGAACTGACATTCAAACTCATAGAAGGTTGGCAATTGGGGCAATGAGATAATGGGTTGGATGAAATGGAAGTATCTTTTAGGCAGCTTATTCAAAAAGAACGCAACTTGATCATCATTTGACTTCAAAAAGCTAGTAGTGGTGAACTTGCCAAATAACTGCGTATATGCGGCTAACTTGACTTTTAGATCATATCCTTCCTTCATGGAAACTCTTGAAGCTCAAAGTTGAGATTTATATGCCAAAGTGTGAACTTGTATTGCATAGTGATCAATGAGGTGAGGGGAAAATGTTGTAATTGAGAGTGGGAACTCAGGAAGCAACCCTTGCATTAGCTCAATATTGGCTATGCCATTGCAGGCCCTCCATTGAGAGACGTGCTTAGGGTGAGTCAATCAAGGGTTCGGCATAGGCTTAAGACCAAACTACTAGGTCCCAAAGTTCTTGAGATTCAAGCATTTGTTGCTCAAAGTTGACCAATTGATGAAATTCAACCTGTAAAAACAAGCCTTTTCTTGAAGGCATCCTTGGCCGTAGCAATAGGAGAGGGAGGATAGGGTGGTAGAGTGGAGTACACTTCAAAATTAGTTCGAGCGCCAATCATGCATGCCGGAAGTGTACATAGTGGATCCAAATGTGGGCATGAACTATCTAGGCATGGGCATGGTGACCACATGAGTAGCCCATGGAGGAGAGATAGGGACACATGGAATAATAGATGGAAATCCCTATGTAGGAGTGACCCATGGAGTGTGTGATGATACACCATAAGCAGAGGATAGAAATTCCTATGTCTGGAAGGTGGAAAAATGGGTAGGTGACTGATTAGGGGTAGTGATGGGGGTGCCCATCACAGCTGTACTAGGGTAAACCAATTTGCTCACTTGGGGGTATGTGGAAAGCATAATGTTAAAGGATGGCATTTCCTCTAATGATGTACTATGGTGCAAAGAGGTGGTGAAAGTGAGGTAGGTAGAATATGGTGTGGAGAAAGAGAGTGCTAGGAGCAGAGATGGACGATCTAATAATGATGTACCATGGTGTAAGGAGGTGGTGAAGTGAGGATAGGTAGAATATGGTGTGGAGAAAGAGAGTGCTAGGAGCGGAGATGGAGGATCTTAACTCCTAGTGTAGAGAAAGAGAGTGCTAGGAGGGGAGATGGAGGATCTAACTCCTAGTGTGCTAGATGTAGAAGTGGAGTGTAATCCAAGGTTTTGGAATGAAGAAGAGCGGAAATTGAGGTGGGGATCAAAAGAGGGTGGAATGGAAATAAATCAATAAAATAGCTAGAAACTAGAAAGATAAAGATGAAGGGAGGGATTTGAGAAGATTGGTTTACATGCTTATGAAGCAAAGGATGTAGATGTGCCTAATGAAGGATCTTTGCTTCAAGAGCCCCTTTTATTGAAGCTTACATATTGTAAAACATCCAGATTTTGCACACCAAAGGGAGAAACAAGAGAGGGTTTTGCTTCATACAACTCAAAGGGGTTGTACGAATCTGACATTGGCCTAATTGAGATGAAGATGGTTCACTACTCATCCTAAATGCCATGTATTCTTCACAATCGAAGAGGTAACAAGCCTCACCAACCAGTCAGGATGTAGTAGCAAAGCTCGTAGAAGGGTGCGAGTACTCTTCAAACTCCTCCTCTGTCATGTGACACAAATTTGGAATAGGAAAAGAAAGTGAAGGTGAAGGTGAAGATGGGAGTGTTGTCTTCCTTGCGGAGTCCATAATGCCTCCTTAGGGCCTCCAATGATAGAGAAACATGATAAGACACCATGTGAGCTTGAGGACGACTCTTAAACATTATGAATGAGTTATGTGTCGTTCATGTACCTTACACAAAACCAAGTGACAGATGGCTCTGAAGAAGAACATAAAAACCAGAGAAAGCTGTCGGGATGAATGAGCACTAGTGATTCCTTCACCTCCCAGCCTTGCCTAGTATATTGCTGACCAGACCATCGTGATCCGATTGCCAGCCGTCAAACCTTGGTAAGTCCAACTATTCCTGGACTCTCTTTGGTCCTAGGCTCCCCTAAACCCTGTTCGGGCGCCCAAGAGCCCGGACGGTCATCCTCGTGCATGTTCCCCTTGATTTACCTTAATGTCACATTAAATGTTACTTTAATGTCACATTCAATGTTTGTGACCTTAATGTCACATTAAATATCACTTTAATGCCACATTAATGCCACATTTCCTTCCCCTTAAGAATCGGTTTCGTCCTCGAAAACGATACTTGGAAGGTCTAACTGTAAATTGGGAAACCTTTTCTTTAAAGTACTTACTCGCTCCCAAGTTGAGCTTTCTTCTGAACAATCTTTTCACTTAACCAAACATTCTTGATAAATAGTATTCCTTGTTTGCCTATTACGAACATTTAATATTCTTTCTGGTTCATGTGGATTAGATTGGTCATTTAATAGCTCCTCAATATCATAATTTAAGATTAGATTGTCCAAATCACCCAGTTTCTTCCTTAATTTATTTACATGAAAAACTGGATGTATTTTACTACCAGCAGGTAGTTGGAGCTTGTAAGCCAATTCTCCTACCTTTTTAAGTATTATGAAAGGACCACAATACCTTGGTGAAAGCTTTGGACATTGTCCCTTTTTCATAGTTTTAGTTTGTTCAGGCACCTTAAGATAAACCAATTCTCCTTCTTCAAAGGAGATGTCTCTTCGGTGAGGATCTGCATATGCTCTAGCTCGATTTTGAGCCTTTTTAATATTTTCTTGAGCAAATTTTAACATATTATTCATATCCTCCAAAAAGTCTTTGGCTGCCTGAACCTTTTCCTTATGCAGTCCTACTGCAAAAGGAGCTCTAGGTTGAAACCCATACATTAACATAAATGGACTATATCCAGTGGAAGAGTGCTTGGCACTGTTATATGCAAACTCTGCTATCGGTAGATACTTTTCGCAATTAGTTTGCCTTTTACTTACATATGCCCTAAGCATATCTTCAAGGATTTGGTTAACCCTTTCAGTTTGCCCATCAGTTTGCGGGTGATCCGCCGTACTCATGCTAAGTTTAGTATCCAACTTCCTAAATACCGCACGCCAAAATTGACTATCAAATTTTCTATCCCGATCAGAAACTATATTTGCCAGAAGGCCATACAATCGGTATATGTTCTCTACGAACAATCTAGCCAATTCTAGTGTTTTAACATCAGTTGAAGTTGGAATAAACCTAGCCATTTTGGTTAATCTATCCACAATCACCCACACAGAGTCGTGCCCCCTCTGTGTTCTGGGTAAAGCAACAATAAAGTCCATGGAGATACTCTCCCATTTTCCCGAAGGAATCTCTAGTGGATGGAGAAGTCCTCCCATTTTTAATCTTTCAGCTTTATTAACCTGGCATTTATTACATTTGACCACATAGTCAAGGACGTCCTTATTCATTCCGGGCCAATAGAACTGCCTTTTAATAAGACTATAAGTCTTATTAACTCCTGGATGTCCCGCGCTAGGGGTATCATGACACTCAAAGAGTATCTGGCGCCTTATTTCTATATCTTTCGGGACACATACCCTATCCTTGTAGAGTAAATAACCATTATCAATGGTAAAATTCTTCCACTTGAATCCAGTTTGAGCAACCCCTGATGCTCCATTTCCTTGTTGAATATCCTCAGATATTCCTTCCTCAGTAGAAGCACTTTCAGTTGGATCCCCATTTTTTATTGCTTCCCATATGTTGGAATATGCCGGATCAACCTGGCATTTCCCTTTTAAAGATTCAAGCAAGTTGGAAGTGAACTGAGTAAAACTCAATTCATTAATGATGGGCATTCTGCTGAGTGCATCAGCTACTATATTATACTTTCCTTTTCTATATCTTATCTCATAGTCGAACTCTTGAAGGAGTTCGGCCCATTTGGCTTTACGCCTGTGTAAATCCGGTTGATCATTAAGCCACTTAATGCTTTCATGATCCGATAAAATCAAAAGTTTGGCACCGTACAGATAGTGCCTCCATTTCTTCATTGCATGTACTATTGTATACAACTCCCTCTCATAAACAGAATAATTCTGTTTTGCACGGTCTAATTTCTTGCTTTCAAAAGCAACTGGTCGACCTTTTTGTAATAAGACCGCGCCTATCGCCTTATCACTGGCATCAGCTTCAACCACAAATGGTTTATTGGGATTCACAATTAATAGTACTGGAGCTGTAGCAATAGCTACCTTAAGTTTTGAAAACTTTCATTTTGGTCTGTTCCCCAATTGAAGCCCTTTCCTTTCCCTTTAAGTTGGTCTGTCATTGGAACATCTATTTTGGCATAGTCTCGAATGAATCTACGATAAAATCCAGATAAACCTAGGAAGATCTGTAGCTCTTCCAGGTTCCTTGGAGATGGCCATTCAATAATTGCCCTTACTTTTTCTGGATCCATGTTGATTCCCTCTTTCGAGATAACATGCCCCAAATATTTGACCTCTTGCGCAAAGAATTCACATTTAGTTTTCTTCGCATAAAGGGAATGTGTTCTTAACAGTTGGAATACTAATTGTAAGTGTTCCAAATGTTCTTCTCTTGATTTACTAAAGATCAAGATATTATCCAAGAAGACTACTACAAAATGTCCTAGATAGGGCCGTAAAACACTATTCATCAGCTTCATAAAGGTAGCTGGTGCATTAGTGAGGCCAAAAGGCATCACCAAAAAATCATAATGCCCGTATCTAGTACGAAATACTGTCTTAGGAACATCTTGTGTCTTAATTCTTACTTGGTGATAACCTGATCTTAAATCTATCTTTGTGAAGAATTTTTCCCCTTGCAATTGATCAAAAAGATCTTCCATTCTGGGCATAGGAAATTTATTCTTCACCGTTATTTTATTAAGTGCTCTATAGTCAACACAAAGGTGCATAGAACCATCGTTTTTCTTTACTAATAAAATTGGTGAAGCCCAAGGTGAATTACTGGGTTGTATAATCCCTTTATCAAGGCAATCCTTAATTTGTCTTTCAACTTCTTGATGTTGTGTTTCACTTAACCTATACGGTGGTTTAGAAATAGGGTGTGTATCCTTATTTGTGTCAATTGGGTGATTTATATCACCCCTATCTGGTGGAAGGCCACTTGGTAAATCAGAAGGAAACACATCTTTAAAATCATCTAACAAACTACTTAATTCATTATTTACATTCAACTCACAAACATAAGAAAACTGTTGCTTTATATTATAGAAAGTGAAAGTATTCTGTACAGGAAGAGACCATAACATATATACCTCACGAACTTCCTTCTTTATCAGCTTCTGAACTTCAGTAGAACACAACAAAGGATTATCAGATACTTCATGTTTACCTTGAATGACAAAAGTCTTACCATTCCTTTCAAATTCCAGTGTATTATGATGGTAACTACGTTTTAAGGATAGTTCCAATCCCCATAGCCACTCCCTCCCTAGAGCAATATCAGCTCTTTCCATGTTCATAATTTGGAAATCAAGTTTATCTTTATATCCTTGAATCTCAATTTCCAAATTGGATACCATTGTATCCCATATTTTATTGTCTTGGCCTTGCATCATACGAACAACATATTGATGCCCACTTTTTTGTTGGGGAAGTTTCAATTTTTTGACAAGTGCATAATTTATAAAATTATGTGTAGCAGAGTCATCAATTATGACTCTAACCCTTTTTCCAGCTATTAATCCATGTACTCTAACTAATTTTGTGGTCCAAAAGTAGGCTGCCACATAGAAGTTGACATACAACACTTGTGTTGTACATCCATGTGCAAGACCTCTAAAGATTTGTACTTTTCATGCCCCTTTAATTCTAAGGTCTGCACTACATAGATTTGTTTTTCTTTTTCCTTGCCCTTGTCCTTATCCTTTCCTTTGTCTTCCCCCTTTTTCTTTCGAGGGCAATTCCAAGCAGCATGGTCAGGGGATAGGCAATTGAAACACAACTTTTCTTTTTTGGCCTTATCAAAGTCATCAGGACTCAACTTAGCCTCACATATGGTTTCTTTTCAAAAGGTTGTTTTTTACCATTAAAGAATGGCATTTTCCTTTTAAATTTGCCCACAAATTTTGAGGTTTCCAATTCCTTAGACTTGGGCTCCGTATCAGTGAGACTAGTGAGTGTACCTGGACGCACATTATCTTCATTGATTAATGCAAATTTAATTGCCTCTTCCAACGTCTTAGGTGAACTCCTTTTTACTTCCTTTTTACAGGCTTTATCTAGTCCCCTAATGAATTCTCTTGTCTTTTGAAATTCATCTATTCCTTCCAATTTGAGGATTATCTCACGATATTCCTCCAAATATGTCAGCAGGGGTCTTCCTTTTTGTCTGACATAATCCCAATCTTCCCAATTTCTTTCCATTTCATTTTCAGGAAGGAATTCTTTCAAAAAGACGGATTCAAATTGAGCCCAAGTTTCAGGTATTTTATTTGCCTCCTTTTAAGTTCGCCACCACTTATATGCTTTGGGCCCCAAAGTTAAACTAGCCTCCAGTGCTTGGAGATGTGGTGGGGTATTTTAAGTTTATGTAAATCTTCCCATTTTTGGAGGAAATTAAAGATTGTATCTTTATTTCTATCTTTTTCCTCCTTGTGAAACTGAGGGGGTTTCATATCCTTTAAAACTGGATTATCCCTCAACTTATGGTGGGGTTCCTTAGGATGTCGCATAGTCACATCTAAATCTTTCGATGAAGATGGGACATCTGAGGTTTCTATCTTATTTTTATCTCTTTCTAATAATAAAGTTAATTGAGATTTTATTTCAGTGAGTGTTTGGGTTAAAAATTCCATTTGAACCCCCTGAGCCTGTACATGAGCAGTAAGATCATCAAATTGTTCTCGTGTAGCAAAAAATTCTTCCCACTGTTCTTCTTGCATCTCTGGTTCATGGGGATCTACCATAGGGTGGTCCCCAGAACTAGAACCTTCCATTACTCTCTCTTTCCCTTTTTCTGCCATTAATACACTGGAATTGGAAAGCAAAGATAAGAAATTTGCATACAAAGTAAAGTACTTCCCTGGTTTTAATGATAGGGCAGCTGCTGCTGGATTTATTAGTAAGCCCGAAGAGTGAGGAACAATCCTTATCTTCCCGGACTAGACCAGTCATGCTGAAAATGAAGTTCTTCGGCAGAAAACGGGACGATCACTTGGACCACAAATATGTCTTTTATATGTGTGACAAATTTGACTGATTTCAGTCCATTGGTGGCGATTTAAATGCTGGCTCAGTCGGGAGGGAACAATATTACTGCAAAATTGCTCCTTGAAGACAGCTGTGTGACATATATAGCCTGAATGCTATCTGGTACTTATCATCACGACTACAGCAGTCGTCTTCATGTTTCGCCTCACAGCTGACGCCTTTTTCACATTTCGCCTTTCGTTGACCACAATCGGATCCCTTTTCGCCTCATGCTGGGTCGTTTTGCCTCACGCGTGGTCGTTTCGCCTCACATCGGTCGTTTCGCCTCACGCCTGGTTGTTTTGCAAGGTGTCACACTTACGTGACGTGGCACACCACAAGTGACCACTTCGAAAAAATCTTCGACGGCTCACGAATGGCAGGCAACCCTCAATCGACTGGTGACCTGGCGGGCGATGGGTGACTTGACGGATGACGGACGACCTGACAAGCGACAGACGACCTGGCGGATGACGGATCATGTCCGCTGATCCATAGGCTCTGATACCAATGACAGATGGCTCTGAAGAAGACCATAAAAACCAAAGAAAGCTGTCGGGATGAATGAGCACGAGTGATTCCTTCACCTCCCAGCCTTGCCTAGTATATTGCTGGCTAGACCATCGTGATCCGATTGCCAGTTGTCAAACCTTGGTGAGTCCTACTATTCCTGGACTCTCTTTGGTTCTAGGCTCCCCTAAACCCTGTTCGGGCGCCCAAGAGCCTGGACGGTCATCCTCGTGCATGTTCCCCTTGATTTACCTTAATGTCACATTAAATGTTACTTTAATGTCACATTCAATGTTTGTGACCTTAATGTTACATTAAATATCACTTTAATGTCACATTAATGTCACACCAAGCCTCCACAATATCGCAAGATACTCTTTACAAGAGCACTGGCTCCAATATCATGTGAAGATATGCTAGGGTTTGCATAGAGGAAACACAGAAAGCATGACTTCAACTAAAACACACAGACTTAGACAGTGACCTACACAACTCAAATCCTAAACACAGAATAACACACACACACACACACACACACACAAAAAGCTCTAAAGTAAATCAATGATGTACATGGGATGAGTGTCCAGAATGCTGGAGGGTAGAGTTGAAGAATGTCAAAGTGAGTGCAAAATGTTGATCAACAAGGTAGTGGGAGACCCAGATGACAGTAGAGGAAGTGGAGGATGATGTAGGCAGCCTCACACCAGCTGCAAAATACAGGTTGATATGGTCGCTAGGTGGAGATCAGCCCATTGCCAAGTTAGAAGCTATAAATGCTTGCTGATTTGGGTGTTGATGATGAGGAAAGTGCAGGTGACAAGTGGCAGCTGAAAATGCAATAGTATGAGGCTTCGAGGCATAGCAAGGATGGAGATGCCTTGTGTTGCAGAGGATCGTAGGGGCTGGACAGTAGAGGAAAGGTGGCTGATGACTACAATCTGCATGTGGGAGTGAGAAACCTGCACACAAGGATAGGGCTGAATGGTTGGCAGCCTATCTATTTATAGTGCATTCTCCCAAATTAGGGTTTTGCATGTGGGACATAGAAGTTTTCTAGAACCACTCCCCGTTTAGTGAAACTTTGGTAATATACAGTTTTGGGGGTCTTAAAGAGCTTTTTTTTTTGTGCAAATAAAGTGTGGCTAATTATATTACTTCAGAAAAAACCTGAATACAAGGAAGTGCTCATGCTCTAAGTATACAAGCCTCTCAGGGCGGTCTAGGGGGGATGGGGGCAAGAAGCCATGGAGGGGGGGTGTATCACCATCTAGGGCTACCTGCCTGCATCATGAAAAACAAGTCCTGGCCACCCCAAGTGCGCATGAAATGACATCGGAGCTCTTGATGAGCCCTGGACTTGCCCTGCACTTGATCCCATCGGCTGCAGAGGGAGTGGATAGTGGAGGTCCAGAGCTCTACTAAGGTCGCATGTACTGAAAGTTTCTATCCTTTGAAAGCCTTCTGACACCGTGCCTTCTAGATATGCGAGTAAGACTCCCTAAGATCTCCCACACCTCAGAGTGGTCTATTGTGGGCTCCAGTACCTAGCGGATGGGAAGAGCCTCCAAACTGACCATTGCGCACGACCTTGCCTTGATAATGAATATCGTGTCCTGCATCTCGACCTCATACAGAAGGTGACAACCTTGGTTGACTGCTTGCCAACAGAAAGCTTCCCATGAGATACATCTAAGGCTGGGTGCTATACGGCGAAGGATGCGGCATGCTTCTCTCGACACAAGCTGCACCGCCTCACACGACCAAAGGTAGTGCTTTGGGGTTTCCAGAGGCTGCTGTGTGCAGTGCTTACAACCTCCCTCCTCCTACATCTGGGCAAGCCAATTTCCCACCTCCAAGCCTCTCCGTGCCAGTAGCCGTAAGAAAAACGATACCCTCCTCGGCCTCCAACTATCCCATAGGCGGCGCCAGAAGGTCCGTCGGAAAGGCTCTGTGATGTTATGCTCCACCCAGTGTCTGCTACGTGACGGTGCCCAATCCATATCCTCCTACATTAGTACGTGTCTACCAATCCTGGTAGTGTACTCCAAGAACCTTGGTGGCTTCTTGGCGACCGCAGTGGCCGGCCATCGCCACTCCTAGGTTCCACTCCAGCTCATCAAGCGGCCTGCCCTCCCAGATCCAGAGGCGCCACTCCCTGAGCTCCGTCCAAAAGACAAAAGGGTCCAGCCACCATGTCTTCCCCTGCAAGCCAATCATCTGGATCCTCCTCCATGAAAGGACAACTATCCCCTCATCCTGGTGTCCTATGTCAAGAGCCAGACACCCCCCCTTTTGTATGGTGAAGAAGGTCCCCGGTGGAGCGCCGCTCACTCTACCTGCCATCTCTAGGTGGATGCCTGCTGGTGAAAACCTAGTGGCTCATACCTCCTTGGGCTCTATTGGCTCTCGTATTGGGGGAGCAAGCGATTCCTGAGGTATTGCTGTGTCTATCTCCTTTCTCCTCAACTCCACTTCTCTCTGGCAGCTTGATACTCGTTGCAGCACCTCCTCGTCCACCATCCTGTACACCTCCCGCCATGTCCTGATGGTATGAGCCGGGTCGGCCTCCTAGCCAACCCACTGGATGTGGGGGTGCTCGCCAATCTGTGCCCCTTTCTGATCTCTGACCTGGGGGATCTAGACCATCGGCTGATGGTCTATCTCCTCTTGGCAGCCTAGGGGGCTTTGGGTTAGGGCCTTACGGAGTCCCTGCTACACACAGAGCAAACTGCGAAGGAAGGGTGATCGGGGGGGGGGGGGGGGGGGGGAGGGGTGGTGATTTGGGCTGACGTGAAGATCCATCTCAGGGATGGCCTCCACTCGCTACCAAGCCTCGGTCTACAATCCTGAAGATCCTCTTGCAATAGGACCTTCCAGGTCTGTCCTCTTGGTGTGAGGCCGTGGACAACTAGCTTGCCCAAGAGGATGATACTCTCATACTCCGGGTCTATGATCCCGAGCCCTCCCTCTGACCGATGCCGTATGATGGTGTGAGGCCGTGGACAACTAGCTTGCCCAAGAGGACGATACTCTCATACTCCAGGTCTATGATCCCAGGCTCTCCCTCTGACCGATGCCGTATGATGGTCACCCACGCCACCTTGGCCTTGGAATCCTTGGAGCCATCTAACCCGGACCAAAGGAAATTCCGCACTAGGGAGCAGAGCTGCACTACGCAAGATAAGGAGAAGCACCAACACGAGGCGATGTACCAGGCCGTCGCTAGGAGGACCTGATTAACTACCAGGGCTCGGCTTGCTAGTGAGAGGTGAGCCATGCTTCAGTAGATTAGCTTCCTTCGAATAGAATCGAGGACTGGAAGAAACTGCTGGGTGGGAGTGATGTCGAGTTCCACTTGGAACCCTAGGTAACGGACAATCTGCCCTTTGCTCACCCATCTAAATCCCAGGTGGACACCCCCCTCCGTGCTAGAGTCCGGGTCTGTGAGGAAACCAACCAACTTTCGCTAGTTGATTTTCGCTCCCGTTGCAGAACATAACACCTCAAGAGCCAGTCTCACTCTCTTCAGCATCAACTCATCGTCCTCTGTAGAGTGTTGTATTATTTGCATACTCTTGAGTCTAGCAACTCAGTCTCCTCTCTCACTGGAAGTCAGAGGCCGCATAATCTGCTCACACATGACCTGAGGAAGTGAGACATCGCCTTGGCAAAGAGTAGGAACATGTACAAGGCCAAGGGGCAGCCCTACTATACTGATCTCTCCAGCCAAAACTCCTTCCGTCGCCTACCACCTATGAGAACCCTATTGGTGGCTTGCAGTAGGAGCACGCAATGCTTGGAGAGACCCAGCCTTCCACAAGAGGGAGAGGTCGCTGGACTTCTCTTGGGGTTACAGGCAACTAGGTGGAGTCTTGCTGGAGTGGTTGGATAAGTTCTATGTAGGAGAGTGGGGATGCTCTCGTGGAGGCCAGGTTGGGCAGTTGGCATGGGTAGTTGGCAAGCATCACGTAGTCCGATCATTGCCCGGTTCTCCTGACACTTGATCCCCCAGCATCTGCCCTAGACACACGATCCTGTCGGATCCCTGACACGATCTACAGGAGAGAGGTGAAAAGTCAGATTGAGCAGATCTAGACTAGGGAGTGGGGTAGGAGGGACCAGATTGCAGAAGAGGTTGCAGAGGTCCTAGCCGCGTCGAGCAGCATCTGCCAGGAGGCAGCCCTACAGGCCAGGCAGCAGTGCTAGGAGGAGAAGAGAGCACTGTGGCGGGACCTAGCAGCCACGCAAAGATTATTACAGGAGACACTAGGGGATCCCATCCTCCACGCACAGGAGGTGCGTGCACGAGCAGCCATCGCCCATCTAGAGGACAGGCGCTGGGAGTTCTCATTCCGCACCTCAACAACCTTCTGGGCACAGAAGGGGGATACAATGTGCAAGGAGTTCTTGCAGGCACACTAGCCCCGCACCTCAGGAGAGCAGATATGCAGCCTTCGGGATCAGTATGGGAGGATTCGCTCTAGCCCAAATGAGGTGATGGAGATTGCCACCAACTATTACAAACGCCTTTTCCAACAAGAGGCGGTCTCAACCAGAGGACAGCATTGCAAATAGCAGGTCTGGGATCACATCTTGTTCCTCGTCATAGAGGAGATGGGACGCTCTCCCCTAGTCCCCTTCACAGAGAAGGAATTAGAGGAGGCTTTCCATACACAGGATAGGCAGAAATGCCTGAGAGAGGATGGCCTCTCAAAGGCCTTCTTCACTACCTACTGGGAGGTGGTGAAAGACCCCCTACTGATGGCCTTCTAGGAGATTTTCACTTCAGGATAGATGCCAGGAAGTCTCTCGGCAGGCCTTATTAGTCTTCTCCCCAAAGAGGGAGACCGGTTGGAGGTTTCCTAGTGGAGACCGATCACCTTATTGTTAGTGGCTTATAGTAGAAAGACCTCCCATGCCTCCTGCTCCTCCCTAGTCATGCACTGGTAGTTTTTGCCTCTGCCCTGCTGGTCCTTTAAAGCCTCTAGGTTGTTGAAGTCTCCTCCAACAATCCAGGAGTCCACCTCTGGGATTTCTTCCGCGATCTCTACCCAAAACCTGCTGTGTGTCCTAACCTCAGTAGGGGCATAGACATTGAGGACTCCCAGGCACGAGTCCCCAATATCCAATCTGATCCATAGAACCCTCCCTTCCACTATCGTCCCGTGGTCTCGTACACAGGCCGCGAGACTCGGGCCAATAGAGGTGCAAACACCCCCACTCCTACCATAGGCATGGATGGTGTGCTCCCAGTAAGTGTGTGAGCTGCCCGGAAGTACCTTCCCTACCCGTTGGGCTTGGGCAGGAGTAAGCTTGTGCTCCTGTAGAAGTAGGATGTCGATCCGTCTGGCAAGGGAAGGCTATAGCTCTGCCGGACAATCAACTTCCTAGAACCACGTGCCCCACTATAGTGGAGGCTATTCACATTCCAGGGCGCAAGGTGTAAACTCATGGGGAGACCTATGGCTGACCGAACAAGCGTCTGTTCGGTGTGGAAGCTGCCGACGAAGAAGAGGAACTATGAGGCATGTATATATGCTTCGCTGCCAGCTTGGAAGGTGAACTCCATTTCACTCCATTTCCCCATGGTGGCCCTCGGGCGGGGACCATGGGGGTGATGGATGCGCCTGGTGGAACCACCGAGGCATCTATCAACCATGTTGAGAGGCGAGACTCCGTACATTGGTAGAAAAGGGCCGCTTGTACTAGGGGCCATTCAATCACATCCATCGGCGCTCCCCACTACGGAGGGGCACAAAAGATAATGCTCAGATGAGGGACGTCGGCCCCAGCCCACCACCAGTTAATGTCCATCATGCAACCTGGCCACTGCTGGGAGAAAAGTGCCAGTCCACCTTTTCCCATCCACTGGGAGATGTGGTGTGCCACCTGGCTCTTCACCTCCTCAATCTGAGATGTCATCTAGTCTCCTGTGTGAGAGGCTTGGAGAAGGAATGCATAGTTTGGTCCATCCGGTGGTGCTAGTAGGTGGACCTTGCCGCTCCTAGATTTGCGTACCACGAAGATTCCCTCCTCCAGGGGGTAGTGGGAACACTCCGTGCTCTGCAACTCTCAAGTAAGACCATGGCCCACTCTATGAAAAAACTCGTGGTAGCAGTTGTGCCTGTCTTGGGAAAGTGTGTCGGGCAGTATGAACAGAAGAACTAGTGGCTGTTTTGGAGGGGAGGGGGGAAGAGGGACAAGACTACCAACAAGTGGAGGATGATGGCGTGTGGGGCTCCTCACCTTCTGTGGGGGAGGGGGGGTGGGTCACTTGTGTTGGGTGGGGATCAAGGGGGTTGGATGGCGTGGGTGATGGTGGGAAACAGGGGGATCTAAGGATGGTGGGGTGGTTTGATGCACCCGGCGGGTGTTGTGGGCGGGGGGATCAATAGCTCGGGGGTGGGGGGTTTGCGGCTATGGACTAGGGTCGGGGGGGGTGGGCCCTTGGGTGAGTTGGCCTGTGACACCTTCATTGGGAGTGGATGTGTGGGCATGTGGTTCTACCGGGTGGGGCAGGGGGCTCTCGCGGTGCTCTGCCGATGGGGTGATGCTCGCCCTCCTACACCTTGCTACCGTGGCTATGTCTGAGGGGCTGGCTGCGGCCCCCTCTACCATCTTCCTCTCTGTCGTCTCTGGACCTATGTAAAGCTGTCCGCATCCACGTGTGGGCCTGTCAGCAAAGCCGCCTTAGCTTCGAAGCACGTGCAATCTATTGCCATATGCCCAAAGTCATAGCAACGTAGACACTGCCGTGGCTGCCCAGTCACAATGACGTGCTGCCTGAAGGAGTGTCCACCTGCCTCAATCTCTAGAAACTGTGGTATATTCTTTGTCTCTTTCATTGTCACCCGTACCTTTGGGACTCCTGCGGCTCTCACTGCGTCCGTGAAAGAGGCGGGAAAGACCGTGCCAAAGAGCTATCAGAATTCTTCCATAAGCTGGAGATACTCTATTGCTAGTCCGAGGAATAGTAGGGTGACCGGGTGTTTAAGGAAGCTATTGTGGAGCGTGAATGCCTCCACTGTGAAGCCACTGTACCGGGGGACCATATGTATGATCCCCCTTGTGGAGGCATAGGGTGAGCTAGCCAGTAGCTCACGTGCTGCGTCTGCAGAGGTAAGTCATACCATAAAGATCCCTTGACCCATTAGAATTGCCTTCGCTATCTGCACAGTGCCGATGCACTATGTGGAGTGAAGCCAATCCCGAAGCTGGGCCCTGGGGAATGTCCTACTACTTGATCGAAGATTGCTGTTTCTTTAAGCTCCAACTCTGTGGCGTGGATGTCTAAGAGCTGTTTCTCAAATAGGACGATGTGCAAGATGTTTGACTGGGGAGCATTTGTAGAATGCACCGGCGTCTGACTAGAGGTTTCCATTGCGTGTTTCTGCTAAGGACCTATCAATCTCGCTGCTGTGCTACCGGGGGGGAGGGGGCGGAAAAATTCTTTTGTGCCGGTGGGGGGGGGTGTGTTCTGGACACTATGGGAGGCTGACTCTGAAACAACACAACGCGAATTTGGGCCTGTCAGGCAGGGCCGAGGCCATAGGTGTGGAAGAGGCGGTGAGTCAGGCGGGGGATGGCTGTTGCAAGGTGGCAGGATAGGCAAGGGGGGGGGGGGGGGGGGAAGTGAGCGGGTGGCCAGGCGGGGGCCCCGGGGGGGGGGGGGGGGGGCCAGGCAGAGATGTCGCTTGGGGAGGGGGGGGGCGTCTGTGGCCAGTACTTGGCCGGAAGGGCAATGGCGAGGGGGGCGGAGGTGGTGTTGGACAAGAAAGTCGGATTGGACAAGGGAGCTGGACTGGTGAGGGAGATGGAAGTAGTGTTGGACAAGGGAGCGGTTGAAACGACAGGCGGGGGGGGGGGGGGGGGGGGATGGAAACGGTGTGTCACGGGGGGGGGGGGGGGGGGGTGTGCTGGGGCGGCCACGAACAATTGGCAAGGGGAAACACAAGCGATGGTGGGGGTGCAGCGCAGCACAGCAACGCAACGGTAGGAGCTAAGGGATCGGTCTTAAAGAGCTAATTAGTGGGTGACGAATTTTTAGCTCAACACCATACCGTAGGTGCTTGTTTCAAACCATAGAGGGCCTTGTGTAACTAGCACACTTTGGTCTTTGAGCCTCTTAGAACAAAGCCAAGAGGTTGTGTAATATAAACATTCGCATGAAGATCACCACATGCAAAAAAGTAGTATTCACATCCAACTGGTGCACATGTCAACCAAAATGGGCAGCCAAAGCAGTAGCACTACAATTGGTGGTCATATGTGAAGTGGATGCAAATGTTTCATCATAGTCAATCCCTCTTTGTTGGGCATACCCTTTGGTAGCAAGATGTGCCTTGTAGTGATCAATGCTACTATTAGATTTGTGTTTTAATTTTTAAACTCACTTTGTGTCTATAGCACGCTCGCTAAGAGGCAAGTCACATAACTCCCATGTGCCATCTTTATGTATAGAGTCCAACTTTGACTGCGTAGCTATCATCGAATGCTAATACTTGAAAGCATCCTATTAAGAAATATGTTCCTTGTTACATGTAGTAGCTAGAAGTGCCTGCGCAACCAAGTTACCTTGTGCATGGCTAGTGGCTACTCTAGTTCTACTGGAAGTGTAATGGACTGTTTGCTATTCCATAATGTGTATCAGTCGATTGTTTTAGCTTCCTGAATAGCAGCCCTTTCATTGGTCACTTCATCATTAGTAGTGCCTTGATCAATGGGCTGAAAATCAGGTTACTGTTGAGCATGTGTTTATTGCTGATTTTGCTGCTGCAAACCCTTAGCAGGCTGCTGATGTTGATGTAAATTGGGTGTACTTTGTTGGAACAATGGTAGCAAATTGTTAAACATACCCATAGGCCTCACATTGGGCTGATTTTGCAACCCATGAAGTTCTGCTCAACAAATACCACATCTCTACCAATGAAAATCTTGTTTGTAGAGGGTTGGTACAAGCGGTACCCTTTACTTCATGAATTGCCTTGTCTTGTGATTTGCGTCTTCGTGGTTGTGGTACCAAAGGATATGCCAAACAACCAACAACCAAAGACACGAATGTGTGATACCATTGGCTTCCGGCCATTCCAAGCTTCATAAGGCATATATTTAGCTAGAGCTTTAGCCCCATTGTGATTCAACATATATACTGTGAAGAAACACTCTAAATGCAAAAACACAAACTGATAACAAAATACAGTTAGGTTTAGGGTAACTTAGGGACAACGAACACAGTAAAGAATTGGGAATGAATGAATTTGAATAATGCAATGTTTATGCAACAAATACACTATGCATTGAATGAATACTATACCTTGAACTCTGATGTCTCGAAGATTGCATTGGAGAGTGTCGTACTCTGACGGATCCCAAAACTCAGCAAGGAAGCCTCTGAAGATGTCCGGTAGTAAGGCAGCCTTCTGTGTGAGGCACAAATGTAGTAGTGTGAGTGAGCTAAATTATCATTAGCTTCTATGAAACAGCCCCAAAACTCAATGACTTAATGAATTTTAACCTTTCTTTTAAACTGAGAGCGCTTCGAGAGTGTTTCAATGTCCCACATGTAAACCCTAATTTGGGAAGCTCTAAACTTTCTATAAATAGACAGCTTACCCTCCCACCCTTCCCAATCTTGTTTTGCAAGTAGCTTTGGAACTTTGGTGCCCATACTCCACTTATGGAGGCCATCTTAGTTGAAGCTGCCCCACACTGTCTATGTCCATTTGGTACTCCTAGCTCCACACGAAGAAACCTAGGCCTTTGATCTAAAATCCCTTTGTAAGAAGCAAGAACAAGAGGACAAGATGACTTTGAACACGACATCACCGCTTTATTCTCCCAAGCCGAATCCATTGAGAAACGAGCCTAAGTAGGTCTCACAACTTGCTTTACCAACTTCTGATATGGTCGGAGAGACATCAGACTTCCATGGAGTCCAAAGACCCTATGAGATCTCAAGAGCCAAGTACGACCATCCACCATCATTCATGCTTATGCTAAGTACACAATTTAATTCTTCTCATCAATCTTTTGAGTCTAGTTTCTCTTTTCAACAAGATTTAGGTGATTCTCATGAATAAGGGACCATGCAATCATGGTACTGGTTCATAAGTCCTAAAGAAGAGAGACTTTTGTCCATGAACACTAAAAAAGTGATGAGTACTAAAGATTAATTCAACCACATGTAAGTTATTTCCCTTCTTTTCCTTTAGTTTTAACATCTCCTTGAAGAAGATGCATCATCTCTTTCATCATCTCAATTTAATGCATTTAATGGACAGAAGGAACCAAAAATATTTCCAACCATTGCATCTACCAATCCATTCAATCTCCTACCCACCCCTCCCTCTACTTTCACTGCTCTTTCCTTTTTATATCCATTAAGTACATCTTATATGTCTTCACACATGAGACCGGGGGGTCCTTCACCCTTAGGCACAGCCTTTAGGACCTTGTTTTTTTCCTCAATTGGTTGGTGTCCCCATGATGGAAACTTGTCCTCCCATCCATACACTTTTGGGATTATCACTGCTGGGGAATGCCATCGAGCCATTATCGAGTATAGATTAGTCGGTTCCACAGTTTGCCTCCACGGTATTACCTAGTGGGCCTTGTATTTATATTGTTGTGCCCGAGTTGACATTTAGACAGGGGTTATGTGTCCCATGCTCCATGTCCACCGACACCTTATGGAAACATTCATGTTTTAATGCTTTCGCAACAATAAGCATCCATTGGGCACTTCCATCCTATTTTTGTCTTCCCACCTCCTGTTCCTCCTCCCTATCCCCCTCCACCACCACCTCCTCATCCACACTATCCTCTTTTAAGCCCCCTCATCAAACACTTTATGGTTTTTCCTCAGCAGCTAAACGTGCCTTTACTGATAAGACTCATTTTAAGGGGTCTAACTTTACTACTTGGTCTAATCTGATGAGACATGTCTTTGACTTCTAAAACCTATGGGATATTATGCAAGGTTGGAACCCCAACCCAATCCCACACATGTTCCATATGAGGTTGTCTCCTCGTATGGAAGGCTAGGAATGCCTCCGCTATTATCGAGTGATGTAAGACTTATTGCTTGAGTTTTATTCTTAGCTTTTGAATTTTGATTTAGCATCAAAGCGTTGGGTACACGTGACTAATATCTATGCAGCTCAAGATAGGACCCGTCGCAAAAATCTTGACCATGAGCTCAAAAACTTTAAAATCACTAGTCTAGATGATTGGAAAGTCAAATTGGCTAATCAACATGAATTAATCTTAGAGGTGCCTTAGTTCTGTGTGTGGATTGTTGAGGAAATGGGGTACGGTGCTGCTTTCTAAGTTAACACACTATACAGATATCTCGAGATAGCTTAAGGCGTGGAAGGCCCTCAACCATATGACGATATGACGACTCATAATTAGAGCTGCATTTGAGATGTCCTAAGAAAAAATGCCAAAGATGCTCAATACTCATAGGCTACCATGTAGTGGCTAAGGCTTGGAGCGGTGGAACTCAGAGCCCTTGGTTGTTAGCTTGAAAAGAAATTGGATCATGTGGTAGAGGCCACTAGATTGTGTCTCACTGCGAGCAATCACTAAAGCAGTTAGAGAGTTGGGGACCTCGATTGTGGTCATCGTAAAGAAAACTATTTGTCCCAATCGGCAAAGTTGTTGGATGGATAACAAGTTCACTCCAAGCGGGGGGGGCATACTATACATCATCTAGCATAGTGAGATCTGGGCCTTGGTCAATGGCAAAACTAGCGCAACCATGAGCGTAAATCTTGACTGAAGAGTTTTTCCCAACATGGACTATCCACTATTCACAATCTGAGTAGTAGCTGAAGTACTCAGCTGTGACGAGTGGGCCTCTGTAGTCACAAAATATCAATCTTTGAAGCTCCTAATTCAAACTCATGCATGATCTATCATTATGAGTTTATTTATTGCTAATTGTCCATGCATTAGGTGAGACCTTTTATAATTATTTCTTGTTAATTTCTTGAATTTTTTGTTATCCTAAACGTACTCTAATCCATTCTTTCTATCCATGGAATTCTACACTATTTCCTAGTCCAAGAAACTCATTGCCTTCTGGAGAGGGCTATTCATCATAGTAAGGGGGGGTGGATTTGCATCCTCTTAGTCTCTCACAATCAATCATCATCCTTCTTCTTTTTCTATCCGATATGATGTAAAACAACTAAGATAACATCGGAGGCAACTCGGAGATGTGGATAGATTTGCATCCTCAAATGTCTCTAAGGAGATAATGTAGGTCTCCATAGATTTTGGTGTCGTGTCTCTTGCCTTTGATCGACACTTATTGTGAAAGTGGCCAGCCTTTTGACAATGTTGATAATACCTATTCTTCTTAGGTACATTCTACTACAAGGTTTTAGAGAAGATTGGGTCTTCCCTTGGGTCTCACTAGCTTGGTTTTGAGTTTAATTTTGCTTCTGATTTTGATTTGAGTTTTGATTTTGCTTGCCCTTCCCTTGCTGCCCCTTTTAGGAAAATGCATTGAGAGTCCCCTTTATAGAGGTCATACTATGAAACTAATTGAACAACTGAGTGTAACGTAGTGGTCGATACTCAAATTCATTGAATGTAGGCATGGTGGGTTGTGAGATCACCTATTGCACAAAATGGAAGTATTTTCATGCTAGCTTGTTAAGGAACAATGTGACCTAATCATTGAGGACTTATGAGCCCTCATGGTAGAGAACTTGGCGAGAAGTTACTAATACTCAACCAACTTGGCTTTCAAGTCATCTCTGTGAGTGATTTAAAGTTTTGGAGCTCATGGTCAAGATTTATGTGGCAAGTCCTATCTCGAGCTGCATAGGGGTCAATCAAGTGTACTGAATGCTTTGATGCTAAATCAAAATGTTGAAGCTGAGAATAAAACTCAAAGCAAAAGGCCTTGCATCAGCTCAATAATAGTGGAGACATTCCTAGCCTTCCATGAGCAAGTGGCCTCATCTAGAACAAGTGTGGATAGTACCTATAGGCCAACATGACATAGCTGTAGAGAAGATTGGACCAAGCAGCAACTTCACAGGCAATTGCTGACGAGGTGGGAACCTATTGTGAAGTGGACTAGGCAAGCACATGATGAAAAGACTGAAGTAAGCACGAACAGCCTATGCAAGCTGGGAAGCTTCATGAACAAATCGCACAGGTAGGTTTCCAATGTAAATAGATTGCAAACAGCAGTCACCAAGTTCAAGACTTGATGGCAGCTGAGGCAGTGGTGGATCATGAGCAAAGTGGCAGCTGAAAAGAGGTATGGTTTTGTGTTAGGTTAGGATTCAGCAGCATGCGGACACACAGACACACACACTCTCTCTCTCTCTCTCTCTCTCTCTCTCTCAGAGTGATGAACAAGTGTACAAGAGAGGAGGTGCTAGAAGGGCACATCCACTATGAGAGAATGATAATGAAAGCACAATCCCCAAGGTACTAAAGTCTTAAGAGTGATGAACAAGTGTACAAGAGAGGAGTTGCTAGAAGTTCACATCCACTATGTGAGAATGATAATGAAGGCACAATCCCTAAGGTACTAAAATACCACACCCATTGAGAGGTTTTCACATGGGAAAAACCCCTTCTGTGTTTTGGTTCGAGGTAGTGGCAGGCTTGCCCACAATCTAGTCTTGGATTGTCGGAGGACATTTCAACAATGTAGAGACACTGAAGGATTAGAAGGGCAGAGGCAAAAAGTCCTAGGGCATAGCAGATGGAGAGAGAGAGAGGCACAAGATCCCCTTCTTTTTGTAGGAGGGTGTCAGAGGTGCTTGGAGAGACCCAAGCAGGATGAAACTCTGGATTCCTTTTGGGGGTAGAAGCGGCTGACAGGGAACCTCTCTCTATGTGGAATATTGAGGTAGCTCTCAAGGTGACAGATGGGGCAGCTGGCAGGTACATTCTGTCAGATTACACTTTAGTTCTTTTGACTTTGGAGGCACCCATTTCAGACCTAGATTCCCGATCATATTAGGTCTCTGATTTGATCAATGTGCAGGAACTGGTATGCAAACAGATCAGGGAGCTTTGGTCTAGAGACTTGGACCAGGTGACAGATATTGCGGGTGAGGTTGCATCAACTGTTGGAGAGTTGATCAATAATTGTTAAGAGGAGGCCGGAGAAGAATAATCGATTGCACTAGACCAAACAAAAACCATTGTGCTAGCAGCTAGACTGATGATCTGACATGACCTGGCTTACTGTGAATATTTGCGACATGACCTGTCTTCTTGTCCATCTTTGCTGTCATGCAGCATTTTCATAATATCACCTCTGTAGCAGGTGATAACAAGCATCTATACAAGGTGCTAGGGTCCTAGAAGGTAACAAGGTGTACATTATTAGGAAGAAGGTACGCCCAAATTACTATTGGAAAGAAAGATCAGACAATTCACCAGACAATTCACCAAGCAGCTCAAACAGATTTACAATTCAGATTTGATGTGCCTTGCAAACTACAAAAAAAGCTTTAGTGGTTTATAGAGATGATTCCAATTGGGATTCTTGCAGACTTGTAGATTTAGTTGTAGAATATATTTTGAGAATGAGCTAATGGTCACAAGGGATACTTTTGCTGGGAAGTTGCCTCTTCTGAGCAAGTGTTTTGATCAATTGAATGGCTCTATCTCACGTCTTACTTATGACAGTAAGTGACTCAGGTCATGTCGTAAATGCCTTGGCTTGACTGATCGATAGCCAAATCCTGGCGAGTGCGCAATCGATCGAATCTCCTGCGACGAGCTTTGGCTCTATCTCACGTCTTACTTATGATGGGACATTAGATGACCGAGCAATTATACAGTCAAATCTTTCAAACAAGTGCAAGTGGAACAGTAATTTTCACACAGGAGTGACCATTGAAGGAGCAGCAACAGTAGGAGAGTTGGTGATTGGTTGCTCTGAAGGAGGGAATTTAATAAGAGATGAGTATATATTGGGAGACGTTTCACTTGAAATTTAGTAGGGTATTTTGAGAGAGAGTACATGCAAGCTCGTGGAATGCAGGCTGCATCTATCAGGTATAAAAGAGGCTATTCTGTATAAGAGCAGTGATATAGTATATGGTTTTCTGTTTTGATGCAGTTAAAGGACATCATAGTGGCTGTATGTCACGGCTTTTTGGAGGTAATAAACATTATCACAGCACACAGGGTTTAGGAGTAAGGATGAAGTATCATCATCCACTATGCTGTTAGAATTTGCCAATTCTATGGGCAGTGCCCAATGTTTTAGTCTTTAGTTCTTTTTCAGTTCTTAGTGTGAACACAACTAAAGTTATAAGTTGTGTCACCACTCTTAAGAGTTAGAGTCAGTTAACTCTAGTTGAGTTAGATCTAGGTCTATCTTAGACCTATCTTGTACCTTTCCTTCTCATTCTTTCAGTTCCGCAAGTTGTCTACTCTTTTGCTTCAGCACACTCTCATTGTCTCTCTTTTCTCTCCTCCATAGCTGACTGTCATTTTCCAACATATGCCTGGGTGAAAATTAAGTAACCCATCTGATATATGCGAACATGAGGAAGAATTGGGCAAATCATTTATTCTCTGTCTCCATTTCTGAAACAAAAATAGCGAATTTGAAGGGGTCAGTACACTATGCCAAGCTTCTCTGTGACCTCTTTTAACCTATCTTAAGCTATTCGCTTACTGGGTTGAGGGTATGCACCCCCTAGAGTTCTAAGAATTTTCAGGAGCCTACTAAAATGTTGCTTTGGAAGATGATTGTTGCAAGAGCAACTGAAATTTATCCATTCCGATGTGCTCTACAAACAGTATGTGGAATTTATATAGTTTCTTATGTGTTCTTAAATGTAGGGTCCCATCATGCTTCTGGAAGATGATCTTCGCAAGTGCAACCGAACTTTATACATTCTGATGTATTCTAAAGATAATATGTGGAATTTGTATATTTCTTGACATAGGGCCGATCATGCTTCCTGTAATGTGTTCTTTTTGAGCAATTGATTTATAAACTTCTATGATAATTATATGTACTTGCAGCAGTTTTCGTTTCAAGTGCAGCATTATCTTGAAGAGAGCACCTCCTGTGGTTTATTTTAACCATTCTGTTACTATGCAGGTTGCAGAGTACGCAGACTTCTTCTCATTTGGGACCAATGACTTGACACAAATGACATTTGGATACAGTAGGGATGACGTGAGCAAGTTTTTACCTATTTATATAGCACAGGGCATTCTCCCAAATGATCCCTTCGAGGTATGGGAAGGCTCTCATCAAGCTGCCAATGTAGTACCTATTTTGGCTCCCCTGAGTTCCCCTGCCTGGGGCATGGGTGGGTGGGTAGTGTTTGTGTGGGTGATCGGTCTTTTGCATCTCACTGCACTCAATGTGGGCAGGTTCTTGATCAAAAGGGTGTTGGTCAGCTCATCAGGATAGCAACAGAACGCGGGAGGAAGACAAAACCCAACTTGAAGGTAAAGCAGATCAGATCAGGAACCTTGTTTTTTCTTTCGAGCCTTGCACTTAACTGTATTTGGACCCATCAACTGAGATTTCGTTTTTCTGTTTTGGCTATTAAAATGTGGTAGGTTGGAGTTTGTGGTGAGCATGGAGGAGAGCCATCCTCAGTGGAATTCTTTTCCAACATAGGCTTAGACTATGTTTCTTGTTCGCCATTCAGGTTTGTATTACTCCACACACACACACACACACACACACACACACACACACACACACACACATTCATTCAGGGGCACGAGTTTAAACTTCCATCAAAACTGAGAGGTATCTTTGTCTTTTGTGTCTGTTTCCCCAAATAAAGGTTTTATTGGATTAAAGGTTAAATAAGTACAAAAACAATGATTCCCTGATAGACTTCCAAGCAGGTGTAAACTATGCCATTTGTACCAAGTAATAGCCCCATAACTCGGGGGTAGGATTATAAGCATGATGGCCAGTAAAAGTGTATGTTTAAAGTGATCAGCAGGTGTACTTACACGAGAGTTTGTCTGATATAAGCAGCTCTGTTTTGCTATGTTTTTGGTCATACAGGGTACCGATAGCAAGGCTAGCAGCAGCTCAAGCAGCCACCAAAAAGTAGAATGACAGAGCTTGCAGCAGATGCTGATGCCATCATCATATCTGCATTACTGCAAACCCGGCGTGGTTTGTAAATTCGAATAATTGGTAAAGAAGTTTGGAATGTACAGGATCACAGGGTGTCCCATGTGTATATATTGATAACTCATTGAAAAATAAAGGCAAAGCCTACCCTTTGGTTCTTACCTGAATAAACCAAGCACAAATGAAGTTAATTGCACCAAACTTGTTTTGTTTTTTGCCCTTTTGGTGATATTTTGAAATGTATAGAAAATTTGTATATCCAGGTAACTCATTGATACTTAAAACAGGAGCAAGGGGTTGGCTATGGCCTTGCGATATTCGCAGAGGGGATCAATGTGGACAGGCATT
Source organism: Lygodium microphyllum (assembly GCF_053477565.2). Taxonomy (NCBI): domain Eukaryota; kingdom Viridiplantae; phylum Streptophyta; class Polypodiopsida; order Schizaeales; family Lygodiaceae; genus Lygodium; species Lygodium microphyllum. The sequence continues at coordinate 39,362,822 of NC_141163.1, read as the reverse complement.
GTGATCCTTCAAAAATGAGAAGTAAAGTAGAAAGGTAAGCAGAAGCAAGAGGAGGAAAATCAGTAAAAAGCAAAGAGTTTAGACACTCCGAGTAGGGAGCATTCAAATGTAGCAAAAAAGTATTGAATGAAAATAAAGGATCAAACTAGAATGTAAATTATAGTAGAAAAGGAAAGGTCTTAATATTGAACAAAAATACAAATTATTACTTCTACAAGCAAGAGCATCCAATGGCAAGCCTTATGGAAGAGTATAATAAATATTAGAATGGAAATGCAGTTGAACAAGAAGAAAAATTTAAGCATCAGTGAGCTTTACGCGCAAGAGCAATCGTTATTGTTCGATTAAATAATTTAAAGTAAAAGCCATGAAAGGGCTTGAAACATATTTGTAATCAAATAATTCCTATCAAGTCTCTAAAGATTTATGAGTTTCATTAGTATTAATGATTCCCAAGTATTCAAAAATTGATGTTTATTAGTGTTAATGACTTTATAAGCATTCAGCAACAAAAACCGGATGACCAATATAGCAAAAACCAACAAAAACTAGATGACCAACATAGCAAAAAACCAACAATAACTGGATGACCAACATAGCAAAAACTTAGTGATAAAGGCAAAATTCTATTTTTAATGTGAATAAACTAAGTACAAATGACTATCAAGCCCTTTTTTTTTGGGGTTGATAATGCAATATTGAAGTCTCATGAAATGAAACTATTTTTAATTTGAATAAATTGTTTGGGAAACTAACCTCTATTTTTAATGTGAATAAACTAAGTACAAGTGAAGTGTACGAAAATTTTCTTTTATTGATAATGCCAAGTGTGATGTCAAGGGACTCCAATTTCACCGCTTGGTTAGAATAGAGTTTGTCAAAAGGGTCAAAATAAAGAGAAGGCTCCCTTGGTTGTATGTATCTCTTTTGCCAATGTTGAGTTTCCAGTTTATGTAGTTTTATGTATAATATATATTTTTCAATGCATTTTTCGTAATTTTATTTGTGTGGTATGTAATGAAATCTAGTTTTATGGACATCTTTTTCCAATGTTGTGCACTTGATGTATGGAAAGTGGTGGGATGTGGATGTCTCTTCACTAGATCGAATAGGGTCGATGCATAGTGTTGGGTTGAGCAAGTGTTTAACAATAGAGTAGCCACAAACTACAGAGGTTCTACACGATTAGTGTCTTTAGTCACTTCTCATGACTTGTCATAAAATCATTTTTCCTTTAGATATTTTTATTTTAAAAATTTTACTTTAAAACAGACTCCATATTAACATTTCACAACATTCAAAACCTTTGAAAACTTAGAAGAAAATATTGAGTTGATGTGAAAAGTGAGGTGGTTGTCAAAATTCCATAGTATTGAACTAAACATTCAATATGATATTTAGATGTGCTTTTATTTGAAAAATTTTAAAGAAGCCAATTAATTAGTATTAATTATTATTGTTAGAATATTTGAGACAGTAAAAATGCATTTTGTGCTTTTAATATTATATTTTATTAATCAACTATGTTAGGTACATTTCATCACCTCATAAAGTACTAAAGATTCGTTACACATTTGATATTGCTTTCAAGAGCTATATGTTATCATATTTTTGTAGCAATATTTGTGAACACACTTGAGATTGGTTGGGCACTCCTCGTATTAGAAGGTTTTTTTTCCTTGGCCTTAGAAGGTTTTTTTTTTTCCTTGGCCTTATATATGTTTGTGTTCTCTTTTGGGATATTCTTAGTCCCATAAATCTTCTCTATTGACCCCTCTCGATACCTTTCGAGTCGTGCTCTCTCAAGTTGCTACTTCGCCTCTCAAGTTGCTACTTTGCCAAGTTGTGTACTCACATTCTTGCAATCGTTAAAGCTTTTCTTCTCCAAGTTGTGTACTTGTATTCTTGCAAACCTAGATCCAAATAGGGGTATCAAAGGGGGTTTCAACGTCTTAGACAAAGTTGTGACACCCTCCACTTGATTTCCTTAGATTGGGATGAAATCTAATGAGCGTTGATTTCCTTAGATTGGGATGAGATCTAATGAGCGTTCATAGGTCGAAAAATATTGCAATAGAATTTGTAAGGACACGGCGTTATTAGGCTTCTTATGTAGGTTTGTTTTAGTCTCTATTTGCACTATTGCTAGTACTACACATGCTATTTCATCCTTTTGCGTAGAACTTTTTATCGTTGTCGATTCTACAAGTAAGAGTCCTTATAGCCTCCTTTGTACTATGTTATAGAGCATAGGTTGGTTTGTGTATATTTTTCTCTATACATGCAACTTTTGTATCAAGTACAATCAATGGCCAAATGTATTTTGTTTTAGTTCTCGAGGACAATATGGATGGGACCATCCATCTATTGTAGGTTTATATGATGTGTCATGTATTGGTTTTAAAGGGCCTTTGGAACATTGCAAATGAAATTGAAAAAAGTCTCGATGGTATTTCAAAAGTTTGTAGCAAGAGCAATTAAAAAATTTTGTGTGTAGGATGCTATAGGTTTTCGTTTTGCTCCATTTAATATTAAAGCATAACCATTACATATTCTTGAGTAGATTCATTAGAATAGGAGAGAGAGAGAGAGAGAGAGAGAGAGAGAGAGAGAGAGAGAGAGAGAGAGAGAGAGAGAGAGAGAGAGAGAGAGAGAGAGAGAGAGAGAGAGAGAGAGAGAGATTCTTTGATTGTGTTGTTCGTTAAACATACCATGATCCCACATATTTACTTATCTAAGATAGCTAAGCATGTTTGGATGCTCTTGCACATTTTTTTGCTTACTTGGATAAGCAATTAGAGAGAACATATGGATGAAGGTGAGTCATATAGTTTTTTGACAACAATCTTTGATACAAATGAGATTTTGCCAGCACAACTCACTTGTGTAAGACTATTCTCAATGGACTTCTTAGTTTTTATCAAAGTTTTGTATCTACTCTTCCTTTGATTATGAAGGGCAATTCGAATGCTTTGTCATTTGATGAGTTGGTTTTTATTTTGCTATAAGAACAACAATGTGGGCAAAATAGGTACATTTGCATCTTGCTGAGACCAAGCTTCAATGGCTAGTCAAAAAGGTAAAGGAAAAGCTTTCCTTTCTACTACTAAGCAAAAATATGCAAATGCTATTTAGACAAAGAAGGCTAGTCAAGATAAGAAGAGAGATATTTTGCAAATATTATAAGATAGAAGATCATGTCATTAAGGATTGTCCTAAACTAGTTGCAAAAGAGGCCAAGCAGAAAGAGGCTACTATAGGTAAGAATCTGCATATGTTGTGTAAGATATAGAATGGGCATTTATTATATAATGTAGTTACGATCGTACTACACATATGTGTTGTATGTTTGTTTTGCATTCAGATGCGTGGTACCACCAAGAATATTGCTTCTATATATGTAATCTGCTCACTTCTCTTGAGCTTTCCTCTAGGGGCAATATTGTGCTATGTGCCAAGCATATTGCTTCTGTATGTAATTTGCTCACTTGTGTTGAGCTTTCCTCTAAGGGCAATATTGTGCTGTGTGCCAATAACTCTTGTTAAGTGTTGAAGCTTTGAGTTATGACCCTACTACATATGGTTCTTGTGTGTTTGTGTATTCAAATGTGGGATACTTTGATGGTGGTGCCACGAAGCATATATGTATTATGTTCACTTCTCTTGAGCTTGCCTGTAAGGAGAATATTGTGATTGTGCCAATAACCCCTCTTATCATGTTAAAGGAATTGGGAAAGTTTTGTTGATTGTTGTTAATGGTACTCCACCCTTACGAATGGAAAGAGGCTAGCATGATGGTTGTAGGTGTCTCCTTCTAAGTATATGTTGTATAAGATATAGAGTAAGCATTTAGTATACAATGTAGCTATGACTATACTACACATGATTATCATATGTTTGTGTTGTATTCAGATATGTGGTACTTTGATAGTAGTATCACTAAGCATATTACTTCTATATGTAATCTACTCACTTCTCTTGAGCTTGCCTCTAAGGGAAATATTAGTCTATGTGCCAATAACTCTTGTTATAGTGTTAAAGGAGTTATGATCCTACTACATATGATTCTTGTATGTTTGTTGTGGATTTAGATTTTGTGATACTTTGATGGTGGTGCCATGAAGCATATTGCTTCTATATGCAAGTAATTCACTTGTCACTATCAGTAGCAACCATCGAGACCCTATAGACTGCTCATCAAGTGTTTCAAGCCAGTCGTGCATGCTCATACACGAGGATGTAGCGAGCTTACCATTGAATCCGATCGTTGTAGTCCTCTTCCTCGAATCCTTTGATGGCTCTATGATTCAAGGCACTAGCTCAAGCAAGCTCCATCGCCATGCTCTAAGCTCCAATCTTCATAGTCGCTCGTGCGAGTAAAGAGAAGAGAAGAAGGAGATGATGAGATGAGGAGAAGAAGAGCTTCTCCATGGTCCCTCACACTCACACACTTCCTCTCTCCCTCTCTCATGCATAATCAAGAAGCAAAAACAGGAACAAGAAGAGAGCCAGTTTGCATATACACTAAAAATGAGCTTATCCATTCACTTTTTGGCTTTTTTATACATGCCCTTCTCCCCTTGGGCACCCAATCCATTTCCATGACTGGCCATTCGACCTTGGTCCTCTTTTTTACTCTTTTCCTATTCGTTTCTATTCTCATGGCTCCTTTATATATGCCTTTTCATTTACGACTTGCACAAGAGGGAGCTTGGCGCTCTTTTACAAGGACTAAAATGCGCTTTATCTCACGTCCCTTTTTCTTGATTTAATTTAATTTTTCACCCTCTTGGTCTTCTTTTTCCATCAGGTTGTGTTCTTATGCTTCTTCACAAGTCTTCTTTGCGCCTTGTGTAATTTCGAGAGTTAACATTATCCCCCTTCTAAGTGAGTGCCACTCCCATGGCATTAGATGGTATGGATTGGAGAGGTTGAGAGTGGTCTGTGAAATGGTACTTGGCAATTTTTAAAAATCGGTCATGTGTAGGATAAGCTTGTGACATATGATCGAAGACTGCTCATGCTGAATATATGTGGACTAATCAAAGGGGGCCTTTGACATTGTTGGCTAGTTGCACAATTGTAGAATGTAATTATAAAGGAAAAATAGGTGCACTACCTAGGGGGTGTGTCTGCCTTATCGTGTAGTGCATTGTATAAGTAGTATTGGGATTGGGAGATATGTCGAACCATAAGCAAGACTGAGGTGTTGTTCCACAATTAAGGACCCAATTCATGGAAGAGGGAGGTATTGTGCATGACTCAAGGAGACAGGTCTATCACAATTTCATGCCCTTGATGTGCCCTGAGTGCATGAAGTGGGGAGGGGCTAGGGATTTAATGGTCCTTAGATGTAGTGTTCATGGTACTCATACATTAAAAATGAGAGAATTTTGTTTTTTTTTGTGCAAGGGATGATACTAAGTTGCATCCCGTTCTCTTATAGGGGTAGAGTTGGGTGGAGGTTTAAGTGACTTACTTAGGAAGGACTGGCTTAGCATATAGCCTTTTAAGTTAACTCTCACGTTCAAAGATGTAGTGGATAAAAATGGGTGGTTACACCTCATAAACTGACTATTGCTCATATCCTCTAGTAGGTTCATACAAAAGGTTGACAATAGGGTAGCACTCATAATCATGAGTCTCTAGTCATAGCACAACCATCTATGCCCGCATTAAAAAGAGGAGAAATAAGTGCTCTTCCTCTACAATAGGCTTTTTATTAAGAAGGGTTCTTAGAAGACATAGATAGTTACAAGTGGTAATAAATGGAATTTGGGCATGAAGAAACCTCATGAGAAAGTGCACCATAGATGGGAAAATATATTTTTTAGTGAAGGTCACGCACTCCTCAAGAGTTGCAACATTAACATTGTAAATTCATGGGAAATCGTACCTTCCATGCACCTCCAGATCAAAATCTACTCCATATCTCTCCTTGGGTAGGGCATGTAGGTTGGGTTATCCCTTTCATATGGCAATGTATTGCAAAAAGCCATCCACTCCTCCATATTGTTATCCCATATGTTCCTTCTTCACTTTGGATGTGATTCATAGTGCCTAGCTATTCTAGGCTCATCCATCACTTTATCCTCCCAATATCTAGCTAGTTCCCTTTGCCACAACATTAGTTGCCTTGCCCTTTCTTCTAGCCACCTTTTTCCTAGCTACATTGAAAGCTTGATTACCTCCTCTACCACCCTTGGTGGCAGTACTCAATCAAGTGATCGGGGATAGGAGAAGATGAATTTGAATGGGTTACAACAACTTTCATATTGCTTCTCTAGAATTAGTTATCATGCCCAATTGACTAGCATCAAGCACTCTTCACATTGAGGGATAGGGACTTCACGCATTGGTTGAGGCTTGGTACTAAGCTTTCTTTGTGAAAACTTCACCAATTACCTCATGTGCCTCATTTTCACAATTCTCTCTGGGTGTGGGATAATTGGGGTATGGTCATGTGCTTCCGCTTTGCAACTTTGGTTATGGGGGTGGACTTGGCACATTGAGCTACTTTCTCTTCATTCCCTTGCTCAAAATCAGGCCCGTCTTCAAGACTTGGCTCTCTCGGCTCCTTAGTAGGGGGTTGTGCTTATTGCTTTTGTTCCCCAAATCCCAGCAGATCAAGCTCTTGCGTAGATAACCCTGCCTTGGTTAGATGTTGACTTTGCTCTTCCATACTTAAGATGGTACTAGCCCTGAGTGACTTTTCATGGAGAACATATCTTAATGCTCTCTTTGTGAGTTCTAATCTCCTTTTGAGCCCATCGATCATTTCTTCTCCTTCCGCTTGAGTGATATTCAGCATCGTGTTTAGAAAAGGCTACTTGGCACTGTGCCAACATCCCCATCTCTATTGCTTTCACTTTTCCTTTAGCATTATGCGCTTGCTTTCTAATAGCTCCAAGTGCTCTCCTAAATCCTTGATTCCAACATCATTCCTTTTTGCCTATCTTTCAGCTTTCGCTTTTATCTATTCGAGATTTTGGTTTTGCTCTCATGAGCAGATGGTCAGTTGTTCTTGCTCTCTCCATATCACAAGCATCTTGTCTTTGTCTTGGCCATGGTGTTCCACCAACTCCTTTAAGATGCCATGCTCATGGAATGCTGCATGGAGTTTATTTTGCAACTCCGCCATCTTCTTCATAGCCTCTTCATCTCTTTGCGTCTTTATGGCCTACAGATCTTGTCTCAACTCATCCCTTTGTTGTTTCAGCTCTTTGTTTTCTAACTCTAGACATTTGTTTTCTTTGCAGTTAAAGGCACATAGTTGCTCTAATGCCATGTAGCTTTCTCTTTCTTCCTTGCACAGATCCCGCAAATACTCATCACCCTATCTTGCCTTCAAGGCCTCTTTCAACATCATCACTTCCCTTGTGAATATTGTCATTTGCCTTGTCTTTTCTAGTTAGAAGGCTACAAAAGCATATTTTTCTGCTTCTAGCTCAAAAGCACAACTTTTCTCTCGTCATTCATTCTATCACAATGACTTTGGAGCTCTTTCACTAGCTCATCATACTCCGTGTTTTGCACTACCGACGGTACCAAAGTGGTTGATCTCTCAAGGCGTGGCACCTCAGTACCTTGGCAGGATTCTGCATATCAGTTGAATCTCTTTTCCAAATTCGCAAAGTTTTTTCCATGTTGCTGGTCTCTTGGCTCCTACCGTTGGGGCCCCTTCTGATAATGTTGGTGCCAGCTCATGCACTTTGCCTAGTAGATACTGCACCCATGCCATCATGTTACTTTCATTGACTACTTCTGTGGCTCCTTATGTTGAGGTGGTTGTGGGAGCCACGATTGATGGTAATGTATACATGGGGGCCTTTCCCTTGCCCTCTACCACTGGTCTTTGTTCACCCTTCTCTGCAGTAGCAGCACTTGTTCCATACACATCTTCATGTGCCGCGGGCTCATCATGGCTAGTTCTTGAAATTGAGAGGTTTGTTATGCTAATCTTTTGATGGCAACACATGCTCCTCCACATCTCATCTTAACATTTAATCCTCCTCTTGCTTCTTTTTATATTCCTTTTCAAGTTTCCTAGACTCTTCTTTAGCCCTATGTAGGTCTCTACTTTCGTCATTAGTGGTTTTGGTGTTCTTGATGGAAATCCTTAGCATAATTCTTCATCTCTCTCCCTAACTAGATGGTGCTACGCTTTGCTTTCCTTACTCATTGACTATTTTCTTGCTTGAGGTTTCTTGTTGTTGAGTTCGACAGTCAGCTTCCCTATTCTTAGCCGCTTGCTTAGCTTCCTCCTGCTTTTGTTGAATCTTGTTAGCTTCTTCTTCTCCAAGGTTCCTTCTAAAGAAAGAGACGGGAGGGCTCAATGTAATGGGTGCGTGGTGATGCTCATGGATTGGCAATTGTTCTAGTGTTTCCTCCACTTCCTCTTCTTTGTCCATCTCCCCCCAACCTCTTGTATTAGGTTAGCACTCCTCCAAAACCTATGTTAGATGCCTTGGATATAGGTATTTTCCTTCTAACTTAGCCTTCATCTTTGGGAATTCTTTGCTTGTGGCTCTTGGAGCTGATGTTAGCACCTTAGTTGATGCCTAGATTGTCGTTTGGACATAGGAGTTCAGATTTACTTCGTCTAGTGCCATTGTTGTAATACTCTCGAGCAGTGGTACACCTATCCTGTTCACGAGTGCATTGTACCTTTGGCTCAAGAAGAGAGCATGCACCATCTTAGCTTGCAATCTGAATATGGGCTTGGCAATATGTTTGCTAGGATGATTCCATCATTCATGTACACTTATTGCTTACTCATCCCTAGCATGCCATACATGTCTCTCTTTGGCCTTTTTTTGGCTTATCCATTAGGTCTAGAGCTTTCTTAACCAACTCTAGGCAAAGCACAACTTCCACACTCTTGGTTACATCCCCTTGTTTGACCACCACTATATCATTGTTCTTCTTGATATAAATGGATTTGAGAAATTTTGTGCACTTGTTGTGATCTATTTTCCAGCCAATCTTCTTGATGTACTTGGCTAGATTGTATTGCTTGACAATCTGCATGGCTGCATCCTCAGATGCTATAAGTTCTTCCAAGTTATGTACGCTTCAGTATTGTAACTGGTTAAAAATCTGCAACTCTGTAGTTAAGTGATATTTGTTCTGTTCTTCCTAAAAAAATAGGACGTGCCGTTTGGATTCCTATCATAACACAATAGCTCACAATGAGTTCTCCTTGAAGGACAAGTTTTGCTTAAAAAGCAAAGTGGCTAGAAGGAAACATGATCAAATAGTGAAATGTATAAGCCAAGGAATGAAAAACTAGAAGGAAACATGATCAAATAGTGAAATGTATAAGCCAAGGAATGAAAAAATTTCATACCAATCAATCCATACATTCCACGCAAGAACTTCGTGAAGCATTTTTCACTAAATAAAAATTCAAATCATCCTTCTCTTTGGAGTTTAGTCATTTTTTGATTCATATTCACCTTCCACCTTACTTCACCTTTCACCTTACTCCCTCCCCTCTTGGAACGATGAGAATTGTAGCATCATTCTTGGGTAACTTAGAAGTTATGACTCTGTTGGGTTTACTATTTGCCTCTACAGTCATCCTCATCGTACGTCGATGGTTGCCAATATATATGCATCCAATCATGATCATCCTCAAGGCAAGAAATATACTTAGTTAAGGTTCCATATTCATGCTTTCTTTGTGAGTCACCCTTTAGTATTGCAGAGATAGCATCAAGGTGAACTAGTGAGGTTTTCCAAGTGTCCATCTCTACTCAAACAACTTTTGTTCTAGTGCCCAAGAATATCAAGATGTTACCCCAATCCTTTATTACTCGAGCATTTCTCAACCATGGCCTACCTCTAACAGAATATCATAGTCCACTCCATAACTATGAAGTTAATCGAGAATTGGATTCTTGCTATCTTTAGATGCCAATCTTTTACCAAATGGTCTGACTTTCATTCCATTCGCTAGTGTAACACTAAATCATGCAGTTTTCACTAGTATGTTTTCCCAAGCTTGCAGAATTGCGTGGCTAAGCACACTAACTCTTGCTCTTGTGTCCACAATTCCTTTTCGTGTGGCATCACCTAATGCAACAACAGGTAAGATTGCTTGCATTCTCATGCCCTCACAAAAGGCATTCGCTTGTAGAGATTTAGACAATTGATTTAGTGTTAAGCTTGGTATATCCATCTTTGCATCATGGTTAGGCAAGTCAGTCACTCCATATCCATTGGGTGTAATATTTCTACACAATTAAAAATTAGTTGGTAAGTTCGAAAGTTAATTAGTCAATTAATAAGCTAGTAAGATTACTAAATAAAGTAAAAACTAACTAACGTTAATAACTAATGATTTTTATTTAATTAAAAATATATGTTAAAAAAAAGACAGTCATAATCCGATTAATTTCTTATATTGACAAGGATCATAACCACCCTTCACGGAAGTTACAACGTGAACGAGAGTTATGAGCCATATTAATCACTAGTATTAATGTGTATAGTATGGATGGTTCAAAAATATTAGATTTTTGGGCCAAAACTAGCATATTTTAGAGATTTTAGATATTGTCCTAAAAAGATATGGAGATTTCTAGAACGGAATGTCATAAAAAAAAAGAAAGGAAAGTGATATTTTAATTAGTTTTAGAGATTTTATAAAAGAGAGAGAGAGAGAGAGAGAGAGAGAGAGAGAGAGAGAGAGAGAGAGAGAGAGAGAGAGAGAGAGAGAGAGAGAGAGAGAGAGAGAGAGAGAGAGAGAGAGAGAGAGAGAGAGAGAGAGAGAGAGAGAGAGAGATTGGTGAAATCACGCGCCATGATCGCAGTTTGTAGACAGTAGATAGCACTTCGAACATGGAGAAAAAGAAGGAGTGATCTGAAAGATTTCTAACCAAGTGTCTTGGCAAGTGTCTTGGAGTCTTACCCTGCTTTCGAAGCCAATGGAACCATTAGATTTATGATTTGAGCATCAGATCACTGATTTTTCCAAGATCCCCTCCACAAAGAGTTCTTTTTCTCAGCCACAGCCCCTCTTCTCTAATTCTCTATAAATATGAGGCATGGAGAGACACAAGGAATCATAAGGAGACCCGGAGAGGTTGAGAGAGAGAGAGAGAGAGAGAGAGAGAGAGAGAGAGAGAGAGAGAGAGAGAGAGAGAGAGAGAGAGAGAGAGAGAGAGAGAGAGAGAGAGAGAGAGAGAGAGAGAGAGAGAGAGAGAGAGAGAGAGAGAGAGAGAGAGAGAGAGAGAGAGAAGAGAGAGAGAAGAAAGAAAGAAAGTTATATTAACGTCTTCTAAAGACCAAAACTGGCCTATGAGACAAACTGTGATACAACTGATGAGGTCCAGCTATCCAAAATAAAAGTGCTGAATGAAAAGCTAAAAACTGGAGACTGAAAATACGGTGCTGTGAGTGTGATAAGTGTCGTGTATGTGTATGTGCGTATGTAGCTATGGTACTCCAGATAATGGCTACAAAAGGGGAACAAATGTCGGCTGTGATAGGGGAACAACTGCCAGCTGTGATAAAGTAGTGCGATGTGTATATGTAACAGATGCAGGGAGATATACTATCCTAGGATGTAGTAGCAGTCGTTGAAGTCACTAATAGCAAGTGATCCCTCCTGGATGCAGGATGTGGTACATCAGCGGTGGAGAAAGAGCAAACTGGAGGTATGAGATCTAGTGTGTCGAGTGTCGTCGGATCTCAGTCTACTGTCGATGTAGATCAAGAATCCTCCGGATCTCCTGTCGGTGTGGCTGTGGGGTCCGAAACCCATGGATCCTCGTGCGGCGTTGGGTACGCTGGTCCTCAGCCTGCTGTAGTGTGAGCCTGGAGGTCTGGCTGGAGGCTGGTACAGTAGCTCTCACTCTGTCTGTCTGAAAGAACTGTGTAATAGTTGTCTGGGTGGGCCCCTCTCTGACTGGGACCCGCTGTGTGCTCTGCTCTCTGATGTGCCATGCCTCTCCTAGAAAACGACCAAATGATCTCTGATCCATATCAGTCATACATCCCTGAAGTGAGCTGCTCAATGTCTATCTAGATCTCAACTCTGAGTATGCCGGGCATCTGAGAACAAAATGCTCCTCACTCTTCACCTCTGATCTGCAAAGGGGGCATATCCTCTCCTCCCGTGAGATGCCACTGGCTCTGCCACTCTCAATCATAAGCTGATGTGATGATACCCTGAGTTGTCCAATAAGAACTCTCAATCGATGTGGCATATAGATCTGCATATATCTCGGAATCTCTATGAATCCCTGCTCTGATATGCTCAAGAACTGTGTATAATAATGTGCCATCTTCGATGGCAGGGCTGTGCAGGGCTGACCCATGTCCTCTGTATATAAATATGCCATATCTCCTGTCTGATGACTCTGTTCCTCTCAGAGAGAGAGAGGGTGTAAGTGGGAGCCTAAGTATCATATAGAAGAGGTGGGAGTCTATCAATGTCCAGCCCATGTCTGTCAAACCAAGCTCTAGTCTGTGCATACCATGATGTGGTATCTCTGTATGCAATGCGATCTCTGTCCATATCCTGAAATCTGTGTAGGAAGTAGACTATCTGAAATAGTGCCTCTACTAGCATGGGCGGTGTGGCAAGCTCTGCTCGCACAATGTCATGTGGGACTGAGGCCTTGCTGCGAATCAATCTAGATATCATGATCACCTGAGGTCTCTCCATCAATGTCCATACATAATCGGCAAGGCCTGGCCTCCATATAGCTGCTCCATACATCAGTGCTGGAGTGACTAGAGTATCGAAGAGCCACCCCTTGGTGCGGGGCTCCTGGAAATGTGCCTGATGACACTATCACTCCATAAGAACCAATGCTGAGTGTCCTCTAGTGCGGCGGTCACGAGCTGCCTGTGTCATCGAGAAAATCCCTGAAGCTGCTGTAAAGGTGACTCCCAAATATACATATGATCCACTGACCTCAATACTCCCTCCTGCTGCCATGAAAATACTCTGTCTGCGTATCTAAGATGATGTATGGAATATAAGAACCTTGGTTTTACCAAGGTTCATTGTCATGCCTCTCTGTATGCAAAAATCATCCAATGCTAATAAATGCTGTTGTAATCCTTGAGCTAAATCTGAGACCAATACAATGTCATCTGCATATAGTAAGATATGAACTGTGGCTCCACTGAGATCTATACCTCCACCGGCTCGCTGTTGAATAAACTCTACTATCTCATCAATGTATAGCCCAAATCGAGTCGGTGAGAGTGGGCATCCTTGTTTCACACCAATGGTGCTCACAAGGGGATCTGATATACCTCCCGGACATCTTACTCTGCCAGTAACTCGCTCATATAGTGCATAAATACCCCACATCATGTCATCATCCACCCCCAGATCAAGTAGGCGTCTGAAAAGCCTCTCTCTCGAAACCGTGTCAAAGGCTTTGCGGAAATCCACAAAGCAACAATACAATCTCTGTTTCTTCACTTGTGTCTGGTCGATCAGACAACAGAGAGTGAAGATGTGGTCTATGGTAGAAAATGCCCGTCTGAACCCTGCCTGTCCGGGTGCGCGCATGCACTCTCTCTCTACCAGCGTGCTGAGCTCCTCCTCCATCACCGTGCCATAAAGTTTGGCCAAAACTGGCCCAATCATGATGGTCCTATACGTGTTAGGATCCATAGGATCCCCTGACTTGTGGATAGGTACAATGGTGTGCTCTGTCCACGAGTCAGGGAACCCCTCAGACAATGCACGGTTGAAGAGGTGAGCAATGAGTGGAGCCAATGTGTCTCTGCCATATATAATATGCTCTGCCTGAAGATCAAGAGAGAGAGAGAGAGAGAGAGAGAGAGAGAGAGAGAGAGAGAGAGAGAGAGAGAGAGAGAGAGAGAGAGAGAGAGAGAGAGAGAGAGAGAGAGCTCAATTCCCCCTATCCCAGTCTTCAACTAAGCCATCTTCTCTTACACTTTTCCATCTCAAAATCCATTCCTTCCTTATCTCTCGAATCTATTTGCGGACAATGTCCCCCAAATGAAGAATGTCGCATGCAGATGGCAATCCTGCAACTAGCAACGAAGCTTGGGCGAAGGCATCACTATCAATCCAGTTGCGGTACCCGTCGTAAGTAATGTATTTCCAAATTGATAGATGCTTGCTTTGGTTCTCATATGAGACACGTTAGGCCCCATACTATGATGCATGAATATAGGTCATCGAAAAGGATAAATTTCATCTCACATATTCGAAAGATGGAGCTTGCAAAGTACATGTATCAAGGGAAGTTAATTGCACCTAGTTGCATATGATTTATTTGTTGATAGAGCAATTACAAGGAAGAATCGATCAGGGGTTATGAATGCCATAATAGTAAAAAGAATGACATTAAAACACGTTCATAGAATCGCTCTTTGATCCCAAGGGGGGGAGAGCGAATATGGAATGGAATTGTTATCGTGTTTATTCTTGTATTGTTTGGGAAAAATACATTTGGTATTTGTTGGTTGATCGAACAACTCTCTAAAGGCTTGTACATTCAATTGATTGTTGGATTGTGGTTTAGATGATTACTCCAAGTGCTTGTGATTGATGGTAAATTCATGGCAAGGGGTCTGTGATGACAAATTTCCATGGGGAATAAAGGAATGTTTTCTTGGAAGATGATATTAGGTTGATTTCCTTGATTGTGCTTGATTCTTAATTGGATTAATTAAGGAAGGATATTTTGCACGAGTGGATCATCTTCAAGGTCACACCGCACTTCAACTCGAGAGGGCACTACTCGATTCACGGGTCGAAGGTCGAGTGGTGAAAAGGCCAACCATGGAATTTGTATCTCTCTCCTAGGCCGCTTCGGGTCAGCATGTGGAGCTCTGGACACCCCTTGCCTAGTCTAGAATGGAGTTGTAGAGATCGCTGTGAGCCCAACGTCTAGGGCATTGGAAGATCCTATTCTAGATAATGGATGGAAATTATGGTGCCATGTTATTTGGACCGGGTACTTATGTTGGACAAAAGGGAATATATAATTTCTCCTGTATGGGTAGGAGACAAAGATTAACTTGAAGATAAGGAACTTGTTTTTCAAAAGGACTGCTAGCTCTGTTTTCGTGTCTGTGCCATAAATTACGCAAAAGAACCCTATTCCCTAAAAGGCCTAAAGGAAGCTAGTTTTAAATGTCACACATAAATGTGATAGGACCTAATTAGATAACTAAAGAATGCCTATTAAGGGAAGTGGGTGGGTGAGAGCGGAATTTTGGTGCCGGGAAGTGCTTAAAAATAACTAAAAATTATGAATTTCAAGGGAAAAATATTCACCGTCAAAGGCGGCGGCTCGATCTAGGACGATTTTAAGCATAAGCAGTCGACGGGCGCCCAAGTGACACATCCAGATTTTTAGTAATTTTTCTGTCAGTCAGGACGGGATGTGGGAGCTGCAGGCCGGTTCGGGATGCCGAGAGGGACGACAAAAAATTTACAGCACGACAATCGGAGTCCGTATGAGGAAGTGGCCAAAAAACTGGCCGGGGTGCCCAAAACGGGCCAAAAAGGAAATTTCAAAAGGTGTGAATAGAGGGGGGTGACCTTTGGCACCCCCCCCCCCCCCCCCCCCCCCCCCCCCCCCCAAGAATGGAGGTTGAAGGCAAGCTATGAATCCAATGGTGGCAGAGGGCTTCCACATTCGACATCCGCTCCCTATCGCTTCGATCCACGCGGGGAATGGCAGCCTGTAGAGGGAGAGAGAAAATCAGTCTTTCTCTCTCCTCCCTCTCTCTCTTCTAAAGGCAAGTTCATGTGGGAAGAAGGAGGAAGAAGAAAGAATGGTGGAGGCTTGTCCGGCATGGATCGGATTGCTCCACGGGCTTGGAAATGGTGATTGGTGATTGTGCTGGACATGAAGTGCTGTTGATTTTTAGATTTACAGCCATGGACATAAAACCCGAAACATGCAAATAAGCGGTAATTCAAAATTTTCAAAGGAAATTTGAGATTTTATGGCTTTTGATTGATGAAATGTTGTTCATGTGGGCTAAAAATTGTTTATGTTGCTGTTTTCCATGAGTTCTTGCTGGTCATAATCAGAAAATCAGAAAAATATGCATCTTGTGGTTCAAAATAACATGCTAAAACACGTAAAATATGAAAAATCAAGGGAAAATGATGGTTTTTTGGCATAAAAATGGATAAGTGAATAGGAACATCAACTAAACTTTCATTTTTCTGCAAGAATGAACTAAGGGCCACAGCCCATAACCTGTTTTGAATTTTCAGTAGTTAAATAATGCAGAAAATAAGGGAAAATACAAGAAAAGGGTGGAAAAACCTTAAAAAATAGGGGAAAAATATATTTTGGGTTTCGAAAAATAAGGATAAATAAGAGCAATGTTTGTGAATGTTTGTGGGGACTGAAGCATGAGGATTTGCCTCAGCTCAACCCCACCTTCTTGTTCTAGTGCGTCTTTTTCCGGTTTTTTCACATAAAATGATGGTAAAATGCCTCATAAATCTATCCAACGATGCAATATTTAAACGGGGAAGAGTAGAGAAGTTGAAATATGTCTAAATTCCGTGTGAGATGATGGGAAAGTTGTTAATTTCTATGCATAGCATTTAGGACAGATGATAATTAAAATTAAGAGCTTAGTAGCATGAGGATCACCTCGGTGCTAGGCCCATGCAACGAAGCACGAACGGTAGTTGGAAACCATTAAAAGAATGGTTTTGCACTTGTGCACGATACTGTTTTGCTAAATGTTTGAGCACTAGGCATCCACCAAATGCATAGAGTATGAAAAGAATTTAGAAAGTATCAGTGACGAGCTCCTGGACATGCATTGCAATTGGTTTATTGGAACCTGACCTACGATGAGAGGCAGTGAGGTACCCATGTTGTAGGCTAGTCGTGGGGTCTAGGGGAAAGAGAAGTAAGGACAATGGTACATTCTTGGACACACTTATTTGGTACCTTGAGCGACTTTTGTGCGAAATGTCTATATGTTGAGCGACACATCGAGGGGCCAATCCCCAAGGTGTAGGAGAGTCGCAGAGGGTTGACGGCATTCAGCCGTAGGAGGAACCCCATGTGTATGTGATTTGAGCCTTTTGGCTATGTGAAAGGGACTCCCTCTGAGGAGTAATATTGAGTTAGGATCAGTTGGACTACAACGTATTACAAACGCAATGTTTAGGAAGGCAAAGATTTTGATAGACGCTCCTGGCCGCGAGGCCGAGGGGTTGTCTTGTGCGTAGTGACGAGGCCCGGCTAGTGCATGAGCCAGTGGTGGCCCGTTTTTAGGTCCATCAGTGGTGCGTCTGCCGGGAGCCGCTTAAAAGTGGCGGTTCTCAAATCCTGGTTGTTTAGGGACCAACTAGCAGTTTATGCCAAAGGATACTGAGATTGATCCGTTATTTATTGATAAGCATCGTCTAGCAGAAATTCAAAAGCAAGAAAGAGACGAAAGAGCTAGGCGACGTGCTAAAATTTTTAGGAGATATTCCCGTAAGCGTAGCGGCGCTGAACCCTTACGAGGGAGTGGATCTAGTGGTCTTGGGGCCAGAAGCAGTAAGTTAGGAGAAGGTGGAAGCTCTAGTGCTCCCCTTCCTTCTATAAGCCAGTCCACGTGATGTACGGGAGGTGTAACCCCACCGTCCCCTATTCCTAGTGCAAATCCAATCCTTGTCATGGCGCAGCCTATTGCAATTGCAGCAGGAACGACGGATTTGTCGGCTCTAGGTTACCCACTACCCATTTTTAATGGGCTAGTTGAGGAAGATGCGAAACTCCACATTAGGGAGTTTCAAAAGCTGATGTTTAACTGTCGCATCCAAGAAGAAGGACATTTAATGATGTTCTTCAATATGACTCTCAAAGGAAGAGCCGCTATATGGTATCATGGTTTAGAAGCCGAAACCATATTGAACATTGATGCATTTTATGGAGCTTTTCGAAGGGAGTTTGCCCCTGAAAGGGGTGGGCAATATTGGTTGCGTGTACTCAACGTGACCCGCCAAGAACCACACGAGGATATTCGTGCTTATGCGAAGAAGATAAAAGAGGTTTTCCGTAAGTTGGACACCTCTATTCCTATCCCCGCAGCTGCCCAATTGCAATATTTCCTTCATGGTTTGGACTTTAATATCCAATTGCAGTTGAGTAGTGTCCCCTTGGGGGATATAGATACTGCCATTACACGAGCACAAGAGGTGGAATCCCGACTACAAGAGCCTATGCTTCTCGAGGAAATTCGAATATGGGTTTAGTATTGGGAAACAATATGGCAATGGCCAATGGCAGTAGTGGTCAAGGGATAGCGATGGCTAACCCTAATGGGAGAGAGAACATGATGCAGAATGTGCCTTTATTACCAGCTCCCCCTAGCATGTCGATGCCTATGGAATGTCAAATGGCTCCAAATGGTGGAGGCCAGGCGGTTAATTCTAATACCATGCCTGTGGCTCAATAACCAGGGCCTAATCGAATTGTTAGGCCGATGGAACGACATGCTAATGACCAAGGCTATGAGTCGAGTGCTTCCAATGTTCTTGGCGAGGTTAAGGACATGATGAAGCATTATACCGACATGATTACGGAGCAGTATTGACAAATAGCCGTTGATGTCAACTTCCTTAAAAAATAATAAAATTTGATAGGAAGTAGATACCCAGAGGAGGGTGCACCTTCGAGGTTTAGTTGCAAATGGTGTGGTGGGCAGCACTATCCAAGAAATTGCGCAAATGTTAAGTGCGACATTTGTGGAAAATCCGGCCATTTAGCAGCTACTTGCTGGAGTAAGATCAGTTCCCTCCAACGAGGTAGTCAGCAACCAGGGCCTGTTAATCATCACGTGCAAGGAAATGATTCCTAGCGAGAAGACGAGCCTAAACAAATACTTCAACGACCAAAGACTATAGTGGAAGAGCTACCAAGTGGTAGTGGGGTTAGTTTGATTGAGACTGTACGCGTTAACGATGCTGAAACCTCTAATTTGCGAGCTGTACTTACCAGAGGTCAAAAGGGTAGATAAGCCGACAAGGATAAGCCTGCTGACGGAAACCCTAAACAAGGCGACAAAGGAACTCAAGTTTTGGATCGTGCCATGGAAGGGGGACCTTTGAAGCCCGTAGAGAGTAAAGCTAATAAGGAACCATCAAAGAAGAAGGTGAAAGTTAAAAAGGAGGCATTAAAGCCAGTTCAGCGACCTAAAGAGCGGATGGTTTGGCGTGAAAAGCGAGCTCTATCAAACTATCATGAATTCGATTTAGCGAGCTCTCTTTGCGAAGTCAAGCCGGATGTGAATCTCTTACAGCTTATTAAGCTTTCCCCAGGAGTACGCAAGGAATTTAGAAAGATCCTACGTACCGGGTATATCGTCGAACCTTTGGGTATTGCGCGAGTTGGTGATGACTGGTTCGAGCATGCTGAGAAGCATTGCCCAAGGGTTGCAGCCTATGCCGATGGGATATTAGTAGATTATGCCATTGTCGACACGGGATCATCTGTTAACATTATGAGTTCTGAACTGATGGAAAGGTTGGGTCTTGCGATCCAGAAAGATACCTCCACAATTCTCAGAATGGCAGATGATAGTTTGAGATAGCCAGAAGGCTGCATTACTAAGGTCCATGTCACTGTTGCAAATGTAGAATGCCTGTTGGACTTTAGGGTGATTCGTTTTGCAGGCCGTCCAAGTTACCAAGTATTACTCGGACGACCTTGGATCTTGCAAGCGGACTGCCAAGTGGATATACCTGCCGGTCGACTAATATTCGGCAGAGGTGCCCAGCGTGTGGTGGTTGATGCTTATCTTGAGTCCCCGCAGAGTGAGAGAGCTCCTCTATCTTCTACAGAATTGGAGACATTAGAAGATTTATCTGCCAGTGAGACATCATCGAGTGATGAGTCCAAAGAAGGATCCACCACGGAAGACATCTATCAGATCACTTTGAATGAGCCGATATAGGCCCAAGATCGTATAAGAGATGCAGATGTTATCGAGCTAGACCTTGGTATGCCTGATGATTCGCGGCCAATCAAATTAGGTTCTATGCTCAGTTCAACAGAAAGGGAGGACTATGTGGCCTTGATCCAGGAATTCTGTGAAATCTTTGCCTGGAGTTATGATGAGTTGAGAGGCATCCCTCCTAGTCTTGCTGTTCATACAATTCCGTTGAAAGAGGGCAGTCGTCCTGTACGGCAGAAAGTAAGGCGTATGCCTTTCGAACTAAGGGATGGCCTGTTTGAAGAGTTACAGAAGCTTCGAAAAGCGGGTTTGATTTTTCCTGTGCAACACACGGAATGGTGTTCTCCAGTTGTGATTAGAAAGAAGAAGAAGAATAAAATCTGTTTATGTGTAGACTTTAGAGAGCTGAATAAGCAGACAGTTAAGGACTACTACCCATTGCCATTTATTGACCAGATTTTGGATCAATTAGCGGGTAGGGAGATATATTCGTTTATGGATTGCTTTGCAGGATACAACCAAATGGCAATTGCAGAAGAGGATAAGTTGAAAACAACTTTTATCACTGTATTTGGTACTTTTGCGTACCATGTGATGGCCTTTGGTTTATGCAATGCACCTGGTTCGTGGCAACGAACATCAGATAAGACATTCGGTGACATATCCCCTGAAGAATTGAAGGTGTTTATTGATGACTTAGGGGCCGCCACCGTGAGAGAAAGGCAGTTGATCATTCTAAGAAAATGCTTTGAGCGCTGTAGACAATTTTGCATCACCCTAAACCCACGGAAGTGTGTTTTTGGAGTACCTTATGGGCTATTGCTGGGTCATGTGGTCAGTTCGGTAGGAATTGCGACAGACCTCGAGAAGGTCAAAGTTATAGTTGCCATGGGTCCACCACGCACTTCGAAGGAAGTTCATAGCTTTCTGTCTTCGGTTGGTTACTACCGTAGATTCATCAACGCCTTAGCAGAAAGAACGTTGCCGCTTACAAATTTATTGTCCTTTAGTTGTTCGTTTGTATGGGGTGACCCTTGTAAGGTAGCATTCGAGGATGTGAAACAGGAGCTAGCAAGAGCGCCCGTTTTAAAAGCACCTAAAAGAGGTGAGGTGTTCTGTATATTTTCGACAGCCACCATGTATAGTATCAGTTGCTGTTTATCCCAAATTTGGGAAGAGAAGTGGTACCACCCGATTGCTTTTGCTAGTCGGAAGCTAGGGGTATCCGAAATCAATTATACTTACATGGAGAAATTGTGTCTAGCGATGGTCTTTGGGACCAAGAAATTCAGGAATTACATTCTCTATGAGAAAGTCGTGCTTTATACGAAGGCGGAGGGACTTCGATTATTGATGAATAAGCTACAGCCGCCTGATCGTCTAGCAAAGTGGTTGATCACTTTGCAGGAATTTGATTATGAAATCAGGAGTAAGCCACCAAGGTTGTAAGGCATCGTGGAATGTCTTGTGGACTTTGGGGAGCCGAAAGAATCTGTGGCTGAAGGTAGTGACATGGAGTTGTTATTTAAAATAGATACGGCATCTATTCCCTCCTGGTATGCTACAATAACGCATTATTTATCAACGGGAGAGGCGGGATCTGAATTATCTAAAGCTGAGAGAAGGAAAATTAAGCAGCAAGCGCTAAAGTTTTCTTTGATCGCAGGTACATTATATCGGCAAGGGGTTGATGACATCTATTGCCGATGTGTGATGCCTGACGAGGTGCCATTCATTTTGGAAGAGTACCATGATTCTGCTTGCGGTGGCCACTTTGCTGGACGGCTTACAGCACAAAAGGCTCTAAGAGCATGTTATTGGTGGCCTGCCATCTTCCAGGATGCGTTTGCGTATGTTAAGCGATGCGATATTTGCCAATGACATGATAGTCGAGAGAATAGGAAACGACCACTCACCCCTATTATGGCGATACTTCCATTTGAGAAGTGGGGAATAGACTTTGTGGGTCCTATTACTCCGTCGTCGACTATACAAAAGAGGTACATCATTGTAGCAACTGACTACTTCACAAAGTGGTGAGAAGTATGTGCAATAAGGAAAGATGATGCTAAAGAAACTGCTAGTTTCCTTTTAGAGCAGATAATATGCCGGTTTGGTCCGCCGAAAGAATTAGTGTCGGACCGCGGAACCCATTTCTTGAATAAGGTGATTAAAGGTTTGACAGGGATGTGGCAAATCAAGCATAACAAGACAACCCCATATAATCCGCAAGCCAATGGACAAGTTGAAAGCACCAACAAGCAGCTTGTGGGCATCCTGTCCAAAATTGTGTCGGAAAAGAAACGGGATTGGGATACAAAGTTATACGTGGCAGTGTGGGCTTATAATATGACTTTCAAACGAGCCACTGGCCATACCCCGTTCAAGTTAGTATATGGGGAGGAGTGTGTCTTGCCTTTAGAGATTGAGCTGCCGACCATTCGGTTTGCCATCAATCATTCTTTGAGCGGTGAAGATGCACTTTTTGAGCGCTTGACGACACTGGCACATTTAGATGAGCTTAAGTTGCAGAGCTTATTGCACCAAGAAGTGGTGAAGCGCCAAATGAAGCAGTTACACGACATCAAAGCCAAGAAATACACCTTCAAGAAAGGACAGCTTGTTCTGTATTATGACGCACGACGTGAATTATTTCCAGGCAAGCTAGAGCCCAAATGGGATGGGCCCTATAGGATCGTTAGAATAGGAAAGAATAGATCCACAGTGTTGTTAGCTGACCTTGAGGGGATAGAATTTAAAAATAAGGTTAATCTTAATAAGATTAAACCTTATTATTTCTGATTGCACTAATACTATGACTGCCTTGCAGGTCTAGGAGAGATCGATCAAACATCTGCAAGGAAATCGCGATAGAGGTTGATGGGTCGTCTGATCCCTTATTTAGAACACCCATATTTGGAACAAAGGTATCATCAGGGAAAGCTCATTTGGTGGAGCAAAGGATACAAGGTGATTGAGCAAGAAGGCGGGACATTTATTTGGGAGATCAAGGTCTTCTGCCATCACTGCCTACAAATTTTGACGAGCATCCCTGTTGAATTCAATGACGATGGAGGGATGGAGCCTACAGTCCACCCATTGAATATGTTGAATTTCGATTACCATAATTACGAGTAGAGTCCAGGATGGCGGGATATGTAAACCCTTTATGGACGTATACCTTGTACTTTGATGGGGCGTCTAGGGGTGCAGCCAAAAAAGGAAGTGTAGGAGTTGTCATCCGAGACCCCCGACGACGCATTGTCATGAAGCTAGCTGCTTATCTCGGAGTGAATTTTACCAATAATATGGCAGAATACAAAGCCCTAATAATGGGTTTGAATATTGCAAAGAAGGGTGGTATCCGCCAGTTGTTGGTGAAAGGGGACTCTCAGTTGGTTTTAAATCAACTCAATGGGACGTACATGGTACGAAACCCCATCCTTTGTATGTACCATCATACTACCATAGCCTTGCTAGACAAATTCGATAGAGTGTCTTTTCAGCTGATTCCACAGAATTGGAATCAGTTTGCCGATTCTTTGGCTAATTTTGGGTATGAAGAAGACCTCTTCTTTAATTGTGGCCCCTGTCCCGATATATCTATTGATGGTGAGACATGACCTGGTCGTTTGTGGGGTATGCTTTCTGAACATGCCCTCTTTGGCAGACGATGGTTGATCTGGGTGATGCCGAGGGTAAGCAAGACTCATCTGCATTTATTATCTTGGACCCACAGACTGATTCGACGACATGTGATGCGAACACCTCTTGCAATATACGCAGGAGGGATAGGTCATAATCTAATGCACCTAGTTTAGGGCTACGAGCCTTTGTTCCCCTGGGAATGGTATGCTTTAATGTCTATCATAGTTGTTTCCAGGAGGATATTATGTAGTATTGTTTGATTTCATTAGGCCAAGAGGGCCGATTCAGTTTTGTAGTAAAGTGTTGCATTTCATTAGGCCAAGAGGGCCATTTGCTTGTCTAGTGCAGGTGCGTTTAATTGGGTTTTTGTTTTAAGCGCTGTGCTAGACAGGTTTGAAGGCAAGCTTGGAGGGAGCCTTTGTCGCGGCATCGATGGAAGCTTCTTGTGGCCAATCCAGGTGATACCTCTCCTTTACGAGTACCTTTCTTTCCTGTTATATGTGTATTTGTACTTGTCGAGGGGATACATTTTTGTTGGGGACCGGCAACCAAGGCATGAAGTCCCAGGTTGAGGTTGAGTATGTTTGAGGGAGGTCGGAGTAGTCATTGCCTCCTGTAAAGCCATTGTTAGACATTGAAAGACCTGTTTTAGAAGGAAGTCCTAGTGGCCCTGTCCTGCTAGCCTGCTAGGCAGCCATTCTAGGAGTTCTTGTTAGTAGTGAGGCAGTTAGAGAAGCCTACCAGAAGATAATAATGATGATGCCCAGAAACTCTGTACATCCTAAAAGATGAATATAAATACGAAGGTGTGTAAAAATGGGTTCTAACCCCTCTCAAAGAAAAACAAAGAAAAGAAATGAAAATATATAAGCAGTTGATCATTGCCTTGCGAAGGCCTGGTAGGTTCTTGGGGACGAATCAGACCCGGGGCCGATACCTTGTCTTCCTAGGGGTGGCTTCTTGCCAAATATAATACCACAACAAGGAAGGTTGGAGCGAAAATAAAAGTGAGCGTTAAAAAAGGATTAAGTGTCGCCTTGCGAGGGCTTGGTAGGTTCTTGGGTGCCGAGACAGGTCCTGAGGTCGATGCCCTGTTCTCCTTGGGTCACTACGCTCAGCTCCCTCCTTTTTACATGCCCAAGTCTGTTCATCCAATACAAACCCTAAAAGAAGAAATGTACTGAAAGAAAATACTCTTTGATCATGCTATAGGAGTCCTCGCCTTGTAGGAGCTTCTAGTTGTGTTGTCTTTAGTTGGTAAGTAGTTCAGACTACCGTTGAGGGCCACCTCTTTGACAGTTCTTTTTAGTTTGGCTGTGTTGGAACAGTTGGTTAGTGACTCGCTTCGGATCTTCTATTAGATGATGCTAGGCCTACTCCTTGTGGATGTCATGCCTTGGTTCTGCCCAGGGGTAAGGGGAGCATTGTGCTGAGTTTTATGATATATTTGTTTTGTAGCAGCTTGATGCTTCTTTGGTTGTTTATGTGCAGATATGTTCGTGGATTCGACGGGCTGAGTCGCCCTATCCCGTGGTCGCCAATGAGAGCGGAATTTTGGTGCCGGGAAGTGCTTAAAAATAGCTAAAAATTATGAATTTCAAGGGAAAAATATTCACCGTCAAAGGCGGCGGCTCGATCTAGGACGATTTTAAGCATAAGTAGTCGACGGGCGGCCAAGTGACACATCCAAATTTTTAGTAATTTTTCTGTCAGTCAGGACGGGATGTGGGAGCTGCAGGCCGGTCCGGGATGCCGAGAGGGACGACCAAAAATTTACAGCACGACAATCGGAGTCCGTATGAGGAAGTGGCCAAAAAACTGGCCGGGGTGCCCAAAAAGGGGCCAAAAAGGAAATTTCAAAAGGTGTGAATAGAGGGGGGTGACCTTTGGCACCCCCCCCCCCCCCCCCCCCCCCCCCCCCCCCCCCCCCCCCCTCCCCGCTCCTAAAAAAAAAACGTCATGAAGGGGGGGCGACGGCTGTTTTCAGCCGCCGAAAAAAACGCGTCCCCCCCCTCCCCCACAAATCAAGGATGGAGGCTGAAGGCAAGCTATGAATCCAATGGCAGAGGGCTTCCACATTCGACATCCGCTCCCTATTGCTTCGATCCACGCGGGGAATGGCAGCCTGTAGAGGGAGAGAGAAAATCAGTCTTTCTCTCTCCTCCCTCTCTCTCTTCTAAAGGCAAGTTCATGTGGGAAGGAGGAAGAAGAAAGAATGGTGGAGGCTTGTCCGGCATGGATCGGATTGCTCCACGGGCTGGAAATGGTGATTGGTGATTGTGCTAGACATGAAGTCCTGCTGATTTTCAGATTTACAGCCATGGACATAAAACCTGAAACACGCAAATAAGCGGTAATTCAAAATTTTCAAAGGAAATTTGAGATTTTATGGCTTTTGATTGATGAAATGTTGTTCATGTGGGCTAAAAATTGTTTATGTTGCTGTTTTCCATGAGTTCTTGCTAGTCATAATCAGAAAATCAGAAAAATATGCATCTTGTGGTTCAAAATAACATGCTAAAACACGTAAAATATGAAAAATCAAGGGAAAATGATGGTTTTTTGGCATAAAAATGGAAAAGTGAATAGGAACATCAACTAAACTTTCATTTTTCTGCAAGAATGAACTAAGGGCCACAGCCCATAACCTGTTTTGAATTTTCAGTAGTTAAATAATGCAAAAAATAAGGAAAAATACAAGAAAAGGGTGGAAAAACCTTAAAAAATAGGGGAAAAATATATTTTGGGTTTCGAAAAATAAGGATAAATAAGAGCAATGTTTGTGAATGTTTGTGGGGACTGAAACATGAGGATTTGCCTTAGCTCAACCCCACCTTCTTGTTCTAGTGCGTCTTTTTCCGGTTTTTTCACATAAAATGATGGTAAAATGCCTCATAAATCTATCCAACGATGCAATATTTAAATGGGGAAGAGTAGAGAAGTTGAAATATGTCTAAATGCCGTGTGAGATGATGGAAAAGTTGCTGATTTCTATGCATAGCATTTAGGACGGATGATAATTAAAATTAAGAGCTTAGTAGCACGAGGATCACCTCGGTGCTAGGCCCATGCAACGAAGCACGAACGGTAGTTGGAAACCATTAAAAGAATGGTTTTGCACTTGTGCACGATACTGTTTTGCTAAATGTTTGAGCACTAGGCATCCACCAAATGCATAGAGCATGAAAAGAATTTAGAAAGTATCAGTGACGAGCTCCTGGACATACATTGCAATTGGTTTATTGGAACCTGACCTACGATGAGAGGCAGTGAGGTACCCATGTTGTAGGCTAGTCATGGGGTCTAGGGGAAAGAGAAGTAAGGACAATGGTACATTCCTGGACACGCTTATTTGGTACCTTGAGCGACTTTTGTGTGAAATGTCTATATGTTGAGCGACGCATCGAGGGGCCAATCCCCAAGGTGTAGGAGAGTCGCAGAGGGTTGACGGCATTCAGCCGTAGGAGGAACCCCATGTGTATGTGATTCGAGCCTTTTGGCTATGTGAAAGGGACTCCCTCTGAGGAGTAATATTGGGTTAGGATAAGTTGGAGTACAACGTATTACAAACGCAATGTTTAGGAAGGCAGAGATTTTGATAGACGCTCCTGGCCACGAGGCCGAGGGGTTGTCTTGTGCGTAGTGACGAGGCCCGGCTAGTGCATGAGCCAGTGCCGGC
This sequence comes from Lygodium microphyllum, assembly GCF_053477565.2. NCBI lineage: Eukaryota > Viridiplantae > Streptophyta > Polypodiopsida > Schizaeales > Lygodiaceae > Lygodium > Lygodium microphyllum. The sequence continues at coordinate 39,335,572 of NC_141163.1, read as the reverse complement.
CCGTTTTTAGGTCCATCAGTGGGCGACACCCCCGACGAGTCTGTTCTACGATAGGGTAGTCCCAGAGAATTGGGAGGCTTCTCACAATGTTTTATCAACATTTGACCTTTAGGTATTGTCATGCTAGAACCCCGATTCATGCCATTTCAGGGGACCGGAATGGAACTATGCCCTACGGGCAAAGAGGTTGAGCGGTGCATCGCTCTCATTTCCCATTCTCTTTGAACCAAATGCAGTATGGATCTACTTCAGATTGGGTATCTTTGCATAAAGTAGAATGTCCAAAACCCGACTCTAGAATGCTATCAGGAGACCTTGACCCCTAGGAACCCAAATTTCAAGTCGATCCTTGTGGGTTCGCGGCCGAAAACGTTCCGTTTTTGCGAGGCTAACTCATGAAACCCTAGGCGCGACAAACCCCGAAACATTCCATGGGAGTGCCGGGTGGTGACGCTTAGATTCGTTGCTCGATGGACCACTAAAACGTGCTTGGATAGCTGATAGGTGGGCACATTACATTGGTCTTTCTACCCACAACTTCAACACTTACCATAGCATGGGGTTTTGCTTAAGCAATTCTCCTAATGGCAAGGTTACAAGAGTTGATATCAATGTTGTGAGAAAATTGCCAACCTTTTCCTTTTCCTCTAAATCAAGGCCTTTTTGGCAATGCTCTTGGATAGTTCACCTATCCGTGGAGTCTAGATTCTGCTTGTGTGATGCTACATGGGGTGTTGATGTACCTCTTGATCTTAAGTGCGTAGATAAGACTGGTGGCGCTAAGTTGCTAGGTCCAGGTAATGAGATATCGGCCCGTCTCATTTGAGGTTGGGTCATGATGTTTAATGGGATTGGTGTGTCTTCATCATCAAGTGTTTCAACACTAAAGAGTTGAAGTAGTACTAATGGCACAATTGTCGTACTAATGGAGGGTTTTCATCTAGGACAATCAGTGTACAAATGTGTAACTCCACACCTTGGACATCTCAAGTCAGCTTTGTCCTTGTTTGCCTACTCCTTGTTAGGGCAATGAAATGAAATGTGCCTTGGATGTCCACAAGTCCAACATGCTAGTGACTCTTGGTTCGGGCCCCTTCCTTGACCTTGACCCCTTCCCCTACCTAAAGACATAATCAACACTAGTCTAAAGTCGATAAATATAGGATTATCCTCCTCATCATAGGAGACATAGGGGTTCACATAGGTTTTGTTCTCCAATGGCTCCTCTACAAGGTGTATCAAAGCATCGATCGTGGTGGATGGGTCACTGTGGGTTGTCCAAGTGACCTAGGGATTCCCGTGAGGTTGATGTAATTCCTAGGGGAAACTAGCTTCGAGTTATTGGGCGCTAGTAGAGCTAATAGAGCTCCTCTTACAAATTTGGACTGCCTATTACTACCCAAATATCCTAGCTTTTGTAAGAAGGAGACTAATTGTTTGATGGAGATTGGGGAAGGTAGAGCTAGCAATGTTTCTACCTTTTTTGGATCTACCTCAATTCCTTCAATTGACACTACATGCCCTAGTAGTGTAACCTTGCTTTCCCCAATGTGACATTTATCCTTATTTAGTTGTCCACCCAACCTAGCTAAGCGAGTAAATCCTTCATCAACCTTGCGTAGATGTATGTTCCTTGAGCTGTAAATACAAAAGTCATATGTGAAAACCCTTATGGACTTACCAAAGTATGGTTGGAAGACCATATTCATGAATCGTTGAAAGGTTGCAGGGGCATTTGTGAGACCAAAGGGCATGATCCGAAAGGCAAAATAGCCCCATGGTGTGATGAAAGTGGTCTTCTTTTGATCCTCATATGCAATGCGAATCTGGAAGTAGCCAGAGTAGCCATCACACACTGTATACCGCTCATGTCCCACTACTTCATTCAAGATTTCATCCTGAAATGGGAGAGGGAAGTGGTCCCTCTTTGTTGCAGCATTTAGTGGCTTGTAATCTATGCATACTCGCCACTTACCATTTTTCTTTGGCCTCACTACTACTGGGGAGACCCATTCTGAATCTTCCACTGGGTATATGAATCCTGGATTCAAGAGTCTCTTCACCTCCGTCAACAGTGCATCCTGTTGCACAACTCCCAGTCTTCTCAATCTTTGTACTACAGGTTTGCTTCCTTCTTTGAGTTGGATGTGATGCTTCACTGTAGTGACACCTCTAATGTGAGTATAATCAGAAATAAACAATGATGCATGCTTCTTGAGAACATTCACATAACCCTCCCTTTCTTAATCCTTTATATCCTTGGATATCATCTTCTTTAGGCTAGCATCCCTCACATCTTCTCCTTGGATTCTTGGGTTGTCTTTTGATGAGGTAGGTTCCTTTAAGGTGATGCCCATAACTTCGAGAGTGCTATCACCCTCTCCACTTGAACTCTCTTCCTCTTCTACTGATGAGGAACATCCACTTGAGCTCCACTCATCAGCAAATGTTTCTAGTTCAAGGTTCTCCTGACGCCCACTCTTCAAGTTGTAAACCACCTTTTGATCGTGGCCACCCACCTTACGTGGCCTCAACTCCAAATCCCTTGTTGCCCAATCTTGCCTAGCTCCAATGTCCATAAGCCAAGATCTCCCTAGGATGAGGGGATGTCCTTCTCCCTTTATTGGCATCACATAAACATCCACTGCTACAGTGATTCCAAAAATAAAAACTCTTAAAGCTTTCACTACACCCATACATGTGACCGCATCATTGTTAACCATCTTTGCCCTAAAGGTTGAGGATTCCATTACTTCTAAGCTTAATTGATGCATAAGCTTTTCTGTCATGACACAAACCTCTGCTCCACTATTGATGTATGTTTTTCGAATCCGTTGACCTTTGATTTGAGCCTCCACTAAATGCACTATACCTTTAAGGCTATATGCCTTGATTGCACTAACCATTTTACCTTGCCTTGCCCTTGTGCTTACCATTTTTGACCATTGTCGCCGTAGCTTTGGAGAGGCATGAAGTAGTTGTGGACAAGTAATTTTTGGCCCTTGAGAGCTCACATCTGCTATTAGATCATAAGGTTGTGTCTAAGAACCCAAAGGGAAGTCAGAGATATCAATTTTAGACCTAGTTTGAGTCTTTCTCTTCTTCCCTTCATCTCTAGGTGTCCGTGATGTACTTGCCTCATTGATTTCTTCCTTGCTTGTCTCAGTTTGGACACCTACTTGCTTGATAGGCATGGTCTCTACTACATCTACCTTCATCTTATCTCTCGCTATTTCTTCTTGGAGCCTTCTATCCCTAACCACCTTCTCTATTTTTATGACATTGACATTTGGTTGAACAACAAGGGTTTTAGCATGAACATAAGGTGGTTGTAAAATTGCAGGTCGTGACTGATCTTGCTCTTGAGTCCTAGCACGAGGAGGGCTTACTTGTTGTTAAGGACCTCTGGCAGGGTGATCATATCTTCTAGGGTGAGGAAAATTGTATATGCCATGTTCATTTTCTCCACAGTTGTAACACAACATCTCCCTTGCTTGTCGCCGCATTTTGTGGTCGATTCCCACCATTCCCCTCGATAGGTCTTATTGCACCTTGCACAAGATTCACTCTCAAACCCTCTAGTTGATTAGTAAGATTGTTTATTTATTTGATCATGTCTTCTTGACCTCTAACAAGGCTTGGTGCATTAGATACATTTGGGGGAACTTGAGAGGCCTCCATAGTTGTGATATTGTTTTCCAAAACTGCTTGGCTAGCTTGGGCTTGGTAGAGAATCTTTCGATTCTTTTCCCTACTGATTCTCAAAACATCTTTAAAAGTGTTTGGAAATTTCACCTTTACCTTCTTCCTGAGCAAGGGGTACAAACCTGAAATAAATCGATCCTTTTGAAGGCAGTTTGGAGCTCTCTCACCAGGATTCAGTGAGTCTGACCACTACCCCCAAAGCTTCAAAAACCCTTCCTCATAAGTTGCATAACCATAAGGATCACTTTGATGGAGGGCCAAAAGACGTTGCCATAACTCTTCAGCTGAGTTAATTTGTTGAAATCTCTGAAAGAAAGCTGCCTTCAATCCCTCCCATTTAGCACTTTGGGCCGGATTTAGAGTTTGGAACCAAATTCTAGCTTCTTCCTTGAGCACGAAAGGAAAAGCCCTCATCTTTAATGCTTCATCATCCCTCTCGGAGACAAGGAAGGCCATCTCAAGGTTGTCCAAAAAATCCACTGCATTTTCCCATTGCGCCCAGAGAAGCTTGGAAATGCCATGTTGCCTTAGTAGAGTATAAAGATGAACACGTCTAGACTTAAGTTGTATTTTATGAGGGAAAGGATGAATGGGTTCACATATGCATTGATTTCAACAAGACGTCCAGGCCCCAGTATGCTTCTAATAATGCCTTGGAATCTACGCTTTGTGCTGCCTACAATATGCATAGTTTGCATAGCAAGAGGTTGGATTGGTCCATACAACTCGCGGTGATTCATAAGAAACTATTATAATAAAATAAAGACATGTACATTGAAGGAAGCATTGTAGTCTAGCATTGGGAAGATTATAGGTTCTGGTAATACAAGAATTTCCCTTAATCTTTCAGTCCCAAAGTACATGACAAGACACTGCTGGAAGAAAATCTTCCTACTGATGTATACATTAACTCGGATATTTTGTACAGAGTGGAAGGTGTAGAAATTCAGGCCATTATTATTATTCATAAGTGGAGACTACTTAAGGGAGTATAGGGAATACACTTTCTTGAATTATAAAGGATTTTCCCCGGAGTGTTTCTTTCTGGAACCCACCAACTTTGCTATACAGAGAATTTGCTCACCAATGATTGTTCTTGCTTTAGTGTGTCTATCCTCGGCGACATATGTTTCATAAGGCGTGATGGACACCTTTTCAACCACACCCAACCTTTGAGCTAGCAACAGTTGAAGGTAGTCTCCATACTTTGCACTTCTAGAAAACTCCACACCATTCATGCATAGTTGTCCTCCTTTGATGTGGATTAGGCTTGAGAAAGAGAGAGGAATTTGATTATTTGGAGATGAGGACCTCCCGAAAGGGCCTTCACTTTGTTTGCAAAACATTCACCACAATTATGAGAACCTAGCAATTGATGGCAACATGATTTTCTCTGTTGTGAGAGAATGGAATTTCTAAGGTGAACACATTTTACCCACATACATGCTATCATCCGATAGGTATACTTCCTTTCTTGGGCTTCCTTGGGAGACCATTATGGGAGTCGTGGACTTTGACCAGCTTCAAAAAGAGTTGGTGAAGGCATTGGAGAAGAGCCACTTGGAGCACTTTTTGTAGAGAATGCACCACTATGTGTTGTATCGTCCTGCATAAGGAGGTAGAGAATTGTAGATGAGAATGTCCTCAGCGGGAGCACCAATTTACGACGAAGGAAATTCGTTATGGCAGCCTCTATACTATGCCAAACTCCCTTCTACCACAAAGTGAATGAGGTAAGGGCATCACCTAGTCATGGAAGAGCGGACTAGGATGCTATGCAAGAGGGAGAGGAGCCTGTGAGGGAGAAGAGAGAAAAACAGAGAGAGGAGCTTGTGAGGGAGAAGAGAGGAAAAGAGAGAGAGAGAGAGAGAGAGAGAGAGAGAGAGAGAGAGAGAGAGAGAGAGAGAGAGAGATACAAAAGATAGATGAATCAATAAAACTTAAGAGGGCACAAGAGATGGAGAACCCTCAAGACATAACCAATATACACAATATAGACACCAATAGCATGGGATTATTACACTGTAGAGCATGCATAAGCTATAGTAAGGGAATGAACTACATAAGCTCATGAGAGGGAATGGGAAAGGCTCAATAGGGCTAAAGAAGGCGGCCTCTTGGATCTCTCTTGCAAATTAAAAAGGAGAAGACCTCTTTATATAGGCCTTGAGGATGTTTAGGGAGGAGGTTAAGATAGAATAGGAATTAACACCACCAAAGCTGCATTAAGGCGGTTCCACCAATGTGGAAGCTCCATCTAGATGTTTTGTTGATCAATTTTGTACTTAATCAAGTCCCATCATAGGTGAGTTCTCTCCATTCTCCCCCCATATCTTGAGTCCAAGAGCTCTCCTATAAAAAAAATATAGAGAGTCTTTATAAAATAAGATCATATCTAGCAATAATGGAGAGAGAGTAGTGAGAATTCATACATTACTACTACAATTAAGGATGATTTGAGGGTGATTTAGGAGGGGAATTCTAATGGTTTATTAGCTTGAGAAAGAGGAGAAGAGAGGGGAAAGGGTTGAGAGTCTAATGAATGATGTTTTATGGAAGTGTTAAGTGTGGGGAAGAAAGTGTGGGTGCGTATAAAATTGGGAGGTGATAAAATTGGGAGGTGGTCTCCACCACAGTTGGAAAAAGTTAGCGTCCACCATTTTGGCCACATCTCCCGACTCATAGCTTCCAAAAATTATAAAAAAATACCAGTCAAAAGTTCAGTTCATACGCTACAACTTTCATGTTGAAAAGTTTATTTGGATCAGAGTGGAAGAATTTTAAAAAAATCTTACAAAATCATGTGCCTCATTTTTCTTCCACTAATGCTTCCAAGAAGGGTCCCATTTGTTTGAATTATTATAAGGCTCCAAAGCCATGACATTATGAGCCTCACATGCCCTTTGGATGGCTCCAAATCCATTTCATGTATTTTCTTGTCACATTACACATTTTCCCTTCACCTTCCTCCATTGATATTTACTGTTCACCCTCCCTTGGTAAACCGGTCCATGAAATATTTCCATCCAGTGATTTCTTGGATTTCCCAAGAGGTTGTTCCCACCCTCTTCTTTATTTCAAACCTCCAAATGTACAAAAAATCAACAAAGTGTTAGACAAATATTTTTTTGTGATTTTCTCGGATCAGGTACGCAACCCATTTCCATGACCAGCCATCTAGCCTTTGTCCTCTTTTCCATTCTTTTCCTATTCTTTCATATGATCATGGCTCCTTTACATGCGCCTTTTCATTTACAACTTGCATAGAAGGGAGCTTGGCACTCTTTTACAAGGTCTAAAATGTGCTTTAACTCTTGTGTGCCCCTATTTGTTGATTTTCATGCACTTCTTGGTCTTCTTTGTCCATCATCGAGCTGTCTTCTTATGCTTCTTGTTAAGCCTTCTTTGCACCTTTGTCATTCCGCTTGTGCCTTGTATCGTTTCTCTTGTGCCTTGTGTTGTTTGAAGGAGTATCGTTTCCAAGGGTCATTTCAGTAATAAGTATGGAAGATGGACAATGCACAAATTTCAGTAAGTGTGGAAGGAGAAGAAGGAGTATCGTTCAAACACACTTACTTAAATTTGTGTTGCTTGAAGAAGGAGAAGATGAGACAAGGAGAAGATGTGTTGTTTGAAGGAGAAGATGATCATGTTAAAGGAATTGGAAAAGTTGTGTAGATTGTTGTTAATGGTAGTACTTCCACACTTACGAATGGAAAGAGGCTAGTATGGTTGTTGAAGATGCCTCCTTCTAAGTAAGAATCTACATATATTTTGTAAGATATAGAGTAGGCATTTAGTATATAATGTAGTTATGACCATACTACAAACATGATTCTTGTATGTTTGTTTTGCATTCAGATGTGCGGCACTTTGATAGTAGTACAACTAATCATATTACTTCTATATGTAATCTACTCACTTCTCTTAAGCTTGCCTCTAATGATAATATTGTGACTGTACCAATAACTCCTCTTATCATGTTAAAGGAATTGGGAAAGTTGTGTTGATTGTTTTTAATGGTAGTACTTCCACACTTATAGATGCTTTGTATAAACCAAAAATAAAAAATCATTTGTTGTTATTTCTACACTTGCTAAGATTGACTTGATTGTGAAGTTTGTTGATGATTGATGCACATATTATTACCTCTTTTATAGTGATTCAATGGTTGCAACTGGCTCACTATGGCTTGGGCTATATAAGCTCAACCACTATGGGAAATGTGTGAAAGATATGACATTTTTATTTGTCAAATCCATAAAAAAAAATTCATATGCAAAACTTTAGCATGTGTGCTTTTGGTCATTTGAAATTTGTTGGTTTATTGTGCATGTGGAAATTTGATGTGATGTATTCATTCCCTACTCTTGATATGCATGGAAAATACATTTGTGAAGGCTGCATACTATGGGTAAAGTATAGGTAATTCATTCCAAAAGATAGTTCAATAATAGTGGTTTGCAAATATCAATGTGTACAAGTTGTAGCTTACAAAGGTTGTAAGTTATACCACCCACAAAATAAGTGTATCTTAGTTAGGCGTGATGTCTTTGTGGAAGATGTTGTTGAGCCTTTATTTTCATATACAAAAAGACATATGTACACTCATAGGATATCTATGACTTTTTATTGCCTATTTTTGGTGGTGTGTAGTCACATGTAGTGCCAAATGAGACACTTTTTCAAAATATATAGATTTCTTATAATAACATAGCTTAATCTATTTCTAATGTGAATGTGAATGTGAATGATAAACTTCTTGATGGGAGAGTAGAGGTTAACCAATCTAGGACTTGACTGGATAATACAAACACTGTGTGATATTGGATGGTTATACTTTTTGGGTTCTCATAATGTCTCTTATGCATTGAATTGTCATGCATTGGTCCTTTCTAGTCTTTGTGATATGTGATGAGGATAAGCCTATGTCTTCTGAAGAGGCACAAAATTTACAGAGCTGGATGGTTACTATGCAATTTGAGAGTGATGTTGTTATCTAACATGGTACTTGGTTCTTATGTGATTTACCTCATGGCAAGGAGGTCATTGAAACCAAGTGTGTTTACAAGTTAAAGCACAAACCAAATGATATTGTTGATCACTACAAAGCTAGACTTGTGGCAAAGGGTTACGCTCAATAGAAGGGCATTAAATTTTATAAGACCTTGGTTTGCACTTTCCATATGATAAATGGTGATTTATATGAGAAATTCTATGTTTTTTAGCCTTGTAGTTTTGTACATGAATTGTCAAAAAACAAAGTGTGCATATTGAAAAGGGCTTTCTATGATGTAAAACAAGCACCTCAGGCTTGGTATGAAAAGATACATATAAACTTGACTACATTTGATTTTTTGAAGAGTCCAATTTGAGAGCACCTTATATGTCAAACATGGGGCTGATGTGCCTTTGATCATTGTGGTTTATCTTGATGACATGTTATTTACTCATCCTAACGATATCTGATTTTAAGGCTAAATTGAATTCATCTTTTGATATGTTGAATTTGAGCCTACTACATCATTATTTGGGTATTTAGTTCAAGTAGTAGGATGGAAGTATTGCTTTGTGTTAAATAAAGTATGTTGAGATATTATTACATAGAGTTGGTGTTTGGGATTGCAAGCCTATTGCTACTCCTATGGAGATAGGTTTGAAGTTGAGACTTCACGATGCCAGAGATTGCTTTGAGACCTTTTTCTATCAATGGGTTATTGAATGTTCGATTTATGTATATATTATGAGGCCAGACATTTGGTGGACTCATAGATTAGTAGTTTTATGCATAGCCCAAGGACTAAGCATTAATAAATAATGAAGCTAATATTTTGCTACTTTAGTGATACTTGGAACCTTGTGCTATTTTGACCTAAGGGGAAATCATTACTGCCAAATGAATATCCTTTATCTTATTTTGACTAGATTGGTTGCTACAATACTTGTATATCCACAGTTGTTTTCTGCTTTATGCTTTGTAGCTCATGCATATTGTGGTTCAGTAAGAAGCATCCCACTATGGCCGCTTCTAAGTTGAGTATGTGGTAGCTCTTATAGCTACAATTGAGTGTGTTTGGCTCAAACGCCTATTGGATGATTGAGGTGTTAGATGATCATATGCTACCACTATCCTTATTGATAATCAAAGCACATTGGAAATTTTTAATGGGTAATATTTTCTAATCGGCTATAATTGTATGTATCCCCTAATTCTTTTTTGAAAGTTCAACAAGTTGAGTTATAATTTTGAGATTTATATTCACTCATGTTTCTATGATATATTGAGGTTATGTGGCTCTTTTGCCATTCATGTGAAAGAATAATTTAAGAAAATAGTTTTTTTTCAATTTATAAATTCTAGGGTATATATATATAAATTCACCCTATTACCTTAAATTTAAGGTTTACATAAAGTATGAGTAGTGATGAGTAAAAATATTCTAACATTTCAAAGGATGGTCACATGAAATGTTAAAATAAATGTGGCTCTATTAATGTGGTATTCTTGTAGTGACTACAATTATAATTGGAGCAAAGACATATGATTGGGATTTTTGGGGATAATATCATTGAATAGAGCTCATATACTACATAAAGGTCTAGATAGCGTGAGTTCAAGTTTTTTCACAAGTATGTCCTTGGATTTTACTTGAAATAAAGGTTTTGAGAAAGTTATATCGAAGGAAAAAAAGAATAATATGAAAGAATAAAGTGCAAAGCTTAATATCTACATTATCTGGACACCAAGTATTTGATTAATTAATACTTTGATGATGCTTATGGGATAAGTTCATAATTTTGGGGTGATGTATTGATGCTCAGGAAAGGCTTTTGGATCCATTAGAGCTCGAATAGCTCTATCATTGAAGTGTTCTTTGTTGTAATACCCTATGGTTTGGGAAGCAAGCTTACACTGTAAAAGCTTATGTATTAAATATCTATATGTGCTTTATGTATGCTACATGGATGTCTTCATGCTTTGGCATTCATTATTATGCATGAAATATTCCTATGTTAAGCTCTAAGCTTTGGATTTGACATCCATTAGATACAAAAATGTGGTGGCTACTTGCTTTGAAGCTTGATTGTTTATGAGCTTGGTCACTTATGTTATGCATATGCTCTTGGATGTATTGCTTCATGTCTTTGGGCACATGGACGTTATGAGACACATGTACTAAGTTTCGTTTTGCTCTTGGATATCCTCGATTTACTTTTGTGGGAACAATTCAATATTTTTCATCATAGAGCTTAGTTTATTCAAGACAATGGGAGTCTCTTGCCTATGTAAATATGCCCAATTGGTTTTAGTATACATTGTCCTTGTAGACATTGATGATTGTGGGCTGATTTAGCTTTGGTTTGTACACTCAATACTTTCTCCTATCAAATGGGTTTATTAGATTTGATACATTCTTGGTTATGTAATTGAGCCTCACTATTCATATAAAGTTAGTTGCATATTTGAAATTGCATCTATATATATGATATATTTGGATCTCTAATAGCATTTGGTACCTTGTTGGTCTTATGCTCTTTCTTGAATTGCTAGTTGTATTGTATATCCTAGTTGCCACTCCGATATCCATGGTAGTGGAAGCTTTGTATTTGATCTCTTACCTATAGCTATACACTAATTATTGCAATTTTGTGGACATCCATACTAAATTTTAGTTTTGAGCAGTTTCTTTGAGAGTGGATACTTGTATTGCACACTCTAGTGCTTCCTCCTCATGGACAATAGTACATTAGCTTAGTCTTCCTCCTATTATACACTTTTTGGCTTAGTTTTAGGGTTGATTTATTGTTAGTATAGCAACCTATACTCTCTTTGATTGGCAAACATAATGGCAAGTGTTTCAAATTCTTCCAATGAGTTGGATAGCAATAACTACTAGTATTGGAAGACCCAGATTTGTGGCGGGTATTAGTGCAAAAGAAACAAGTTAGGTTATTGAAAACCGAGGAAACAACATTGGAAGATTGGAATAGAGATGATTTAGATGAGCTTGATGAGCTATGCAAGTCTACCATTATCTTATCTTTGTCTAAACATATTTACTTCAATGTATTGTCATTGAAAGTGGTGCTTATGATTTATGGAAAAAAATAGTTTTATTTTCTACTAAAGAAGCTTGAGGACCTTTGTATGAAGAAGGGCACTCCTATATCCACTCATCTGAGTGAGTTTCACTCCATTTTCAATCAACTTATCTTGCATGGCATACAGTTTGAGGATAACATTGGTTCTTTATTCTTACTTGTCATACTATCTAAGTCTTGGGATACCTTCCATATTGCTATGAGTGTCAATCTGCCTAAAGATGGCTTTAAATGCTCTGATATAGAGGAATCCTTACTTAAAGAAGAAGTGAAGAAGACGAATATTGATGCAGCCCGTACTTCTCATACACTTACAGTCAAAGGCACACATGATGATAAAGGTAATAATAACCACCATGGTAGAGACAAATAGTCCAATAGGGGCAAGTTCAAGTCTCATGGGAAATCATACAGTAAATCCTATAGTTCTAAGTCCTCTCTTACTTCTCATTATTGCATGCAAGAGGGTCACATAAGGCCATAATGTCATAAAATATGCAATTATATGCATGAAAAAGACAAAGGGAAAGTGTAGGATAATGCCAAGTTTTTTTATAATCACGTTGTTCCTAAGTCCATTATTAAGATTAAGGGGATAAATGTGTTGCAATACAACTCAAATGATTATATACTTGCTTCTCTTTACTTGATGCTACTAAGGTGATTGATGTCCTCAATCTTCTTACTCTCAATGTTAGCTTCTTGATTCGAGGGCTTCTTTTCATGTTACCTCATATGTCATTGATTTTGTACATGCCATATTGTTACAAGTTCATAGATTGGGTATGAGAGTTGGATTTTAGGACCCGATTTGGACCCGTTCTTGAAGCGTTGAAGCTCGTTTTGGAGCCGAAAAGTGCCCAAGAGGTGTTAAAGAGCCAATTTTCATGAAAAATCAAACGGTGGTGGATGGCCAAGCTAGAGTTTTCCTAGATGCATTTCGACATCAGGAATCCAACACAAGTCTGGGTTTGTCAATTGGAGATCATTTGACCCTCCATTTAATCCCTGCAAGGTTCATCGTTATAAAGCAGCTACCGGATCGGGAAGTCATAAAGTGCGTGGGAGAGACCAAGTTGATGGACTTTGATGCCATGAAGCCGCCTATCCAACCGGATTGCAAATCGGAGTTCGTTTGGGCCTTCAAATTTGAAAAATCCACTTGTGGGACAGTGTGAACACAAAAAGATGAACCGGTTATTTTAATGTTTAAAACCTTAGGCTTAATAAAAGCCTTGAAACTAATGCAAAAACTGTCAAACAAAGGGAAGCATTAATGCGCCTCCTCATTTTTGCTCATTGCCTCTCCGATTCAAACCCGTTTGGAGAGAGAGAGGGAGATTCTTGATCAGGGCAGGGAGAGAAACAAGATGGCTGCAAGCTTGCCCATTTTAATGGAGGATTTAAAATCTCATTTTTTAGTCTTTCTCTCTCTTGCCTCTCTCTCCTGCAAGGGGCAGTTCCTGCGTGTGAAGAAGAATGAAGCCCGGTTGATGAATGCTCGTTCGACATGGTACCAGATTGCTTCCCAATCGAAGGTGGGCTGAATATTGCAGTGTGGAGGGGGGCTGAGCATCAAATAGGCCCTGATTTGCAGACCCACAACAAGTTTCAAAACCCGAAATAAAAAAAATACACGATAATGACATTTTTACAAAGAAAATGGCTCTTTTTTCGCATTTGATGAGGTTAGCAATGTTCATATGGGCTGAAAATTGATGGACATGTTGTTTGCTGTTGGTGTTAGTCTTTCATAATAAAAAAATCAGAAAATGTACACTTAAAGTGTGGAAAATAAATGGGAAAAACCCGAAAAGCATGGTTTTTAGAGTAAAAATTGAGTTTTTGGGCTTAAAATCGAAAAAAGCATGAAAAAAAACACCGATAAAATCTACATGCTTTTTGTTTAAGGAATCAAGAGCCACAGCTCTAAAATAATGCTAATTTTCTTCCATTTTTATTGATAAAAAATAAGGGAAATAAGAAAAAATGAGAAAAAATGCTCTTTAAAAGGGAAAAAAATAGAGAATGGATGAGGAAAATTATGGATGTGTTTGTGAGTGTATAATGAGGATAAAGCATGAGGGTTTTCCTCAGGTTATCCCCATTTATATGTTTTTTTGAGTATTTACTACTTATTTCATGCGAAATACACATGAAATTACCCTTTTACCTATCACCGCAAGCAAAACTTTAAACGGTAGGGAGAGAGGGGAGTTTGAGCGCTGAAATATGTTACAAAATCTAATGTATTTGCTGCATTATTCATATGGGATGACATTAAGTTAAATAAAGGGAAGTATAGCATGAGTGTAAGGCTCATTGCATTCTCTCATCTCAGCAATTACACGTTAGTGTATGGAAACATGAAAAGAATGGATTTGCACAATGAACAAGGCTATTTTCCAATTGTTTGAGCACTTAATCATATACACATTTGCATCAAGCATCGTTAAATGGTATCAATTACAAGCTCGTGGATGCATAGCACTTGGTTTCTTTAGGACTTGACCCACGTAGAGAGAGTGAGTAACCCAACTGTAGGTCTAGAAAATGGGTAAAAGGGGATGGATAAGTGAGGATAAGTGCATTCCTAGAAAGTTAAATAGTTTGGTACTAAGAGGGGAGTTTATTTCGAATATGTCTATGTGTGGAAGCAGCGCATTGAGGGTCGATGCCCAAGATGTAGGAGAGCTGCAATAGGGCCACACCAATAAGCTGGTGGGGTGCCCTTGTGTCTATGATATGTGGCATTGATTGCTAAGATATGTATAATCTCCCTCTAAGGAGATGGGGAAAGGGAACATTTGTTGGATTACAGACTAAAAACGTGCAATGATTAGTGTTTAGGATAGTGTATCCCTCGACAGACGCTCCTAGCCTGTGAGGCCATGTGGTGTGGTGGGGTTGTCTGTTGAGAGTATGAGGTCCGGCTAGTGCCTTAGCTAGTGCCAGCCCATTTTAGGTCCCATGAGTGGTGCGTCTGTCGGGAGCTGCTTATAAGTGGCAGTTTTTGAATCTAGGTTGTAAAGGGACCTAAGTTTATAATTTTCATTAAGAGTATGCTAAGCTAACCATAAAATGGGGTTTGTTCAAGGATGGAAAACCTTGGATTTCCCTATACAAAACTTAATGATGGACTTAGTTAGTTATGTAGAGCATGAGTCCTCTACAGAAGATAATTTAGGTGATGAGAAGAGTAACCAGTTAGTGGTTACCCCATCCTCTAATGCGATGGCATGGGCCGAGGTTTTGCCTTGGTGTGGTCTCTACCCAAGAGAAATCATGTATAACCATCCATTAACCTAGAGGGCATGAAATAAATATGTTGGAAGCTATGGTGGTCATGGCATCAATAAGTAATTATGTTAAAGTTGTAGTGCCATGGGAAAAACTCGACACACAGTGGAGTGCAGTTATGGCTGAAACATCCCATGTGGTGGAGCATTGTGCCAAAATTTTAAGTATCACAAGGATGTTAGAAGCCCTAGATGTAAAGGGAGAACCATTGCTTAAAAGACACGATCCCCAGGTCCTAAGTGCTAAGAATAAGTTTTCTTTTGATGAGGGGAAAAAGCTCCTAGATAAAGCCATCATGGAATTGCCTAGGAAGGGGCAAGATATGGAAGATCCTCTAAGAAAGTATCGGAATGACATGCTAAGAGCTATAGGTTTCCCTAGACCACTTTATGAGTTGGCAAAAAGGGACATTAAGGATTATATTAACCTCCCTACACCAGTAAAGGTGGAAATGGAAGAGGTTGGAAACCCTAAGACACTAGGGTTAGGCCATGATTACGAGGATTTTAATGGCCCAGTGCTGATCTCGAAGGAAAGGACTAAATGCCCTCCTCCTTATAGGGATCTCCCAGTGTTTCATGGGCCGGTTAATGAGGATCCGATGGTGCATTTACGAGAATACGGCCTAACTTACCTTGCAAGTGGGCTCAATGATATTCATCAGATGCTCGTATTCTCAAGTACCCTAAAGAGAGAGGCTAGAAAATGGTATTGGAGCCTCCCAAGAGGTTCTATTAAATCCTTTGAGGAGTTGAGTGATCGATTTTTAGATGAATATGAGAAGAAGGTGCCTATGACCCAAGTTTTAGGGCAGCTAATGTAGATTAGGAAAGAGTCCTATCCTTCTGTTAAAGAATATGCTAGAGCCTTTGATGATATTTTGAGGCTTTGGCCAAGAAGAGCTACTGCATTGCCAGGTGATGTGCTATGTGAGCTCTTTTTGAGTGGCTTAGAGATTAACATGCAAATCCAAGTGGGACTGCAGAATCCTAAGTCGTTAAGGGAAGCAAAGATGCATGCCATTGATTATGAGGGACATATTCAGAGATGTTGGGAAAAATTTTGGAGTTTTCCCTGCTCAGTACAACTGCATCCTAGCTTCCAACCATTTCTACAAGGAGACAACTCACTTGTTGATACCAAGGTAGCCTATGAGAGGAACCTTGGTAGCCAAAATCTCCAAGCAGAAAATGGCAATAGTAGGGATAATATACCCCCTAGGGATAAAAAGATTCCAAGCCCAGTAAGTCCCATCAAGGCTTGCAACACTTCTGTGAGAGGTAGTTGTGACGGTGGAATTGATAGAACCATTAGGTCTACAAGCTTAGATGAGTGTTCTATGAGTGGTTCTAGTTGTGCTCCTAGTAAGGCTCTTGATAGACCTTTCCAATTTATAGATGAATCATGCTTTCGAGTAGATGCTATTCCTTTTAGTAAAAGCATGGTTCGTATGGCTAAGCAGTTGTTGCAGAGTGGACAAAGGCAAGTAAAGACATCTCGTGTAGAGAAGATGCGGCATGCCAAAGGTCCACTTGTACTAAATAGAAGCCATAAGGTTGTGAAGCCATCTGGTAATGATGATAAATCCACAGTGAGTCCATTGGACCAATGTGGGCAGATGAGGCAGTCTAAGAATATGGAAAGGAATATGAGATGGGTTTGGAGGCCCAAAACCCCTAAAAATACTGTTGGTGTGTCAGGTGCAAGGCCAGGAATTGCACGTGGACATGCTTTGATGGACTCCCAAGAGGATGCGACTAAAGGCCATAATGTGACATCTGACAATAGGGACCGCCGCCCTGAGATGCATCTATGTGATGGGTCTAGGCTTGAAGCTCTGTCTAGTTTGGA
This sequence comes from Lygodium microphyllum, assembly GCF_053477565.2. Classification (NCBI taxonomy): domain Eukaryota; kingdom Viridiplantae; phylum Streptophyta; class Polypodiopsida; order Schizaeales; family Lygodiaceae; genus Lygodium; species Lygodium microphyllum. Next base: position 39,318,613 of record NC_141163.1, on the reverse strand, counting down.
TCGTATCATTGACATATGTAATGGTCCAATTAGAGAAGAGTTGAATGATCATAAATCCATGATTCTCCCTGTAGGAGGAGTTACTGGAAAGTTGGGACAAGCGATCCATTTGAATGACGACCAAGGGGATGAGATATATCAACCTAATGATGTCATTCATTCAGCTCATAGTACCCAAGAAGAGATGGCCATTATTACTAAGATATCAGTAGAAAAACTTGGGCTAGTGGATCTACAAAGAGCATAGATCAAGCTTTTAGCTGACTCTCATGAGTAGCATGAGGCTAGTTCTTCTATTTTATGCTATCCTTGGTATCCTAATTAGTTTGATAGGATGTGCTGTATATGCCAAAGAGATCATATATTGCATGGATTAGAATGAACTATCCATTTTAGGCCAAGAGGGCCAACTAGTTTACAGTGAAATGTGCTATTTCTTTAGGCTAAGAGAGCCATTTGTCTGTTTGGTGTGGGTACAGTTAATGGTTTTTGTTGTAGTGATTGCATTATATAGGTTATCGAAGTCGTTGGAGGGAGCCTTTACTGCGAAGGAGCTTCTTGTGGCCATTCCTGGTGGTTTCGTCCCCTTTTTGTCTTTTCCCTTAAGTGATTAATGATATATGTGTGTGTAAGGGTTACTTTCTTTTGTTTGTTGGGGATTGGCACTCAAGGCATGAAGTCCCATGTTTCGGCTCTGTATGTCTGGGGGAGGTCTGAGTAGTCATTGCCTCCTGCAAGGCATTGTCAAGCATTGTAAGACCTGTTTTAGATGGGAATTCTAGTGACCCTATTCTACTGACCTGCTAGGCGGCCGTTCTAGGAGTTCCTGTTAGTTGTGAGGCAGTTAGAGAAGCCTACTAAAATAGTGATGGAAAGAGAAAAAACCCTAAATATCTGAAAGAAAATATATGAATATATGGAGGTGTGTAAAAAGAGATTCTAACCCCTATAAAAATAGAAATGGAAAGAAATAAAAATCATTGCATTGTTATTTATCGCCTTGCGAAGGCCTAGTAGGTGCTTGGGGACGAGACAAGACCCGTGGCTGATGCCTTGTCTTCTTAGGGGTGGCTTCTAGTTGGAAAAATAAGAATAAAAGAAGGTTGGAGCAAAAATAAAAGTGACTGTTAGAAAAGGATTAAGTGTCGCCTTGCATAGGCTTGGTAGGTTCTTGGGTACAAAGATAGGACTTGAGGTCGATGCCTTGCTCTCCTTGGGTCACTACGCTCAGCTCCCTCTTTTTTACATGCCCGAGTATGGAAAATAAGAGGCTCAAGACCCAATGTGCTAAAAGATAATATTTGTTGATCAAGCTATAGGAGTCCTTGCCTAGTAGGAGCTCCTAGTTGAGTTGTCCTTAGTTCGGTAGATAGTTCAGACCACCATTGAGGATGACCTCTTTGATGGTTCTTATTAGCTTGGTCGTGTTGGCGCAGTTGGTTAGTGACTAGCGTTTGACTTTCTATTAGATTATGCTAGGCCTACTCCTCATGGATTTCATGCCTTTGTTTTGACAAGGGGGTAGGGTGAGAGCTGTGATGTGTTTTGTTGTGTGTCTATTTTGTATCAGCTTGATGCTCTTTGTGGTTGTGTTTATGTGTAGATTCGTTCATGGGATTCGACAAGCCGAGTCGCCCTATCCCGTGGTCACCAATGAGAGTTGGATTTAAGGACTCGATTTGAACCCGTTCTTGAAGTGTTGAAGCTCATTTTAGAGCCGAAAAGTGCATGAGAGGTTAAAAAGTCAATTTTCATGAAAAATCAAACCGTGGCGGATGGTTGAGCTAGAGTTTTCCTAGATGCATTTCGACATCAGGAATCCAACACAAGTCTCGGTTTGTCAATTGGAGGTCATTTGATCCTCCATTTAATCCCTGCAAGGTTAGGTCGGCATTATAAAGCAGCTACCGGATTGGGAAGCCGTAAAGTGCGTGGGAGAGGCCAGATTGATGGAGTTCGACGCCACAAAGCCGCTTGTCCAATCAGATTGCAAATTAGAGTTCGTTTGGGCATTCAAAATTGAAAAATCCACTTGCGGGACAGTGTGAACACAAAAAGATGAACCGGCTATTTTAATGTTTTAAACCTTAGGCTTAATAAAAGCCTTGAAACTAATGCACAAATTGTCGAACAGAGGGAAGCGTCAATGCGCCTCCTCATTTTTGCTCGTTGCCTGTCCGATTCAAACCCGTTTGGAGAGAGAGAAAGGGAGATTCTTGATCAGGGCAAGGAGAGGAACAAGATGGTTGCAAGCTTGCCCGTTTTAGTGGAGGATTTAAAAATCTCATTTTTTAGTATTTCTCTCTTATCCCTCTCTCTCCTGCAAGGGGCAGTTCTTGCGTGTGAAGAAGAATGAAGCCCGGTTGATGAATGCTTGTCCGGCATGGTACCGGATTGCTTCCCAATCGAAGGTGGGCTAAAGATTATAGTGTGAAGGCAGGCTGAGCATCAAACGGGCCCATATTTGCAGACCCGCAACAAGTTTCAAAACCCGAAATTATAAAAAATACACGGTAATGACATTTTTACAAAGAAAATGACTCTTTTTTCGCATTTGATGAGGTTAGCAATGTTCAAATGGGTTGAAAATTGATGGACATGTTGTTTGCTATTGGTTTTAGTCTTTCATAATAAAAAACTCAGACACTATACACTTAAAGTGTGGGAAATAAATGGGAAAAACCCGATAAGCATGGTTTTTAGAGTAAAAATTGGGTTTTTGGGCTTAAAATCGGAAAAAGCATGAAACAAAACACCAACAAAATCTACATGTTTGTTGTTTAAGGACTGAAGAGCCATAGCTCTAAAATAATGCTAATTTTCTTTCATTTTTATTGATAAAATAAGGAAAATGAGAAAAAATACTCTTAAAAAGGGGAAAAAATAGGGAATGGACGAGAAAAATTATGGAAAATTATGGATGTGTTTGTGAGTGTATAATGAGGATAAAGCATGAGGGTTTTCCTTAGGGTATCCCCATTTATATGTTTTTGTGAGTATTTATTGCTTATTTCATGCGAAATACACATGAAATTACCCTTTTACCTATCGCCGCAAGCAAAACTTTAAACGGTAGGGAGAGAGGGGAGTTTGAGCGCTGAAATATGTTACAAAATCTGATGTATTTGGTGCATTATTCATATGGGACGACGTTAAGTTAAATAAAGGGAAGTACATCACGAGTGTAAGGCTCGGTGCCTTCTCTCATCTGAGCAATTACGCGTTAGTGTATGGAAACATGAAAAGAATGGATTTGCACAATGCATGAGGCTATTTTCCAATTGTTTGAGCACTTAATCATATACACATTTGCATCAAGCATCGTTAAATAGTATCAATTACAAGCTCCTAGATGCATAGCATTTGGTTTCTTTAGGACTTGACCCACGTAGAGAGAGTGAGTAACCCAGCTATAGGTCTAGACAGTGGGTAAAAGGGGACAGATAAGTGAGGATAAGTGCAATCCTGGAACATTAAATAGCTTGGTACTAAGAGGGTAGTTTATTTCGAATGTGTCTATGTGTGAAAGTAGTGCATTGAGGGGCCAATCCCCAAGATGTAGGAGAGCTACAGTAGGGTCACGGCAATAAGCTGGTGGGGTGCCCTTGTGTCTGTGATATGTGGCATTGATTGCCGATATATGTATAATCTCCCTTTGAACATCCGTTGGATTACAGACTAAAAACGTGTAATAATTAGTGTTAAGGATAGTGTATCTCTCGACAAACGCTCCTGGTCTGCGAGGCCGTGTGGTGGGATTGTCTGTTGAGAGTATGAGGTCCGGCTAGTGCCTTAGCCAGTGCCGGCCCATTTTAGGTCCCATCAGGGTATCTTGCTAGTGCTGATGATACGAGACTGTAATTTGGTATCAATGTTCTATTTGTCCTACATAATGTATGTCATGTCCTGCCTTTGATTAAAAGCCTTATGTGATATGGAAAATTGTATGATGATAGGTATCATGTATCTTTTGATGATTCTACATGGAGAGTTACACACAACATTCTCACTTTTTCTAGACGTTCCAAGGTTAGTAGTATGTATCCCTTACTTATATCTAAATCTATTGATCATCTTTTAACCGTGACCGATCTTCCACATATATTTGCATCACTACCTTGGGTATGTGTCCCTTAAATGAATGAATGTCTTGACTCTTTTTTGCGCTACTTACCACCTCCAACTACTCATGTTTTGATTTCTATGATCCTTATTTATATAGCGAGCAAACTCGTAACTCGCATAAAAATTCTAATTCTACATGCGTGGGTGAGCCATTGGCTCTTGTGCATTTAGGTTTTTGTGGTCATGTGCCATGTTATTCATTAGGTGGTACAAAGTATTTTTGTTACATTCATTGATAAATATTTGTATGAATACTTGGCCTATCCCATAAAGTAGAAGCCATAAGTTTTGCCTCTGTTTCAGCACTTTCTTGCTATGGTTGAGAACTAGTCTAGGCATAGGCTGAAATGCCTAAGATCTAAAGGGGGTGAATATGTCCCCAAGGAATTTGAGTAGTTTTGTGATGAGAGGAGTATTAAGCATCAATTTATTGGGTCATACACCGCACCCCACAATGGTATTGCAGAGCACATAAATAGGAATGTTCAGGAAAGAGTCCATAATATGCTTAGCTAGACATGCTTACCATAATATTTTTGGATTGAGATAGTTACCACCGCAATTTATTTAATTAATATATACCCATGCACTACTCTTGGTAGTAGATTTGCAAAGGAGGTATGGTTTGGTAAATCTCCCTCACATGCATGCTTTGCTAGTCTTTGGATGTGAGGTTTTTTGCCATATTTCTAAAGACAAATACAACAAGTTGGATCCAAAGTTTGTCAAATACATCTTTCTTTGATATGGTGGTGCAAGTGAGATGGGATGTTTCCTTTTGGATCTCAAGCTTGGAAGGTTATCTATAGCCATGATATTGTGTTTCATGAGGATAATATACATAAGAGGCTAGAGCATGTATTGATGATCATATAGTGGCCCAAGATTGATCTATTGTGTAGGATCATGATGGTAGACAAAGACAACAAGTAGTAGAAGCCCCACAATTGATTTTGAGACTCTCTACATGAGTCTCGCATCTTCTTGATCATTTTGATTCCTCTATGCATTATGCCTTGGTGTGACAGATTATGATGGCCCCCTTACTTATGAGGAGGCTATGCATAATAGTCACTCTTGGGAGAGGCCATGTAGTTTGAATTTGATTCATTATAGAAAAATCATACGTGGGACTTGGTTCCCTTTTTAGATGGTAAACATGCATTGCCATGTCAATGGATGTATAAGTGGAAGAGCACACCTAGTTACCCTAAGCCAGCATACAAAGCCCATTTAGTTACAAAGGGTCTCAAACAGAAAAAGGGAGTTGACCTTAATGAGATATTCTCCCCTATAGTCAATATGACTACCTTGCCCTAGCTTTAGCCTTGGTTGCACATTTAGATATAGAGCTTTAGAAAATGGATATGAAATGATTTTCTTACATGGGGATATTTATAAACAACAACCTAAGGGATTTATGAAAAAGGGTAGGAAACAACTAGTATTCAAGTGTTGAGAAAGAGTCTCCATGTACTTAAGTAGACACCTAGGGAATGGTACCATAACTTTGATACTTTTAAGCATTTGTGGAGGAAACAAATAGTATGCAAGTGTTGAGAAAGAGTCTCCATGTACTTAAGTAGACACCTAGGGAATGGTACCATAACTTTGATACTTTTAAGCACTTATGGAGGGAGCTCACACTTAACCGCCAAGACCCAAGAACCCCTTATTGTTTCAAGCATTTCAAGCGAGCTCTAATGGCTATCTCTCACCTAGCCGACACGCCTTCAAACCTACGAGTATAGTGATCTTACCTTGATGTCGAAATGAGTTTCCTCCTCCCTTGCACACACCGGTAACTCATTAGGGCCGAAAACGCTTCAAAAAATGTACTTTTGTTAATCACGGGATTAAAAAAAGGGCCAGAGAGAGTTTGCCACGTGTGTAAGAATATGGTATTCTTGTCTCCTCTTTTTTGGAGATAGTAGAGTCCACTTCGTGATTCTCTCCTCCTTTTTAGCCAACATCTCCAATGTTTGATATGTTTTGGTAGTCCCGAAGTCCTTATTTACTTATAAAATCTGACAAATGACATAATAAAGTTGCTGTGAAGTTAATGATGATTTTTTTGAAAGTCGAGAACTTTTTGGCGTCCAATATATTTTCATTAGTCTTCTTAATATTCCTTTTTAGTTCATTCACCTTTCTCAGTGAGCTTCTTTCTCTACTTTTTAGTTCATTCATCTTTCTTGATGAGCTTCTTTCTCTGCGAATTTAATTTAAGTATGGCATCCAGAAGGCGCTCTTCTCGTTTAGTAAACTCTTGCACTTTCTATAGCCACAGAGTTGATGAAAATTGGAAGCCAAAGATCTTTAGTATAAACGATTAGGTTGCCATGCTACCCTCTTGCAAGGGCTCTCACAAGGTGAAAAGAAAAAAACGAGAGGATATTAAACATCACTAGAAGGGACGTATCATTTCTTTCAAAATTATACATGAAGGGTGGTTTATTAAACTGCAATATGTTTACATGGCGAAGGATATCCACTTGCCTCCAAACGAGCGTGTTTCGCAGCAAACACATTATAAGACTTGAGTTGATAATGTTTTTTTTTCCATTTAAGCAAGTACTAATAATGAATTCTTGGTTGTAGATATATTTCTATCAACAAGTATGGAATGGCAACCTATGGAAAGCTTAAGTGGAACCTTCCATGCGATTCATAAGGTGTTCACAGACATTATCTATGCTGATCAGATTGTGGGTTCTTTTATTATGCATGTTTCGTGGCTTTGTGGAGGGGAATCGGAATCAACTAATGTGATTACCCTATCCAAAATCAACTCAATACATTGCTTCCTTATCCACCGCATATATGAGTTAGGGTAATCTTAGCACTACGAGAAAAAATGTAACAAGTAGGTAAACTAAAAAAGGGTTCCTAAAAAAACCAACAATATGAAAGAGACTTATATTCACTCCATCTATCTTGAGTATCTTTGAATCTATTGTCCTGCAAACATTTGAAAAACACTCTCTTTCCACAAGTATATGTATAAATTTGTGACTTTGCAACGGTACTTCTTGTTAGAGAGAGTTATATTGTTTTCTAGGATCAACAATATCCTCATATGTGGTGTCCAAGAAGGTAGTCACGAGCCTGCCAGCACTACAAATGAAAACATGTAACTAAAATAGACAATCAAATAAAATAAATAATTAACCAAAAAGCAAGCAGTATTATATTCAACCCACATTCTTCCTTGGCCATGGATACCACTTAGAGAGTTCATGAGGATAATTTCTCTGGTGAGTGTATCCAATGTAATGAAAAAAATATGGTAGTTGTGATGGAATCAAAAGCTTTGAAAGACATTGCTATATTTGAATCGAATATCGAAAAAAATTCCATTGATAACAATGGATCAACAATACACATAATTTTAGAGATTTATTGGCTAAGAGATGCAATCAATGTCCTTAAGCTAATAGCAAAAATAAAGGCGTGTTATTTGTAATCAATAGCACAATTATTCTATATACTAAAAATTTTTAGAGTCAAAATGCCTTACCTTATGTAATAATAAACTACAAAATCTAACAATTAAATATCCTTTTTACAACTAGCATGGACTTGTCCTCATGAGATATGCTAAGATAGTCCTCTTTCTCAAAAGTGCAAGAAACATTGATAACCATTTTCCCATACACCTCACCCATTCTCTTATAATTAACAGGTCCAAGTACATCGATTTTTCTCTTGCAAACATCATCCTCGATACCTTATTCTGCTAATCATATTAAAATCTTTGTTCATTAGGGTGATCTTATGAGCATGAGCAGCAACAATGTAAGGATAATTCATAAAGTCAATAACAAAGTCTTCAACTTCCTCCTAAAGAGAAAGAATCGTTGCAAGCTACCATTTCTTTTGCAGGCAAGCTACCATTTCTTTTGCAAGCTAGTTTTAGTCAATATTCTTGAAAATCTATCAAAAATATCCTTGATTTGTTGGCTAATCAAGTACTCTAAGGGAGATTGGAACCTTGGCAGTTGTCTGCTTTGTCCTTGTTATTACTATTGCTTGAGAAAATGATAGGAAGAGTAATAAAGAACATGAACTTCCTTGAGCAGAAGAGGATCTAGATTGATTTGCTGGTTGATCAAGCACTCTAGGGGAGATTGGAACCTTGACAATTATCTGCTTTGTCCTTATAATCATTGTTGCGCTGGAGAATATGACTGGATGAGTTAAAAAAAACTATTCACTGGTATGGTCAATACGACATAGAGAGGATAAGTTGATATGATGCGAGAGTAGCAAAGCCAAATTTTTGCAGGGTCCTATTCGCGTTGTATCATGGAGCAGCTCATACGACACGAGCGTGACAAAGTATAATGTTTGGTACTATACTTCTCGCTCCATATCGTGGATGACCTAATATGGTGCAAGAATGGCACAATGAAATCTCCGTAGGAGGAGTCCTTGCTCCGTATCATGGAGGAGTAAACATGCGCGTGCAAAGTACAATCCCCCTATAATGACTTATTTTTTGTGAGACCTTAAACCCATTAAAAAAACTCAAAAAAATTTCCATGAGGCTATAAGGCTCTAAGAAAATGTTAGAAAATTTTAAAGATTTTTTTGAGATCGTTTGCTATTTTAAAACTATTTTTTAGGAAAAAGGGCCTAAAAATGACCAAAAATCACCCAAAAATAGCATATCTGATACGGCACGAAAATGGGGGATTTAAGGTCTCACAAAAAATAAGTCATTACAAGGGGGTATACTTTGCACGTGCATGTTTACTCCTTCACGATACGGAGCGAGGAGGACCCCTACGGAGATTTTGTTGTTCCACTCTTGCGCCATATCAAGTCATCCACAATACGGAGCGAGAAATATAGTACCAAACATTATGCTTTTCCACGCTCGTGCCGTATGAGCTGCTTCATGATACAGCGGGAATAGGACCCTGCGAAAATTTGGCTTTGCTGCTCTCGCATCATATCAACTTATCCTCTCCATGTAGTATCGACCATACCAGCGAATAGTTTTTTTTTACTCTTCCTGTCATATTCTCAGGTGCAACAATGATGACAAGGACAAAGCAGACAATTGTCAAGGTTCCAATCTCCCCTAGAGTACTTGATCAACCAACAAATCAATCTAGATCCTCTTCTGCTCAAGGAAGTTCATGTTATTTATTTATCTAACTTCATTGACTTGTCAAAAGTTCATGTTATTTCATGTAGAGAACTTTGTTTAACATCATATAATACTCTTTAAACTATTTTTTAAAAATAAATAAGATCATGAATGCTATAGAGTAAAGGAGATCTATAATCACAAAGATTATTTTGATGGTCTTTTTTTTGTGAAATTGAGATATATTACATTTGAAAAAAGATATACAAGGATAAAGCATCAATAATATAGTGATGCTTTCAATTATAAAATCAGTCTGCATTAGAATCAGAGTTCTAAGAGAAAGAAATAGAGTCAAGTCCTTTCTATTTCTTCTTACAAATCAAGGGAAGAGATCTTAAGAGATTTCCTAAGATATGATAGCATGAGTAGTATCATTCCATGACATCAAGCCACCATTTAGGTATTGAAATCTAATAGTGCTAATAAGAATCACAATTGAGGATATTGAAACTTGAAACCCCATAGTGCTAATCATAGTTGAGGGTATGATGAGAAAAAGACTCCCAAGAGCTAATATCAAGTAAGAAGTTGTATCCTTCATATTCTTTGAAGCATCCTGCATACATAAAATCGTCATAGTCCTAAAGTTGATATGGTACACAATATCACTAATACTTCTATCTATTACTTGTTTAATGTTTTTTATATTTTAAGAGACAAAATTGAATAATAAAAAATTTTAATCTATTACTAGGTAAATATTTTTATCTCCCAGAAATCAAAGTACTTCCTTTCTTCGAATTATAATATATTATCCTTGTCTTATCCATTAGTGCTTGCTAAAAAGTTGATATTACAACATTTTATAATGAAGATATTCTATTTTCAAGTGCCAAGATCAAGGTGAATTTTTTCACTTTCTATTCTATTAGCTTAAGGATTATCCTTAGTATATCTATCCCTACCAATTTGTATCAACACCATGGGACTCTTTTACCCATTTTCTTATGAATCAAATTGAAGAGATTGAAGAAAAAGCTTGGATTTAGTTGAAACAAAATCTTATAGAATGGATGTCTTAGGGGTCGAAGTAAAGATGCGGCTTGGATGTCCCAACCTAGTTAGGTTTGTTGAAAACTAATAAGATGATCTCGTCTCAGGTCCATGGAGGATCATATATCTATAGCTCAATCGGCAAGTAAGTGGTATCGATCCTCTGTGTAGAAACTCTTTTGATTGTTGATCACCTTCTCAAGATTTTGTGAAAGGAGACGAAGGGAGACAAAGGGAGACCAATGCACACTGTTGGTAAGAACCAGACATAATTTTGGTGAGAAATTTTATGACAAAGTAAAATATGCTTTAAGAACTAAGAAACAAAGTGAAGAGGAGAGAACGATGATTCAAATGAATGCAGACAAAAAAAGAAGCGTAATTTTTGTGGGAAATGTGATAGTAGAATATTCAAAATGAAAGAATAATGGCCAAAAAGTGACCTCTGACATGAGTTAATGTCCTTAGGCATTTAATGGCTAACCTCTTAAATGAATAATAAATTCTCTCATTAATCACGTCTGAATGGTTTCTTGAATACTCTGATGGATTCCAATCACATGGAGGAAGGGGAATCCCTTGAGATGGTAAAGAAGAATCTGAGCATAACACATAGAGCTCTGCAAGCAAGGCTACACATGCCACCACAAGCTGTTGTAGTTGGGTTGAGCCTTGATGTACAACAGAAGTACCTGTTGTTGGCCGACCTAACCCCCTAGAAGACTGATGCATTGGGGTTTTTGGAGGAGGTACAACAAGAAGATCGCCAAAGGGTGAAGCTGAACTGCAATTTGACAGGGGCAGATTCAAAGAAGTGATCCCACAACCCCCTTCACCCCTCTCTGAAGAACAACAGTAGTCAACAAACACATCCGTAAAAAGAAAAACTGCCCTGAGGGAAAAGAGAAAGAAAATGGTGAAAGAAGCCAGACAAAGATTGAGGGCCAAACCTATGGCAGAGCCGTCCACACCTCTTCCACCAAGCCCAGCTAACCTACTGGTCAGGTTCCATGCATAACTCGTAGTCTGGGAGAGACAAGAAAAAGAGAAGTAGCCTTTTAACTTCAACTTTCTCCTCCCCAACGACCTGCGTAGATCCTTTCCCTTAAAGTAGTGAAAGAGGTGATGGGCATTGGAAGCCAGCTAGGCCAACAATGGCTGGAAGAAAGAGAGAAGAATCCCACCCTTTGGGGCACCGAGGATGCAGAGTATTGGCAAAATAAGGTCTTTGAAGTGCCCCGGTTTGTGCCGGATATGAGTGCCAGCCACTATGGCGGCGACGCATTCGTGACGACAATGTGTTCTCTTGGATGGCTTTTTGTAATACCCTCCCCTCTGAGAGAAACAACCCCACTTTCATGGCATATCCTCATAGGGTAGGAGTATATTTTGATACAAACACCCATGGTCGCTACGACTTCCCCATCATATATAACCCTCGTACTACTACCTTCGCACAAGCCCTCACTTTCACCTCGGACAACCTAGGTGCTACCATGCTCCACTTCATTGCTAACTTCCCCTCCTGTCCTGATCTTGCCTTCATTACCACATGCAACTACCTTATGCTATTAAAAATTTTACTTAAGCAGGATCCCACCCTGGTAGAATGTGATCTCCCACCACTCTTTTTTTATACTAACGCCATAGATAGCTGTGCAATGACCCACCTAATGATGCAAGCCAGCCTTGTATCTTCCTTCTACCTAGCTATTCTCAAGGATATGAGTGATGGCCAATTCACCCACTGTAACCATCCATTCCTCTCCACCATCTCTCTCCATGTCCGCTTGAACCTTAAGGGTTACATGCAGAGCTGGAAACTTTTGAGTCACTCCATTAAATCCCCTTTCCCACCACATTCTAATGATGATAACTAGCAATTAGCTACTACCCAAATCATGTAACTCAGCAAAAAAAAAAAAGCAAAGAAAAGAAAAGAGAAGGCCAAACACAAAGACAACACACAAATAACTATGAAAGGAGCACACGACACGTCCAAACATAATTTGCAGCACACAGCTCATAGTCATTGGACCTAGGGGTCCTCAAGCTAGGCACATCCGGTGGCCTCAGTTTTGACGCTTTGGTCCTAAACCCCCTAGCCCTTTTTGACTCCCCACTTCACACTTAGGGCACCTCAAGCGCAGGACATACCTAGGGAGGTAATACTCACCTATGGTTAAACCTGTCACCCTAAGCTATACACACCGCACCTCCCTTCACACAAACAAGGTCCTCAAGTGTGGGACATCACCCAGGCTTGCCTGTGGTTAGTAGACCTAGCTCCTTGTTCCACCAGCACAAGCACAAAGCACTGCACGGTGAGGTAGACGCTCCCCTTAGGTAGAGCACTTTCTCCTTTTAGGTACAACAAGATACTGCAAACCACCAACTTTGGAGGCCCCCATCATCCACTTAACATACCTTGGGTTCTCCATCCAAATCATTACCAAAGCTTCCCAATCAATGGAGTCCACATGTGACCCTATCATCACCCCACCAGCCACTTGCCCAAAGCCCACCCCTCCACAACAAAGAGCTCAAGTGACATGGGATTGGCACCTGTCTCGGAGGGGAGTAATGTTAACCTCAATTCGAGATGGCAAAAATATGAAGCAAAGAGTGAAAAAAGGACAAAAAAGAGCAAAGGCTCAGAGGTAGTTCCTAAAGCTAAGCTAAGGCAAAAAACACAATTTTAAATGGAAGGCACCTCAAGAAACCCTAAAGACTCTTGTAAAAGAGCACCAGGCTCTGTCCTGTGCCATTTCTAAAAGAATAGATGGGTTTAGGCTTAAGGCATGAGGCAAGAAGAGGGAAATAGGAAAAATGACCTTGCCACAACAACCAGTCATGTAAAAAGGGATGGGTGCCCATGGAATTTTAGGGCTTGTATATAAAGTTCAAAAAGTGAATGGAAGCTCATTATTTGGTGTGTGGCTAACAAGAGTCCAAGAGTCCTCTCTTCTTCTCTTCTTCTCTTCACCTTGCTTGTGTGTGTGCTCTTAAAAGAGGGAGTGTGAGAGTGTGAGGGAGTGAGTGTGTGAGAGTGAGGGATTAAGAGGGTGAAGCTCTTCACCATCTCCTTTTCGCTTATCTTCTCTTCTCTTTTCTTGTGTGTGCGTGGCTATGGTGGATGGAGCTCGATGAAGGAGGTTTGAGGATGCTTGAGCTAGCATCTAGGATTGTGGACATTAGGGCCAAAAACATTTCAAAAATGGCACTTGTAAGAAAATGATTAAGTTACTAATTAGTTGAGGTTTTAAAATAATGAACCCTCCAAAATTAAGGTATTCACTCCGTTCATTTTTGGCATGCCCACTCTTTTGCTCTCTTTTTCATCTCCTTCATACTTTCTCCTTGTCTTTGTACCAAGGCTATGAGTCTCTGCTCCTGGTCTTCCAATTCCTTGCTCATTCTCCCTTGCTCTTTTCTTTCAAGGCTCAACTTTTCGTTTATTCTCCCTTGCTCTTTTCTTTTAAGGCTCAACTTTTCGTTCATGGTTTTCATCTCTCTATGGTGTTGCTCCTCTTCTTTCTTCCTTTCTTCTTCCCTTGTGTCAAACTTGTCCATGCCTCATTCGATCCAATCTGTTTTTCTTGCCAAATCCTCATGTTGCATGATTAAAAGTTTATATCCTCTCTGCATTTTCACTAGCTCTTGATTTTCATCTTTGAGCCATCGTCACCAGCTTTTCTCCTTGTCATCTTTAGCCTTTAGTTCATGTTTTAGATCAAAGATCTCCTTTTGTTGCATAGCTATTTGCCTCATCTTTTCAAGCTAGAAGGTTGCCACCGACTCCTTTTCCACTTCCAACTCGGTCACCGCTATCTTTCTTTCCTCCTTTGCCTTCTCTAGCAGGGAGAGCAGTTCAGCAACATATTCATGATAGTTTGCTGGTGGCATCATAGTAGTAGGGGTTGGAGTGGTCGAAGCTTCCACCTTTTGGCATTTTGAATCCTACCTAGACTCGGCATATGTGGCCGGTCTTTTCTGCCTAGTGGCTGTAGTCTCCACACTCTTTCCTTGGGCCAGTTCCTTATTAATGAAGTACTACATCCAGGCCACAAAATTTTTTACATCCGGGATGCTTGCAGTGAGAGTGGTTGTTTTGCTGGTGGGCACTAGGAGGGGCGGGATGGGATGGGATGGATGGGAGCCTTTCCCTTGCCTTCGATGACAACAGGTGGTATGACTTCAGGTACATGAGTGCTTGAGCCAGGTCCCTCATCACTAGGAAAGCTTTAAGCCCCTAGGTCATCGAGTCGGATTTGTTGTTTTATGGACCGGCAAGATGCTTCGGCCATTTCTTCCTCCTTTCTCCTCAACTCCGTCTCCTTTTCAGCAGCTCTTCTCTCTCTCTCTTCCTCTGTTTTCTTTGATTCTTATGCCAGCTTTTCACCTTCCTCCTTCTCTTTCTTCTTCCTCTCTTCAGCCTCTCTTAACTCTCTCTAGATCTTATTTTTCCTTCTTCTTGCCCTCATCCTATTTTTTCTTGTGAGCTGTCTTTTTAGTGGGCTTTTTCACTTTTTTCCTTCTGGATTGAGCCTCCTGATCCTCCTTCTCTGTCTCAATTTTTGTCCTGTCTCAATGGCTTTTTCTCTTGGTGGATCGACAACCTATCTAGAGTCTCATCCTCTCCTTATTCTCCTTGCTGAGCTTCTTTTACAGCCTCCTAGATGATGGCTGTCAGCACACTTCCATATCAGATGAAAGAGAATTTCAAGGAAGGTTTCTTTCTCTCGGTACTTTTAGAGGCTAGAGACTCTCCGCCTATCGAAAGGCTAGTGCTTTGGATGCTTGGTCTCTATAGTCTTGTGCACGTAGTCGTTCCAATCTACCTCATCAAAGGTGTGGACTGCCACATTCTCCAGCACAAGCACACTGATTCGGTGCAGGAGGGAGTTATAGCACTGGCTGGAGAAGAGTGAGTGCACCAATTTTGCTTGCATGCGGGCCTCAGCATCAGAGATATCCTATATGCTAATGCCGTCATTTGTCAAAACATCCTCCCTCTTCATCTTTAGCATAGCATACACACATCTCTCTTATGTTTCTTCTCCACCTTAGGTTCCAACCCTAGTGCCTTCTCCACCAAGGCGGCTTGGTTCAATGGACATGCACCTATTTAACATTCTCCCCTCCTCCCATAATTACCATTGCACATTCTTGATCAGGCTTGTACGTTCTCAGAAATTCCACACACTTTGTGTGGTCAAGCTCCTGTGCAAACTTCTCTAGGTACTTCGAGAGGTTACATTGTTCCACCACTCTCCTTGCAGCCTCCTCCTTGGCTACCTCTACCTCGAGGTTGTGGATACTACGGAATTTCAGTTGATTATAAGCACGATTTTCTACGTTGATGCCGTACTGCGTCCTCTCCTCCTCCATGAAAGGGAGTCGATGAGCACGATCTTGCTGCAACATATTTCATTCATGTCATGAATCGCGATTCCCATTAATGCTTTCAAAACAATTATTTTCTAAAAGGAAAGACTTCGTGTTTGTTGAATGAAAATTTTTGTGACATTTTTCCTCAATCATAAGTTAGCATGTTTCTTTCCTTTTTGCATTTAAGTGTAGACTAAGGTTTTCATGGCGGTGTGTTTTTTCTTATGTGTTTATGCGTTTGCTTAATTTTGATTGGTTCTGATTTGACTCACCTTACCCCCTCCCCTTTCGGATTTGAGAAGAATCCTTCCTAGGATTGAAGGTTAGCAAGCCAAGAGCATTCAAAGTACGGGTTGAGTGTTTACCTTCGCATGAACCAAGCATAGAAGTCTAGATTGTACTCCAACTGAGCTTCACGGTCCAAATCGAAGGGTCAGTTGCCTAGGTGTGTGATGTAAGTAAGGACATCCATTAGGAAGTCATCGAAATTGATATGGCTTGCAATATGTAACTCTTCCTTGGTCAGGAGGCAATCAGGGTAAGGGTGTCCTTTGATATGCTCTTCCATGGGTCAGCCACAAATAGTTTTTAACACCCTATATGAGGTTTGAGCGACATAAGTTGGGTCATACTCAGGTCATACTCCAATGTCTTGATTGCGTGGTTAGCATTGGTCATTATTTGGCATCCTTCGAGTTCCCATTGCAATTGAAGAGCATACTAGTTCCATAGGAACAGGGATTCGATTTGAGCAAGCTGTCTCAACTCCTCAATTTCTTGGTCAATGATAGCAAAAGTAGCTCGCTTATTGTATGATGTAATGAGACGTTGTTTGATGGCTTACTCTGTAGATATCTCAATGCTGATGAGCAATGTAGTAGCTAAGTGGGGTACTTTAATAAATGAAAAATTGAATGTGTCCCATGAACAAGGCATTGTACGAACTTTGGTTGCGAAGGGCTCTTGCAATAGGTTCAAGTCCAAGTGGTCATAGCTCAGAGCCAACGGCATGAATGTGGCATCTAAGCATCTAAGGCAAGCAATCACGTCATCCCCTGTGTCTTCGGCTAGATCTGTGACCAGTGTCAAGAATGATTTCCTCTCATAGGAGGGTCTAAGCCTTGTGGGTGGTTGGGGTTTTTATAGAACTAGACAATATGGCAGTAGATGGTTGCAATTTTGATTGTTCTTGAGATTATGGTTGGGTCCCTTGCACAATGGGCTGGGACTGGACTACTAATGGGACACTGCTACTTGCAGATGTGGCTTCTTGAGTCTTGGTAGAGTTATGTTGTACTAGTTTGGGAGTAGCAGGTTGAGATTTGGGCCGATAGACTTGGTCAATATTCATGGGCATAATAATTTGTGAGTCTATGGTCTTGGTGTCTCGAGGTTTATGCAGTTTTAGGCCTTAACACATTGTATGGATGGGTATGGTTAAGCATGAGGGCCACATTTGATCAGTGTCTTTGGCTATTTTAGCCTTAGGGATCCATATCCAGGCATTACCCTCATAATAGCCTTGTACTTGCAATAGGGTCTTGGAAACCCATCTCAGCTTAACCGTACATCACTGTCTCTGTAGCTTTGTCTTGGCCTCCTAGGTTTTGAGGTTGCATTCTTAGCCTTGCGAAGGAGTGACCAATTGCTCCTCGGTGGCAGGCTCTGATGTTTAGGTACTCATCTAAATTGGGGTTCATGGGCATTGGCTTTGGCCTTAGCGGGTTTCTGGCGTAGAAGCTTGGCAGGTTGTAACAAGTCACAACCCCCCTCCTCAGATTTGGCTGCATGTGTTTCTATTGGTGGCTTTGCGGATCTTGTAGGAGTCACGAAGCCCTTGCTGAAAGATGCTACTATGCAGACATTGCCAATGGCTAGGTGGATACATTGCGACTCATAATCCACATTGCAGTGAACTATCTTTTTAAAGGTTTGACCTAGCAGCAACTCTGTGCATGCATCTTTAGTATTTGGCAACACATAAAAATCATCTGTATGCTCTCAGACTCAATAGAAATTGTAGCCATGCACTTCCCTAGGAGTGTGTATGATTAGTCTCCCATATGGGCTTAGTTTGGTGGTAGTGGGCTGTAATTGTGGTTTTCCAATGTGGGTCCAATGATTGTGGGTTAAGACATTGAAGTCTACTCCCTCATTGATCAAGGCGTTGAAAGTGCATGTATGCTTGGCATTGATTGTGATGCAAAGGTAAGAAGGTTCTATAGCTTCCTCATTTTCATTGTCAATCTCCGTGATTGTGGCTACTCGTACCTTGACAGGGGGTTTTAACATTGGTGGTTCATGCAAAGGACATGTGGGAGGGTAGTACTTCTTGATGCGACTGCCATTGAAGAAGCCTATGCCCTCGCCTTCTAGAGTCTCGAGTTCAACATTACCAATTCGACTGATAGCACAAACCTTGAAAGCCCTAGAACTTTAAACTTCATTTTCTGTTTATGCCCCTTAACGAAGTACAAGAGCACTAAGTCTCCCTGTTCAAAGTCATGCTCCTTGACATGCTTGTCAAACCAGCTTTTGCATCGTGCTTTTTCGCATATGAGCACATGGGTAGCGAGTATTGTGTTGCAGGACAAATGGGTCCTATGAAGTCAATTCTCCATTTTTCAAAGGGTTTTTGTGCAATTATTGGGGTTAACTCCATCTGATCCTTGCGAATCAGGACCTTTGCCCAATGACACTTGTCACAGTGCTTAACGAATCGTGCCTTATTGCAAAAAAGTATGGGCCACCACAGTTGAGACTGCACCACCTTGTGAGCTGTCGTATCTCCGCTAAAGTGTCCTCCAACCAATCTGTTGTGCACCTCTAAGAGTATATCATGCATCTCATGGTCGCATACGTATCTACGCAACAATCTGTCTTTCCCTATCCTATATAGCTGGCTTGCTATCAACTGATAGGGTTGGATCTTGAGGATAACTTGCCTAAGTTGGGCTTTCTCCATCGATCGTTTAGGTAGTCCATGTTCAAGCACTTGGACTATGTCGTTGGAGCCCCAAGAGAGACACCAAGGAAAAGGGGATTCTACTGCAAGAAAATCTATCTTGTAACATCAACAAGCTTTTATTTCATTATTTTGATGACCAAAACAAAGAAAACAGCATTTCTTCACGTAGCATCATAGTAGATATCTCCCACGGATTTGATAGAATCAACCATAATCTTCAACATCTTCATAGAATCCATCAATAGAATAATGAACACAAAATAATGCACCATCTTTGAATGGAAATCAATCACATAGTATTCATCTTCAATGTCTTCATAGTTCTCTCTCTCAATCTCTCATATACAGTTACACTATTTTGATAGAATTTGACTATCTCTAGCTCTCTCTCTCTCTCTCTCTCTCAATAGTACATCATCTCCTCACTACAATACTCTAAAATGACTCTCAATAATCCTTCTTAGGTCGTGGATGCACCTCCCAAGAGGTATGTCTGATGTGAAGAGGCACCAAAGCCACTACAGTGTCTCTTCATAGCTCACTACTGTCACTGTCACTCTAGTCTTCTCTTCAGTCTTCAGCAGCTGCTTCTTCCATTTGTTTTAGCTCTTTTGAACTTAGATTCATCATTTCCAAAAGTTAGAAAACTTTTCCAAAGTCACACATACATTCTACAGAACATTTACAGAAGATCTACAGAACAATACAGAATAGGAATAGAGCAGATATAGAATAGTTACAGAGCAGAGACAGAGGCTCTACAGAAGGTTTACAAAGGATTACAGAAGGTCATCAGAACCTCATAACTTATACTAAAATCATTCTAAACTATCAAAAACTATTCAATAAGATTCCAAAATATTTCAACCTTCATCAATCATCAATCCATGCTTCATACAGAAGAAAATCAGAACAAAACAGAAGCTATACAGAAGGTATACATAACTAATCAGAACCTCAACAGAACCTATCAGAACATCACAGAGCTTCATATTTCTACTAAGAATCATCATGAGCTTCCAAAACATAATCAATATCATCCAAAACACTCTCAAACACTTCCATTAACAACCATACATTACTCTAAATCCGTCAAAAATCAATCATTCAGTCCTAAAAAACAACAAAAACTAGTCAAAAATTTAGTCTTTTTCCACTCTCAACATATCCCCACACTTAGAAAGGAAGCGTCCTCGTGAACCTTAGGAAAATAAGAATATAAGTTCACTAAAGAGCTCAATTTAATCTTCCGTAGTATCTTTAACATTCTCGCCAAACCACGACCCCAACTTATTACCTGTATTTTTAGAAAAAACTACTAAAGGAAAACTTCGTTATTTATTAAGTCATCTGATAATCATTTAAAAGTCATAACAAATTTGTAAAGGATATAAAAGGTTCTTCTTCAGCTTTCCATCATAGGCTTTCCATCCACCATCAATAGTTTAAAAAGAGCTCTCAAACAAATTATTCTCAATCAGCACGAACTCATCACATACAAATTATTGCAACACACACAAACACTAACACAACCATCTGAATGACACCTCCAAAAAGAGAGATATATATCATTAAGAATCATCCAAAATACATTGCAAAGGCATCAATGAAGGTGATCCCTTTTGAAGGCTTAATGGTTTCGAAAACGATCCATGGAGAAGGACTCATCCACAAATGTCTTTGGAGGATTTTGAAAGAACTGCAGGCAGCACATCCTTTCTGGCAAAACAAGGTATCTGCTAGGGAGACATAGGGCATGAAAATATAGGACATCTAATTGTTGGGAATCAATATTCACATTGACATTCATACAAAGCTTTGGAATGGCCTTTTGATCGTTATGGGAATGCCTATGCATATATGGTAGATACCAAGCAAAATGAGATGTCAATCTCACTGAAGGATCTAGAGATTGTGAATATTGGTGAGAAAAATGGGGTAATTCTGGTATGCTTGACTAGCAATTGTCCATCCCCTTGGAATTAATGGCTAGTTTATCTATGGTCCTATGAGAGAATCAGTCGAGCTCCATCCTCTTCTTCTTGGAATCTGCTAATCAAATCCATCGTATTCACTAACCAATTGAGGGGGTTGAGAAATAGAAGTGGCACGAGATAGAAGTGGAATAAGTAAAAGATGATGAAGAGATGGGTAGGAAAAATCATAAAAGGAGGAATAAGCTAAAGAAGGAGTGGCTGAAAATTTAAGTGAATCAGTTAGAAAATGTGTCAATTGATAAGCAGGAAAAGTAGAAGGTATACGGATAGATGGAGAAGGGCATAGCGGAGAAGGGAAAAATATTCGATCTTCGATGAAAGAACAATAGGTAAATATAGAAATTTGAGGAAAACCCTGAGGTTGGAAAAGAAGAGGTAAGATAGCTGCTGAATTGGTTTGATAAAGGGAAAGATAAGTATCATAGCGATGGGCCATTTGTTGGTAGTACAATAGGCTAGGAATAGAGGGACCTAAAACATATATTCTCTAGTAGGCATAAAAAAAGGATGAATCAAATGGATGGTTCTTAAAAAGATAAGCTAGGAGATTCACCCTCAGTTGGTTAGTGCTCTGTACATAAGTAGAATCTGTATTATGACGTTGATTCAAGACCATAGAATCAATCATTGAATGCCATGAATTGTCAGGGCAAGTAGCCACTTTTGAGAAATAACACTGGAGCATGTCTTCTATCCTCAACTCCAAATAGTTGACATACAAAACAACTTGCAAAACCACATCCCCCACATACCAGGCCAAATCTACATAATTTGAAATCAATAGATCACCTCGTAGATACATTTAAGACAACAACATGGTATCCGTTGTCACAAAATCTTCAAACACCATATGGGCCACTTCTGTCAGGAAATCAGGAGACCAAGCCCCACTCCAACCATCCTCTGGAAGAGGGAGATCCATCGTTGAAAGCTTCATATAGAAGGCCAACTTCTACAACTGATAGTGGACTAAGAAAGAATGGTCCGGAGGAACATACTCCTAAAAGTGCTCTAATGTAGACCATAACAAATCCATCCTGGACTGCAATCTTTTCACTTTATCCTGAAACAACGGACACAATGTGGCATGTCTCTGGAGAATTGCCAAGTCATGTTGCTGAGACATAGAAGGAATCATAGGAACATTGGGGCTTGGAGGAATGGACCGTGACTATGCCAGTTGGTCTTGCAACTACTTAATCTAGGAAGCTTGTGATTCCACTGTATTATGAGCAGTCTGTAAAGCTGATAGTTTTGCATCTAAGAGATTCTGAAACTCTTGAGCTTCTTTGGACATTCTCTCTTTCTCCTTCGAGACTCTAGTGACCTCTGACTGAGCTTCTGTTAACTGAATCTTCAAAGAAGATAATACTTCTCTCTGGGTCTCAATCATATGGGTATGTTGCTCCATCTACTTAAACAGATCTGCAAGTGTGTCTTTAGCAGAGGCTAACTCTGTGGTTGCCTTATGCATCTGGTCTTTGGACTACATCAATTCTTCATAGAAAGAAGCATATAGTTGTTGAACACAAGCTGTCACTAAAAGTTCACTCGAACTCTGGATGTCATTACAAAGGAATGGAATAGTATCTCCTGACACTAAACTGTTCAGTGAAGGGACTGATATTTCCAAAGAACCCTCTCTATATGCCCTGAACAAATTGTTACATGTGAGGTAAGCAGGGAGGTCACTGCCAGATGTAGCAGGAACTGTAACTGAAGGAATGACTGAGGAAGTTTTATCTACCACATGCTTCAAGTGCTTCTGCTGAATGACCAATGGAGGAGGGGAATCAAGATCCTCTATGTCAATAGGTTCTGACTCTTCTGAAGGTGGGGGAGGGGAGGTACTGGATCAGATGGAGGAGGTGGTAGTACACCCTTCTTAAGGCCTGAGTATGTCAAGAAAGCATATAAGTAGGAACCATTAGTGACATTTGTGACATTTCCTCTGGTTACTTTGACAAAATGTTAGTCCATCTTCGTAAGCAGGTAAGTACTCCAATCAATGGCCACCCCTTTTAACACCATCCTGGAAGTTGTAAAGAGTTATTTGACAAATAATGGGATGATGTCTTAGTAGGCATAAACCTATCTTGGAGAATTTGGCAGACTAACTTCCAAAGAGGATCAGTGATCATGGAAAAAGATACTCCTGAAGTGTTTATCACTTTCTTGACATCCAGAATCTCTTTGGTCTGCTTCTATAATAGCTTGATAATCTCATCATTGGAGAATAATTGTCTGGCTGTAACAAAGGGTTCTCCTTTGTAGGGAAGAGACAAAGCCTTCCCTAACCCTTGGGGTGTCAATACCATGGAAGCACCATGAACCAGCCCCGACTTCTTACTGTATGATGCAAGAAACTCATCACACAAGGATGGATCATCTGGAATCAATGGGAGTGAAGCAGCCATGAAAGTCGCAAGTCCTACTTTCATTATAGGCTCAAAAGCCAGTAGGGAAGAATAATCTCTATTGATCAGCGGGACGTACTGGATAGGAGGAGGAGCATGAGGTGCCATTCAGATGGAAAACACACACACCACAAACACAGACAATCACAAAGAATGCCTACAAAATAACCAAAATAGCTATAAAAAAGAAATCAATCAAAAGAAATACACACAGACGTAACTAACCAATTTATCACCCCAAACAACCCACATCCTAGAAAAAATTCGGCATGACCTCTACACATATGCGACTAAAAGCTTCATGCAATGCAACAAACATGCACCCATGACCCCGTATCAGGCAAAAAAGAGAAAAAACTACAAACCGTACCCGTAATCGTAGAACATAAGCAAACCATAATACCATAAAAATCTATTCAGGACCTGACCATAACTTTGACCAATAGTTTCAGCTAAGAGGACTTTATGCGCCCATCCCACGAAGCGTGTTTATTCAAAAAGGGAAAAAAAGTGCAGTGAGGAAAAATGGTTTTAATGAAGTGTTCATTTTAAGAAATTACTAACAATGCATGAAATTTTATTAAGTTATAAACCTTAATAAGAAAATGGCGGTTCTCTCTTAAAATTTTAATTACAAATTATTAGGGTGAAGCGGTGCTTAAACGAAACCCGGACTGCGATTCCTAAACTGGGGTCTCTAAATGCAAATTCATTAATTAAAAAGTAATAGTGATGTGAAGTGCTTTTTTGCCAATGCGTGCTTTTTTTGTGAGGGTTGATTCATTTTTATTAAAAATTAAGGCGCCTCTGAAACGCACGTAGTGCGTGTAAAGTAAACAGCTGGTTGATTTTAATTATTAAAAATTTGTGTGTTTAGTACGAGCGTGCGTGGAAAAGTGGGTGAATATAATTTATTTTAGCAATTAATTGTGATTAAGGGATAATGAAAATAAATAAAGCTAAAAATAAATAAATACATGGTAGGGGTGTGTATGCAATAAACTGAAGGCGCACGGAGTAGTCCCCAAATGCAAGGAATCCAGTAAAAAAAAAACAAACACCACTGACTAGAAAAAATAAAGTACACTAGTCTTTTTTTATTTTGATTTTTTAAAGTTTTATTTTAGGTGTGTTTGTATTGTGTATATTGTGTGGTTTGGTTTGTTTGTTTTTTTTTAAATTATGTTTTTTTTATATTTTTTTAATAATTAAAATGGGATATATGACACATGAACATGTTGTGAAGTGTAAGGGTGGAATTTCAACAATCCAACAAGTGTTAACAATGTGTTGTAATTTATCCGTGATTTTTCAACTGATTTTTGGAATTTAAAATAAATTTTCATAAGGTGAAGTATTAAAATTTAGGATTTTGGCTTCAAATAATACTTTAACCATTTATGGAAGCATTTCCAATTGAGAAATTATTGAAAAAAGGGGCAAGGGGGTTTGTGAAATTTTTTGAATTTTTTTAAGAAATATTTCTGAGTTTTTACTAATTTTTAATGAGTTTTGCTCATTTTGTATGTATTTTTGAAAGAATTTTGAATTCTTTGAATTTTTTGCAATTTATTTTCTTGAACTCCCACTTTAGAAAACATTCCAAATGATTTCAATAATATTGGAAAAATTTTAGGTATTTTTTATAAAAATTTTTATTTTAAATGAATTTTATTGAATTTTTGAAGTTTTTTTGTGTTTTATATGTATTTTTATGTGTTTTTAATGTATTTTTTAGGTTTTTCACGGGTTTTGAAATACCCGTCATTGCATAGGAACGGCTGTGAATGAGTACAACTGCATAAAAACGGCTACAACCACCGCACGAAGTAGCCAATTGTGCGTCCCTGCGTGTGAACGCACGTGAACAACATCGTTAGGGGGGTGGGTTCTATGGTTGGGTGTGGAGGTTGTGTTGTGTTGATGGATGGGCGGGTCTGGTTGTGGGCGGGGGAAGGAAGCATCAGGCGGGCGGGCAAGAAGGGTAGGGAGGGTAGTGCCCAAGGGGGAATGGGAAAGGGGAGGGGCCCAAGAGACGGGTCGGACGGGTAGGAGGGTGGGTAGGGGGCCCAAGAAAGGGAACGAGCAGGAGGGTGGGTAGGGTGGCGAGGAGGATAGCCACAGGAGGAGGGCAAGGAGGCCGAGGCAGGTGGAGGGTAGCGTGGTGGCGGGAGGCGGCAACAACTACAATAGCAGCGTCAGCGGTGGCGGCGGCGGCGGCGGCAACCAGCGAGCGACGGGGAGGGAAGGGGACGAGGCAGTGGGAGAGGCGAGTTGCGGCGGCGGAAGTGGCTGGAGAGGCGGAAGAGCATGGGACGTGGTGTCGAAGGAAGGGAGGGAGGCGGTCAGCGACGTCGAAGGGGGAAGAGAGACCGGGGCGGCGTGGGAGGAGGAGATGAGGAAGGGGCGTGGGACGTGGCGTCGAAGGAAGGGAGGGAGGCAGTCAGCGATGAGATGACTTGCGAGATGAGATGGTTGGGATTAGTGTAGGTCAGCTACTCGATGTCTTGGGAGCGCTTGCAAATGTCAGAGATGGCCTCGTTGTCCAGCATGATAGCCACGTCAGTGGGCGCGAGCAACGTGGATAGCACGCTATTAGAGGGCTCCACCACAGCGTTGGAGACCTGCGGCGAGGGATAGATGTTGGAGGAAGGACGAGGGAAACATGCATTGGAGGTAGGCAGCGAGGGAGAGGTGTTGGACGAAGGACGAGGGAGACAGACGGCCAAGCGGGGAATGGAGGTGTCAAGTAAGATAGTTGTTCGGGGTTTTTTTTTTTAAAGTGGTTTTTTTTTGTATTTATAGTTTATTTTGTTTTTAAGAAGTGGTTTGAATTGGGGAGTGGTGGTCTTTTGTGTGGTTTTTGTTTTTTTTTTATTTTTATAATAAATGTGTTTTAATGGTGTAAGTTTGTTTGTTTTTTGTTTTTTTTAATTTTGTTAATTTAAATATGTGTGTGTGTGTGTGTTTTCTTGTTTTTTGTTTTTTTTTTAAATTTAAAAGGTCGTTTGTTGCTTGTTGTGTTGGTTGTTTTATGTTATGGTTGTTTGTTCGTTGGTTTGTTGATTATTATTAGTATCATTAGTTTTTTTTGTTTGGGCAATGTTAATTGTTTAGAAAGGTTATTATTATTATTATTTTGTATGTGAGTGTTTTGTTTAATTATTATTATTTTTTAATTTAATTGTTGGAAAGTTGTTTTTCATTATTGTTTGGATTTTTTATGTTTTTATGTGTATTTTTATTTTTATTATTTTGTTAAAATCAGAATTGTATTGGTGTTTGTTTTTGTGTTTGTTTTGTGTGTTTTCTTTTTTTTTTGTGTTTTTGGTTTAAAGGTGGGTGTTTTTTTTGTTTGTTTTTTAATAAATTAATTAATTATGGGTGTAAAAAAGGAGTGCACCCTTGTCCCGCGCGCATGCATTGGGCGGGAGTAAAAAAATTTGCAATGGCAAGATCAGATGGCGCAGGGACGGCGACGCACAAAGCATCAAGGTCATGGGGGTGTCCTGAGGCACGTAAAACCAAAAACAGACACGTTCACGCGTGTCACAAAAAATGCGGCCACACGACAAAAAGGAACAAAAATTAATAAAACCCAAACCATACGTCGGATCGAAAAACCGTAAAAAGGAAAAAGATGATAGAAAAATGTGACAGTTTTCAGGGCAAAATCAAGGCATTCACATGGGAAAAACTCCAAAAATGGACCAAAAAAGAGACTCGAAAATTAATATAAGAAGAATCGTGCACCAGAATAGAGGACAGTAAATAGGAAAAATGTCCAGAAGAAAGGGATTTACAAGGCTGGTGCATCAAAACTTAGTTTGGGGAAATTGGGAGGGGTTCACATGGAAAAAACACAAAAAAAGCACCCGAAAACATTCGAAAAAATTAATAACCAAAAATTCGACAGTTAAAAGAGGGGGGAGGAAAAAGGAAAAAGTAGGGGAAAGGCTGGCAGGACACGGTTGTCAAATTAAACTGGAATTCCGGTGCAAATAGGGCATGTTCACATGGAAAAATGTGAAAAATGGGCTCGAAAAATGCGCGAAAACTCGCAAAAAGTAATCATGAACCAATAGTGCATTGGAATGACACGGAGTAAAAAGGAACAGCTCTAGGGACAGGGTGAAATAGAATAGAGGAGTGGGAAAGGGGCCCCATCCGAGTAAAATGAAGTTAGGGCGTAAATGCATGATCATAGTAGGGTATATGCATGGGATTATGCAACATAGACGCGCACACATCCCCACACTTAAAACCTTAGCAGGAAGGATAAACCAAACAGCAAGGACCTAAGACCACATATCAGACCAACCACGACGTCCCCACACTTAAGACATGACCGTTACTGAGAAACAGAAGATGCAGGGTTAGAAAACTTGGCCCATATTGCCAAGAAGGAATGTCGACTATCGAGGTTGCATCTTGTGTCATTGTCGGCTGCAAGAGGTAACAAGGTGGCTTCACAGCACACATCCTTTATGGCAAGGACCACGCGGTAGCTCTCAGGGAGGTAGCTGGTTGAAGGAATCGTAGGAAACTTGTCGATGGCAAGGGATATTGCACTCAACTCACGATCACTCAAATGGAATGAAAGAGCAATCACTCGCCCCATTACTAACATCACTCGAGAAAATAATGATGGGACCCGAAGTGCACACCCGGTTTAGGAATCGACAAAGGAATGGTGCAGAGGGAGTATGCCAGGGTGCATAGTTGAGGGTGCATCAGTGCATCCAACCCGTATGGCATAGGTGCAAGGAGGAAGGCCAGGGAGCCTTGCAATGTAGTGTACAGAACAAAGTGACATGTCCTATGCTGATGGCAGAGACCATCCCATGGGTGCAAAGGGAAAGACTCCAATTGTCGTAACGTCCCTCAATCCTCACCTCTCAATAATTGATTGAAGAAACACCAGTCACACTCAACCCACCCTCTGTCTCATGCTCTGTTGAAAGATACAGAGGGCAGCCCATTCCTGAAACCCATTGATGTAATCCTCACTGTCACTTGTGCAGAGGTTGTATGCCTTGTGCACAATTGATGGTGCAACTGTGCATCCCATCTTGTGCCGACATACAGTGCAAGAAGGAAGGCCAGGGAGCCTTATGGTGCAGTGCACAGGAACAGATCATGCGTTGTGCATTGAGAGGCCCACCCCGTGCGTGAAACACTCCGTTCACACATCTCACCTCTCATTTGATTTGAAGGGAAAGACTAGTCACTCACCCCACCCTCTATCTCACACTCACTGATAGATACAGAGGGCAACCCATACTCACATCCCTATCCTGTTAGGATGAAAGCTCACATCACTCAAGGGGTTGGTGATGAAGATCATGTCGGTTGTTGTTGTCATCAGGATCTTGAAGATGAGGCGTACCTAGGGAGGTAGCCAACAAGTCTGGTACTTCAATAATTTGTAAGAAAAGTCATCTGTTAAGAAGGGCAGACGGACTGATATTGCAGAAACAGCACACCGAGGGAGGTGGCTTTAAATTACGTGCTAAAAAGGGTCTGCTGCTGAGTCAGTGATCCTGAACTGCGGGGTGTTACCACCTTTTCCACAGTCAATTTCCCGCCCAAGGGTGTTTCCACCTTTTCTTGGAACAAGGCCTATTATGACAGGGAAATTCTTCATTTTCTTCCATAATAGTTTTGTTTGTTTTTTCTTTCTTTTCTTTTCTTTTTCTTTTATTTTCCTCTTTTTTTCTTCTTCTTTTGTTGTCCCCTTTTTTTGCATTAAGAAAGAAAATTGTAGAAATACCATGTGTCAGAACCAACCTCGCCACTATTGTTGGATCAGACGAGAAGAGAACAAGGTCAGGTTGAGATGTTTCTACGAGGGTTTAGTAGAACGAGACCACCTCATGAGGAGAATCATAAGGGCTATTAGAAGCACGACGAGAAGGACAGTGCAACACCCAAAAGGGGAAGGGTAAGTCGACTGTGATTGTCAAGATCCCCAGGGAGGGAAGTACTTTTTCAGACGATAGCCATTGATCAAGAAGAGATCATCAGAGGCATCAACGATCTACACCTGAACAGAGCCATTAGGATTGACAGCAAGTACCTTGTATGGGCCCATCCACCATTGTTGAAGCCTGCCAAGAAACTTGCCAAATTGTGAATCATAGGCTAGGACAATATCACCTTCTTTGAACTCCTTGTGCTTGATGAAACTGTCATGATAGGCCTTGCGTCGCGCTTGAGTGGTTTCCATGCACTATAGGGCCATCCGCCGTATCTCATCCAAGCATTCCAAGTGCAGGAGATGGCATTGCAGTGACTCATCGTCTCCCAAGCGTTCTTTAACTGCCACTCGCAAAGAAGGCAATCCCAGTTCAACAGGGAAGAAAACTTCTATACCATAAACTAACTCGAAAGGGGTCTATCCTATAGTTGCCTTATGGGAGGTTCTGTATGCCCAGAGAACCTCTGTAAGTCGATCATCCCAATCAGACGATGTGCGGCAATCGTTCTTATCAGAATCAAGCAAAGGATGCGATTGGTGACTTCAACTTGGCCGTTGGCTCTGGGGTAATAGGGAGTGGACTTACGTGTCAAGATTGTGGGAGAGAAGGAAGGAGTCTCACTTGTAGCTTTCTCACTTACGCAATGGGGGAATACACACAAAGATGGAGGCTGAAAACAGTTTTCCTCTTCTTAGTTGTGTAAGCCAAAAGAACTCTAGTACAGAGAAATAGAAGAACCCTATATATGGGTCTCAAACCAAACTCAACTAACTAAGGTGGCATACTAGCTGAGCCATGAACTAGAGTAGATAAGGATAGCTGTTATCTAGCTATTATTCATGGGCGGTGTACCAACCGCATCTGCAGCTAACAAGTCGGTGACATAAATGCACAACAGTCACCCTGGCATATCACGAGTGGAGCTCGATATCTCAACACTCCCCCTCCAGCTCAATCCCAATTCCTGCACCCCAAGCAGGTCTCTGAACTTGCGCAGCTTCTCTGCACCCAATGCCTTCATGAATATGTCAACTATCTGATCCTCTGTGCTGACATAAACTAGATCAATAAGACCTAGTAAAACCCTCTCCCGCACATAGTGATAATGCACCTCAATGTGCTTTGTTCTAACATGATAGACTGGGTTATTTGCCAAGTGTATACTGCTCATGTTGTCACAATAAATGACAACTGGCCCATCTGTAGGCTGATGCATATCATAAAATAGCTTATGCAACCAAGCTACCTCACATGCAGCCATTGCTGCACCCCTGTACTCAGCCTCTGTGCTCAACAAGGCAACAGTAGGTTGTTTCTTGCTGCTCCAAGTGACTGCATCACTCCCAAAAGAGAACACATATCCACTGGTAGATCATCTATCACAAATACTACCATCCCAATCAACATCAGTGTATCCATGCAACTGTATCTGAACCCCAATCTCATAAAATAGTCCATACTGCAATGTGGACTTCACATACCTGAGTATGTGTCTAGCCGCATCCAAATGCGGTTTCCTTGGAGCCTGCATAAACTGACTTACCAATCCAATAGCATAGCTCAAATCTGGCCTGGTAATAGTCATATAAATCAAACTTTCTACTATGTGTATGTACATAGTAGGGTCTTCCAGAAGCTCACCTGCATCTGCGCTCAACTTCACATTCTGCTCCAAAGGAACTGAAATAGGCTTACAACCTGTGATCCCATATTTGGACAGCATGTCCAATCCATATTTGGACAGTAGCTCTCCCAAATCC
Source organism: Lygodium microphyllum (assembly GCF_053477565.2). Classification (NCBI taxonomy): domain Eukaryota; kingdom Viridiplantae; phylum Streptophyta; class Polypodiopsida; order Schizaeales; family Lygodiaceae; genus Lygodium; species Lygodium microphyllum. The sequence goes on along the minus strand of NC_141163.1, from coordinate 39,287,820 downwards.
TTCATCTCAAACTTCTGCTTCAATAGCATTTTCACATGAAGGATATCTTCATCACTATCACCTGTCATAATCAAATCATCAACATAAATGACAAGTAGCATAATACCTTTCTCTGTTTTTCTCACATAAAGTGAGAAATCTACCTTGGAAATCTGAAAGCCAATAGTGACAAGATACTGTCCTATCTTGTCAGACCATGCTCTAGGTGCTTGCTTCAAGCCATACAAGGCTTTCTTCAACATGCAAACAAACTCAGGATGAACAACATGCACATAACCTGGTGGCTGCTCCATATAGACCTCTTCTTGCAAATCACCATGCAAGAAGGCATTCTTTACATCCATCTGATGTAAAGACTATCCCTTTGATGTAGCCATAGCAATGACTGCTCTTACGGTTGCCATCCTTGCAACCAGACTGAATGTTTCTTCATAATCAATGCCATATGTTTGTGCATACCCCTTGACTACTAATCTTGCCTTGTATCTATTTACATAGCCATCTGCATTGTGTTTCACCTTATAAACCCACTAACAACAAATTGCATTCTTATCTTTAGGCAAAGGTACCAATTCCCATGTAGCATTTGCTTCCAAGGCATCCATTTCTTCATCCATGGCTTTCTCCCATTTTTCTTTTCCCATGGCTTGCTCAAAAGAAGTGGGTTCTGGTTCATGTATCACTTTGACCATTTAGGCATAGTGAATGGCTATAAATCCATCATATTTCAGCCTATCCACAGGATACGTAGCTCTGGTAGACCTGTGCAAAGTAAGCTCACTCCCAGGTGCTCTCAAAACATCCCTGGTCTTCCTTACTCCAGGTGTAACAATAGAAGGAATACCCAACTCATCATCAATGCTCTGTTCTGACCCACTGGATTCACCATCCACATAAGAGTGACCTGCATTCACATTAAACATGGGCTGATCTACCTTCTCTTTTCCTTTTCTTGAAACCTACATACCACTATCTGCATTGTTTTGAGGAGATTCTCCTGATCTCAATCTGCCTGTCCATGGCGAAGAATGTGAACCACTGCTAGAGGACACTCCAGGTCCACTAATATTTTGTGACTGCTGCTGTGAATTCTGTGCATCATTACCATTTTATGCATCTACATCATCAATCACATTTACTAGTTTATACCAGCTACTCATCTCATCAAAAACAACATCTCTGCTCACTGTAAACTTACGAGTAGAAGGGTTATAGCATCTATACACTTTCTGCTGCAGAGAGTAACCAATAAAGATGCACTTCTTAGCTTTTGGATCTCAACTTATCTGGCACATGAACATAGGCAATGCAACCAAAAATCTTCAAATGAGAAATATATGTTTTCCTACCACTATACCTCTCCTCTGGAGTCATCCCATGTATTGCTGCAGTGGGAATCATGTTCATTATGTAGACTGCTATAGCAACTGCTTCAGCCTAGTAAAAATCTGGCAAGTCTTTTTCGTTGAGCATGGCACGAAGATACCTCTCTAATATGCATGTTTTTCCTTTCTACAATTCCATTTTGTTGTGGGGTATGACTGCATGAATATTGCTGCTTTATGCCATGCTCCTGAAGGAACCTTGCAAACTCATTTGAGAGGTACTCTCCCCCTCCATCTGACCTTAGGCATTTTATTTGCAGCCCTGTTTCTTTTTCAACCATAGCTTTAAGAGTTTTGAAATGCCCAAACACTTCACTTTTCTTTTTCATAAAATACACCCAAACATTTTTGCTATAGTCATCAATAAAAGTAACAAAATAACGACAGTCTCCAATAGATGCAGCTTTAGTAGTCCACACATTAGAGTGGATTAATTCCAATGGCTTCTTACTCTCTTGAACATGTCTAGGAAATGGTTTCCTTGCCTGTTTTCCAAATTGACAGTCTTCACATACCTTATGCATTTTTGCAACCTTGAATTTAGGCAATCCTGCAACAATATTTTGGGCTTTTATTGATTTAAGTCGATGTACATTAACATGACCAATGTGTTTATGCCAGATATCAATATCTGCAACTACACCGGTCCCATATGCAAACATTGCTGCACTCAAAATCATGCATGTCTGCATCCAACGTAAACATTCTACCCTTCTTCTTTCCTTTTGCTATCAAGCGACCTTTATTTTTCATATCCTCAACAAAGCATCCATGAGAATTAAATCTAACCTGCAAGCCCTGCTCAACCATTTGACCAACAGAAACCAGGTTCTTGCTGATATTCGGGACATGAAATACATCCGAAAGGTATTTCTTTTTCCCATTCTGCATAGACAAAGGAATATTTCCAATCTGCACAATAGGATATGCAGTATCATCACCAGTCTCCACAAATCCTAGTTTTTCCATTTTCCTTGCATCCTGCATCCATTCTGCATGACCTGTCATGTGGTTTGATGCACCTGAGTCAACATACCACACATCGTTGCTTTCTTCTGCACTTATCACTGAATTGGTCATGTGTTGCACCATTAAAAAATGCTCATTTCTGTCATCACCTTGTCTACTAGAAGATGCATAATTCCCCTGTTGCAATTTTCCATTCATGATGTCATTCTGCTTTTTATAGCAGTCTTTAGCCATATGACCCATTTTACCACAGTAGTAGCATTCAACATTGTTGTTTGCATTTTGGCCTCTTTGCCATCCACCACGACCTCTTTGGCTCCCCCTGCCTCTAGAGTTACCACGTCCTCCTCCATAGGACTGGTTTTCTTGAGTTTACTGCATATTCTGATTTCTACCACGGCCTCCAGATCGGCCTCCTCTACCTGTGCCTCTACCTCTTCCAACATTTGAGTAGAAGACAGCTTCTTTTGAAGTTCCTCCTAAAGAAGATGCACCACCATTTCTCTGCTCCTCAGAAATTAGAAGAGCAATCAACTCCTCAAAATTAGGAAATCTTTCACGGACGGAAATCGATGTTCGGAATTGTGCATAATCCTTTCTTAGACCATTCAAGGTCACAGAAACTAAATCATCATCTTCCACTGGCGACCCAATGGAAGCAAGTGCATCTACAATCTTCTTCACCTTCATGTGGTAGTCATTGATGCTCATACTTTCTCTTTGCACATTGTGCAACTCTTGCTTGAGCTGCATTTTCCTGGCTTGCGTATTTGTGCTATACATTTTTGAAAAAGTATCCCATGCCTCCTTTGGCATACTTGCATCCTGAATATGCACAATCATAGAGTCTGAAATACTGATAGACGACCAGTACATAACTTTTCTGGCTCTCTAATGCCATCCTTTAAATGCCTGCATTTGTTGTTGATTGGGAACATCATGAAGAACTGGTTCTTCTTCGTTTCCTGCAATGAATTCCCAATATCCTTTTTCCATAAGGAAGTTCATCATTCTAAACTTCCATGCTTGGAAGTTGTTCTTGTCAAGCTTTTTAGTGACAATCTGTGAAAGAGAATCAGACGCCATTACAAAACACTGCAAAAAATTATGTCACTGCAAAAAAACACAGCTTCAACCTCACAAGGGCAAATCTGCAAAACTGACGAAAGCGGTATTTGACCACACGGTCACTTCCTAGTGACGATTTTGCATCAACAGGCAACAAGGATGATTCTATAACTCCCAATGTCTCTACACACAGGCATACGATGCGATTTCTACGAAAACTTTTCACTGACTTGTAGAACAATGGTCGCACAGCTAAAAACATGGCCTTTTCTTGAGTGCGTGCGGAAAACTTTTGCCTCCAAAACAGGCCCCGAAATGGCCTCCAATCAAAAAAACAGGGCAATCAAGGGCAAAACCCCTCTCCCACAGCATATACTGCCCTCTTGCTACACCGCGAAGGGCGTCTCAATCTGAGACAATGCACTCTTCCACTTTCCGGCTGTGCTACCTGCACAGACTTGCTCCCAAACTCAAAAAATGAAAGCAATACTGGTCCTCTTACCAGAATGCTGCGAACTTGGTTTGCTTTCTTGAGCTCCTTACCACAGAACTAGGCTGTGATACCATGTCAAGATTGTGGGAGAGAAGGAAGGAGTCTCACTTTTAGCTTTCTCACTTACACAATGGGGGAATACACACAAAGGTGGATGCTGAAAACAGTTTTCCTCTTCTTAGTTGTGTAAGCCAAAAGAACTCTAGTACAGAGAAATAGAAGAACCCTATATATGGGTCTCAAACCAAACTCAACTAACTAAGGTGGCATACTAACTGAGCCATGAACTAGAGTAGATAAGAATAGCTGTCATCTAGCTATTATTCATGGGCGGTGTACCAACCGCATCTGCAGCTAACAAGTCGGTGACATAAATGCACAACGGTCACCCTGGCATATCACGAGTGGAGCTCGATATCCCAACATTACGATGGCGGATCTTATACAGTTTTGTCAACTTCTCCATGATTTTGTTAAGGAAATGAGTACATCGATCACTTGCCAACTCCAGGGGACTGCCAAAACGAGTGATAATATTCTCGTACATGAACAGGGCTATGCTATTACCATCGTCACGTTTCAGGGCTTTAGCTTCACACCACTTTGTGACATAATCCGTACATACTAGGATGTATCTGTTCTGCTTTCGTCTGGTGGGTGGATCAATGGGACCCACAAAATCAATCCCCCACTTCTCGAACGGCTTTAGGGGAAGAATGGGTTGCAGTGGCATGGCACTTGTTTTTGTGGGTTTCCCCATTCGCTGACAAGCATCACATCTCTTGCAGTAGTCATATGCATCCTTGTGAAGGGTCGGCCACTAGTATCCCACCAACAGAGCCTTCCTGGCTATCGCTTCTCCTACAAAGTGTCCATCACATGGTTCGTCATGGCATGCTTTCAATACTATGCCAATTTCATCCCCTGCAACACATCTTCGCAGCACTTCATCTTTGCCTCTCTTGTACAGTTCACCACCTAGCAAGGTGTAGGGGGCTGATTCTAACAGAAGCTTCTTCTTCTCACGGATTGAGATGCCAGGAGGATACTGTTGAGTTACCCAGAGGTTGGCTATGTCTGCATACTAGGGAGTAACTGTTTCAACTAGAAAAAAGGAAGCATCAAGAAGGTCTGGATCATTCTGTTCCTCGTCTGCAGTTTGAGGGATCCGTGATAGATGATCAACTAGGACATGGGAACAACCAGGCTTAGTGACTACTTCAAAATAGAACTCTTGGAAGAGGATTAACCATCTCATCAGTCGTCCTTTAACATCTGCTTTGTTCATTAGGAAGGAAAAGGCTTCATGATCCATGTAGAACTTGAAATGCGTTGACAATAGATAGTGTCGAAACTTCTCCAGTGCAAACACCATTGCCAAGCACTCAAGATCTGTCACTGTGTAGTTATGTTCCCTATCAGTGGCCTTTTGGCTTGCATAATATATTGGTTGATCTAATTTAGAGGGGCCCTTTTGACATAGGACAACACCTAGCCCTTCAACTGATGCATCTGTGTGCACATGGAACTCCTTCGTCCAATCAAGAGGTTGTAAAATAGGTGCTTGGATAAGGCACTATTTTAGGGTATTAAAGGCCTCTTCACAGTCACATCAGTCCAAAGAAAATCCGCATCTTTCATTAGGAGCTTGTGTAGAGGGGCTACCTTGGTTGCAAAATGTGCAATAAATCTTTTGTAGTAGCCCACATGGCCAAGAAATCCTCTCAATTGCTTGAGGTTTGTTGGTGCTGTTAAGGCGGAAATCTTTTCAATCTTCGCCTGGTCTATTGCAATCCCTTGTGCAGAGACAATATGACCCAAAAGAACTCTCGAGGAGACACCAAAGACACATTTGTCGGGATTGAGAGAAATCCCATACTCCCGGCATCTATCAAAACATTGCTCTAGGTGTCCCCAATGCTCGTGGATTAAGCTATAGACACAAAATTCATCAAGATACACCTAAATGAAATCATGCAAATGATTCTGGAAGGAAACCATCATTACTCGTTGGAAGGTGGCAGGAGCATTACAGAGTCCAAATGGCATCACTCTATAGGCATAGATCCCCCATTCTATGGTGAAGGTTGTTTTGGATTGGTCCTCTTCTACAATTTGGACTTGATTATATCCGCTGAATCCATCCAAGAGAGAATACAACTCATGGCCTGCCACCATTGTGCCCAACAGTTGGTCTATAAAAGGGATAGGGAAATGATCATTCTTCGTCTTTGAATTGAGCTTTCGAAAGTCGACACATTTTCAAAGTTTTCCATTCTTCTTGGGTACTACCATAATGGGTGAAACCCATTCACTGTTAGCCACGGGATAAATGAACTATGCTTCAAGAAGTTTCAATAATTCGGCCTTCACCAGAGCAGAGTAATTAGGATTCATACATCTTTGTCTTTGCCTTACAAGTTTGGCATCAGGCTCTAGGTCAATGTGGTGTTGGCATACTATGGGATCAATCCCCTGTAGGTCTTTGTACGACCAAGCAAACACGTCTAAGTTCTCTTTGAGTAGGTCTTGCAGGACCACTAATTCTTCTTCTGGAAGATTGAGACCCACTTTCAGGTGACATTCAGTACTGTCAGTATCCAGGAACGTCACTTGTCTTTCACCTTCCACTTCGCGGATGAATGTCCCACGGATGGCTTCTGGATAAAGGTTTGACTCTTTCAAGAGAGTAATGTCCTCATCTGATGTTCCACTAGAACCAGTGTCCTCCTTCTGAACAAATGACTCATTCATCTGTTGAGATTGCTAGAAGGGTATTAGAGCTTTGTTTGCTTATGTGTGAGTGGTGATTTCTTCTAGACTTAGGGATTCATCTTCCGAGGATGTGTCCAGGAATGTCACATAGCACAGACCTTCTAGGGGCTGTGGCTCTGAGAGCTTTGGCTTTTGTTGGTAGGGGGCATCATCATCGTCTTTTCTCTGGACTGAATGGTCAGGGTGACAAGAACCACTGGTGAACTTAATTTTATGCCTTTAATCCATTGCTTATACAGATTCTGCATACTTTGTGGTCCATTAATCAACCCAAATGGAACCATGGTCATTCCATCCAGCACCCTGAGATCTTTGGCAGTTGAGGTCTCTATAGGGACATCAACAAGATCATCTGCTATCAGAGAAAATTCTTCATCTGCACTTTCATAACCTGCTTCGTTTTCTTTCTCATCATTTTTATCCTCTTCCTCTGGAGGCTCTGTCTCTGCTTCTATAGAGGCTCTGTAGGAGAAGAACAGATATTTTGCCTATGCATCTGCTTCTTCTTCTACTTCTCTTTTTGTTACAGTCACTATCTATGTGACTGACTGTGCTTCTGCCTATGTCTTTGCTCCTGCTCTGTCTCTGTTCTGCATCTGCTTTGTCACTGTCTCTGTGACTGTCTCTGTATCTATTCTGTCTCTATTTTGTCTCTGCGAAATTGTCATGTAATAAGGAGAACAGTACATCCATGCTTCTATTTCACTATCAGAGGTGATTTTAGAAGTTAATTCTAGTTGAGGCAGGAGGTATTCTCCCATGGACAAGGATTTTTCTTCCCTTGGTAGTTGGCTTACAGTGCCCACTGTTAGGGATTGTGCCTCTTTTTTCTTAAGAAAGATCTGTTTGACAGCCTCTTCATCTCCTGATGTACCATCTGTTACCTCGTTGGAGGAGTCAGTTATGACTTCAATGGATGTGGATCCATTGCCTTTTTGCAATCCATACAACTTTAACAACACCCTCTGCCTAGGGTTAGGGTTCCTTTGAACCAGTCCGGTCCTAGCTCTTGCTTCAAAAAGCCAAGGTCTTCCCAACAGCAGAGGGTATGAGGTCCCATAAGAATTTGGTTTGACCACCAAATATGTCAGCCAATAGTCTCTTCATGCAAGGGTTGTTTTTACATATGGGAGGATGCCCAACGGTTTAATTATGCTTTGGTCTGCCAATCTGATAAGTAACTGTGTAGGTTGAATTCCTTGCAACCCTAAGTCCTTCATTGTTACATCCGTCATTATGTTTACTGATGAGCCTCCATCAACCAATGCATCTGAAATAAATCATCCTTCTATACATACACTAATCTCTGGGGTTCCAAGATCTAGGAAGGCATTAGCCACATCTACTTCCTTTACAAGCTCCGGAGCCTTATTGATCTTGGTCGATGTTAAAGGAGTGATCCTTAGTCCACGTCTTCTTGTTAAGATGCTTTTGAATTTATTTCGGCAGCTGGGAGACAACATCAATAACTGTCAAAATGTTAAGTTAGGTTTAAAAGTGTCTATGTCTTTGACCAAGTCATAATCTTTGATAGGATCCACAAGCTTCTCCAGTTGGCTAGGGAATGGGGCTATGCCCATTTTCATATTTCCTTTTTCTTCTAGTAATTGCAACATTAGCACTTCTTCTATTTCTGGAAGTGCTTGTGTCTCATCTATCTCCTAGACCTCTGATCCTATTTTTGGGACTATCTCTGTGACGCTCTGTGGCACTACAGTGCTCTGTACTGCACTGTTCTGTCTTGTACTGCTCTGTCCCTCTGTTGGTAGGTTCAACTTCACAATCTTGGCAGGAGAGTTATTTTCATTCTGAACAACTAGTTCTTCTTCTTGGTGCGTGTGACAGCAGCAACTTCCAACTCTACCAAATTGGAGGCAGGCTCTTGTACCTTTTGTTGGCTATTAGTGCCATTGGCCTTTACAGGGGTTAGACTTGGACAGTCCTTTGCAGTGTGGCCTTCTCCTTTACATCGGTTGCATAAGGGCTTGTAATCCACAGATCGTCTAGGGTTTGGACAATTTGGGGAGATATGACCCTCTTCTCCACACCTATAACATTCCACCTCTGATCTCTGACCACCGCCAGATTGTCATCCTCTATAACTTTGAGAGGGAAACCTCCTTGGACCAAAATTAGGACCAAATTTCCTAGGCTTTGGTCCAGTATCATGTGTTGTCATTTTGGATTCTAGCAAGTTAAATCTTGCATTTTCATCCTTCTGTCTTCGTTCATGTATCTCTTTCAAAGAGCAAATATCCTCTATATGGTTCTTCCGCAAACAGTAGGAACAAAAGGCTCCATGAATGGTTGGTTTTTGGGTACATTCAATGGCTAAATGTCCTGCTTGATGACGCTTTCCACACCATGTATTAGAGCGTATCACATCTCTTCCAGCTCCCGCAGGAGTGGATACATTGGCGGTATTCACCTTCAGCGTCTGTAGCTACTCTGTAATCACATCCATAAGCTCTTTCTTGATACTTGCAACTGAGTTGGATAAGTAGTCCTTCAAATTTTCACCTCTTGAAGTACTTGTAGTAGGGTTTTGGGAAGCTTCTGCAATTACTACATACACTAGTTGGGTTGATCCAGAAGGTCCTCTGTTCTAGCTCTGATTCAGAGCTCCTGCTGAGACTTGGGATTGTTGATTCCAATTGGTAGGGTTCCACTATTGTTGAGTCGCCGCTGTTGTTGTGGTTGAACCATCATTTGAGACACTGTCGTCTCTGGTGACCACAATGGATTAGGTGCATTATACTGTGACATTGTTTTCATATGGGGATAGGGGTAGGAAACTATCCCTAGAACTACATTTGGTAGGTATACCATTCCTGGCATGGGAGGAGGTAAGACTCCTCTTCCTGGAGTTATTGACAACCTTGCTTCAACTTCTTCATACAATCTGACACCTTCCACTGCAGCTTGCAGATTGACTGGTCTTCTCAATTCCACGAACTTGCAAACTTTTGGTTGTAGACCTCTGAGAAACACTCCTTTCTGAATGCCTTCATCCAAATGATGGTTAGTTCATCTCTTCAGGATGGATTCCATTCGCGAGACATAAGCTTCTACTCTTTCTCCATAGGACTAACTTAGGTTCATGAACTCCTCCCGCATCCGCTCTTCAAAACCTTCATGCCTGAATTAGTGTGCGTTTGGCAACTCATCGGCAATGCCTTGTCCAGTGGCCTCTCCCGTGGGGATGCGTGACATGTGGTCGGCCATGTAGTGCTGCTTTTCCTTTTGTACAACCATGGAGAAGTCGAATTCTAAAAGAAAAAGGAGCCATCGAGCTATGCATCATGTAGCACAAGGTTTGTTTACTAAATATAGCAAGGCTTGATGGTCCACAAAGAAAGTGAAAGGCGTGGCTAATAAATAATGCCGAAATTTCTTCACGGCAAATACCATGGCCGAGACATTCTCTTTCTGTCATCAAGTAGTTCATCTCGATCTTAGTGAGTTGTCTTCTAAGAAAGCTCACTAGATAGTTGAGATTGTGTCTGCTAGGTTGGCACAACATTGCCTCCACAACGAATTTCAAAGCATCAATATGCACATGGAAGGTAATGGTCCAATCTAGGGCTTGTAGAATCAGTGTTGTGGTCAGAGCCTTTTTCAATTCCTCATATATGTGTTGGTATTCTTTCGACCATTTGAATATAATCAATAGTTTGTATAGAGGTCTAACCATCAATGCATAATTTAACACAAACTACCTATAATACCTCGTATGACCTAAGAAGTATTGGACTCCCTTATAGTTGGTTGAGGGTGGAAGATCAACAATGACCTAAGAAGCATTGAACTCCCTTATAGTTGGTTGAGGGTGGAAGATCAACAATGACCATGACTTTCGAAAAGTCTGTGGCAATGCCATTCTTCGACACCACGTGCCCTAAGATGCATCCGTGCTTTACCTAGAACTAGCACTTTAAGGGATTCAAAGAGAGACGATATAGGCGACACCATTCAAAGACTTCTCGGAGTTTGTCTAAGTGCTCTCTCCAGGTTGAGTGAACCCACAAGTCATCTACAAAGGCTTCTAACTCTTTCCTGAGCATGTCTTTAAGTATAGTGCACATAAGGCATTGAAAGGTGGTTGGAGTGTTAGTCAACCCGAAGGGCATGTCTATATAGGTAAAGACACTCCACTCAGAGGCAAATGCAGTCTTATGCCTATTGTCACGATGCACCTGCATATGATTATATCTAGAGAAAACACAATATTAATGAGTTTGGGAATCTCCCAATTCCCATTTTTTGAATACTAAAAAGGTGGCATCCGGATAACATGCCCATAAGTTTCTCAAAACCATATGATGTGACCTATCATTGGAAAACGCTTAAAAAATGGAATCTATTGAGCTATAGAGCACTTGATTTGGAGTTATAGTTTTCAAGTTATGACAAATCAAATATTTGACCACGTGTCCCAAACTTATGGAAAATTCCCATAATCCCCAATATGGTGTTAGAAGCTGTCTAGAAAATTGCAGGCCTCCTTGCCCACCACTCTCTTGAGTATGTGCTTGGTGTTCACTTTCTTGTAATTGACGCATACTCTAATCTTTCCGTTGTTCTTCATTACAATGACTATGGGTGACACCCAGTCTGTGTGCTCAATTTCGTAGATGAATCCCGCTCTCATCAACTTGTCAATCTCTTCCTTTACCACATGAGCATGTTTTGGATTCATAGGGTATGGTCACTACTTGACCGGCGTTGCGTCTGGCATCATGGGTATGTTATGAGTCACTACACTCCGATCTACCCCCTTAATCTCTTCTAAGTACCAAGCAAATATGTCTATATACTCTCGCAAGAGAGCAATGAGACTTGTCTCCTCTTCCTCTGTCAAGTCATCGGCAATAAAGACAGGTGAGGATGTGTCCCCTTTCTCAGATAGATTCACCTCCTTGACTTTGGCAAGTCCCTCGATGGGTTCACTTGCTTGCCCTTGACGTTTGGCACCCAACAGTATCACTACCCTACCACCCTTCTTGAACTTTGTAAATCTCTTAGGGAGGTCTTGTGGTTTTCGTTGTTTGTCTGCTCGTGCATCCTTAGACTGTTTTTCACTTTCTTCCTTTAATCATCTCTGCACCTTAGGCGGACGGGTAGGTCCCCTTTGGTATATCTAGTCTTGGAAGGCCTAGGTATTTTTAAGTCTCTCTCTAGACTAACTTCCGACTCAAAATCAAATTTCCCGTCTTCGCTAGAAGAGGTAGTCTCTCCCAGTGGTCGCAACTCAGAGGCTGACTCTGTTCTAAGCACTAGCGTGGTACTTAGTTGGGTTAGGCCTGCTTGTTCAAAGTCTATGGCTCCTATATGTTCCAACCAAGCATGGTCACAATCCACATGCATGACCCCTCACTCTATCTTGTAGGTGTTCTTTCTCTATCACTTGGAGTCTACTCGTATCTGTTCTATCTCTCGCCCTTTAGTGTCGTATTCTATGGTATCTATCTCACCCTCACTCTCATCACTGAAGGAGTGGCAGTCTTTGTATTTGTCATCGGAAGTATCTTCGTCTGACTACTCGTCATCTCCTAGGTCTTGGTATGTCTTGTGTCTTTGATTGAGGACTAGGGCCCAATTGTACATGAGGTTTAGGTCATGCACCCTGGTCCATTGCCACATTGGTTCATCTAAGAGATCTTGAAGTGGCTTGAAATTTGCTGCTTGGATTGCCAGCTAGCTTGCCGATCAAACACTCTAAAATTTCCTAGAGTTCCCTCTTGTTGTTTGGCACTTGGAAAGTGACAGGGTTGGGTCATCTATGAAGATTTCCTACCATCATGCAGACCGGTACCAAGGGTGTACCCTTGGGCTTGCCGATCATTTTAATGGCTTGTTCGTACTCCTCATTGTCCAAGAACGGCAGGTCGATGGTAGCAAGGGCATCCATCCTATCTCACTCATCTTCAAGACATGGGATATACTTAGTCAGGGGCTCGTAGGATTCCTTGATCTGTGAGCATCACCCTTAAGCATTGTGGAAATGGCATTGAGGTCGACTGGTGTAGTCTTCTAGGAGTCCATTTCTACCCTTACGGCTTTTGTTCTATTGCCTAGGAGAATGAGACCATTCCCCCAATCTTCGATCACTCTGGCATTGCGCATCTAGGGTAGGCCCAATAGGATATTGTAGTCCACTCCCTTCATGACTATAAATTCAACTGAGGATTGGACTCCTGCAATTTTCACTCGCCAGTTTTTTAGCACCCTGAATGGCTTCACTTTCATTCCGTTAGCTAATGTGACATTGAGCCTAGCATTCTCAACAGGTGGGTTGCCCCAAGTCTGGAGCACTACGTGGCTCAGTACACTAACTCCTGCCCCTGTGTCTACAATCTCTTTCCTTGTTATGTCGCCTAGGGCTAAGATCGGTAAGACTGCATGCATCTCGGTGCCTTCCCAAAAAGCATTAACGTGAAAGGACTTATGCATAGAGTGCAACATCAAACTCGATATCTACGTCTCTGCATCATGTTATTGTAGGTCTGCAACAGCTTGCTCTCATGATCCTTCAACCCACTACTTCAAGTATTTCCATAGGGTCGGATGCTACCTAAGCATATCTCTCCCAGGCTTAGCATCATAGGGGTGGTCACTAGAGTGGTGAGGAGGTCATTGGCTGCTCGTCTTTCTCCTATTCTGGATTGTCCTGGCCAATGGCCATGATTGATTTGATGGCCCGTAGTGTTAAGGCTTTGCCTAGGTGGTGGTGCTTGTGGGCAATCGCATCTCTCGATTTTGGTCGAGGGGGTGAGATTAGCGTGCTTATGCTAGAGAGATCCTCAATCTCATCCTCTAAGATGGGCTCAGCATCTTTCACATGTTATTGGGCCTCCTTTACTCACTCCACCTTCTTGATGGCCTCTAGTTGGCACTTTGGGTTGGAGTACTCCCCAACCTTAGCACTTCCCTTTTCAGACGTCTTTGGGCCTGATGTCTTTGCCTTAGTGTTAGTGACTTTCTTTCCAACAGGCTACCATTGTGGCACTCTCAATTTTGAGCGTGACTTTAGCTTCGGGTCCCTTCTTCCTTTGCCTACGGCTCTTCTTTCCTATTGAAGCTGCATCAAGATTGCTAGGACCTGGTAGTGATATGCCAGTCTGCTTTTTTTGTGCATGGGTCATGACATGCAATGGGATAGGTGTAGCCTCCCCATCGAGATTCTCGACACTGAACAACCCCAATGGGACGAATGGCACATTAGCCAAACTTGAGGATGGTTTTCGCTTTGGACAGTCCACGAAGAGATGAGTGATTCCAGACTCAAGGCACCTTAGGTTAGCCTTGTCTCTATTTTGTTGCTACCTTTTAGGACAACATGATGTCCTGGGTGACCGCAAGTCCAACATATTATTAGTTCTTGGATCTGCCCTCCTAGGCCTCTACCTTGTCCCCTACCTAATGCCATCACCGATACTGGTCGATAGTCCATAAGGACTGCATTGCCCTCATCAACGTGTGAGATATAAGGGTATACGTAAGTCTCTTCCTCATTTGGCTCTTCCACGAGTGGAATGGAGCATCGCTTGGTGAATGGGTCACATAGTGGATTGGCTCTTCCACATAGTGGATTGGAGCGTTGCTCGGTGAATGGGTCACATAGGGACTATACAGTCTAGGTATTCTAGTAGGATTTATATCCATTCTAGGAACAACTGGCTTAATGTCGTTTGGCACAGGAAGGGCCAATAGGGCTCCCCTTCCAAAGAATTGTTGCGGCTTATTCGCTAGGTAAGGTTGACCATATGGTTGTGAGTATGGAAGTCTTCTAGGCAATCTATAATGTGCAATGTCATGACCAAACCTACCGCAATTAGCACAAGGCCATGATCTGGGGTCTTGACACTCGGCTAGCAAGTGGTTTCCGCCATAGTACATGCATTGGATGTGTGGGCACGTTGGTCGTCTTAGCATCTCCTGCATCTTGGCTATTTCCATTTTCATGTCTGCCAATTCTTGGTTGGTGTGTGTGGCCTTTCCCTTATCTTGGGTACTTGTGTGATATCGCTCGTCGCTGGATGCTGAAGCTCTCTCCAAACTTCTAAAGTTGGTCTCTTCTTAGTTCGAGTTTCTAGAGCTCCTAGCCTTTAGCTAGTCGTCTACTCAAATAGCTTCTTCGAACACCCTAGCTAGTGTGTCTCGCTACAAACTCGAGTTGCCTACCAAGGCTTTATAAAGCTCCTCATTTTGTATTTCACTTATGAATACCGTCGACAATGCTCTTTTGATCAGTCGTTTTCTCGCTGTCATTTGCCCATCGAGAAGAGACTCCTCATGTGGGTCACATAGTCACGAATGTCCTCTTTTTCTTTCTACTTGACATTCATAAGCCATACTAGAAGGTTGTCAAAGTATCTGGGCTCAAAAAATCTCTTAATGAAGAGGTTTTTGAGGCCATTGAAGTTTGCTTGCTCTGCGGCATCTAGACTCATGTACCAAGTCCGACCCTTGTCGCCTAAGAACCGAATGCTTGAGAGTGCTAAGTCAAGTCAGTGAGACCATTAGCCTTGCAGACCTGCTCAAACTGCTCTATGAAGCTATATGGATCGTCATGGGGTTGGTACTTATTATCGAGCTACTTAGCAACAAGTAGTATCTTAGACTGGCTCTTGGAGCCTTTGTTTACCCCTAGCCCTGCTAGTAGTGACATTGCTAACGCTGCAACACTCTACTCTGTTGATGTGTTATCTAGCAATCGCTTCATGAGAAGCTCACTCAGCGTCAAGTCTCCTTCTAGCGCTCTCTCATGGTCAGTTCGATTCCTGCCTACTAGGTTCAGCACTTCTAGTATCTCTCGCATCTCTATATTCTGTCAAAGGCTCCTAGTTTGCTGGTCTTGATTGTATTCCACTATGCCTGGTAGTGCTTTTTGGGCTACCTTCTTTTCCTCCTCTAGGTCAGCTATCAAGGCTTCTATTGTTCTACCGCGGTGCTCATACCGAGTGTGAGAATCATAGCTATTCATCAACTGTTGGATCGCTTCTGGGAAAACTCCCACGTCGAGTTCCTCATTCGATCATTGCATGCGGTCCGAGCTTTCTTCTAACATGGCTGCATTCTCATGCTCCACCAAGCTGTCAATAAGGTTAAGCAGGTCGGGTAGATCCAGTCTCTGTCGTTGTTCTCTTGGTCCTATGCTAGGCTCCAGTTGCCCATCTATATCTTGGGATCTTCTCCTATTGGTGGGTTCCTTCAAGTTCTTTTATCTTAGTGAGTTCCTTAATTATTGCATATAATCCTCAAATTACCTCCGCTCAGCGTGTGTGTGTATGTGTGTGTGTGTGTGTGTGTGTGTGTGTGTGTGTGTGTGTGTGTGTGTGTGTGTGTGTGTGTGTGTGTGTGTGTGTGTGTGTGTGTGTGTGTGTGTGTGTGTGTGTGTGTGTGTGTGTATTCTTTTCCGTGCACTTGTGCTTAATCAGGCTTTTGACTGTTCTTAGGTGTACTTCAAGTGTTGAAAATCAAGGTGAGTGCAAAGAACAAGTGTCTAAGTAGCTTACGCACTCTCATTTTTTCTTAGGCCTGATAGGCTTGTTCGATCAATTTTGGTCGTCTTGATAGGTTTTTGGGTTTCTTGCTCTGTTGTTTTACTCATTTTAGGTTCACTTCCAAGTTTATGACTCCACTGGCTACCATTAAGGGGCAGACTCTCTCAACAACCTACTCAAGTTTGATCTGGTGTAATTTTTCAAAAACTTTGCACGGTTGAAATCTAGCTTGATCTGGTGTAATTTTTCAACAACCTACTCAAGCTCATAAAGGTTTGCACGGTTGAAATCTAGCTTGATTTGGTGTAATTTTTCAAAAACTTTGCAAAAATGTGACTTGGCCCAACTCGTCCGAATTGCAGGGGCCGAGTGGTGGATTCAGATGGCACGCCGAGGGTCGAATAGGAATAATGGCCAAATTTGCAGCTCAGACAGCCAAATGGACGTAGCCGAGGGCCAAGTCAGGTTAGTGGGCAGAGTCAATCGTTCGGACAGCAGGCCAAGTCAAAAAGGGCCGAGTGAAAATGTCCGAGTTGGTTTGGGCCAAATCGAGTTGGTTGAGCTGCAAATCCAAACAGGGCTAAATGGTATGTTCGGACAAGCCAAGGCACAAGGGCCAAGGGCCGATTCTAGGACTCAGCCCAGAACCAAACCACTTGGATGGGGGCTGAGTTGCACATGATGAGACAGTGCCGAGACTGATTTCATTAAATCCAGGATCCAAGCAATCACAAGGCACACAAGCTTCCAGATCACAACAAGGACATAGGAGGAAGGCTTTGATATACCTGATGCATGCGAAGAACTCCCTGATGGCAAGATCAAATTGAATCACCAATGGAAGCTCTCTCTCTCTCTCTCTCTCTCTCTCTCTCTCTCTCTCTCTCTCTCTCTCTCTCTCTCTCTCTCTCTCTCTCTCTCTCTCTCTCTCTCTCTCTCTCTCTCTCTCTCTCTCTCTCTCTCTCTCTCTCTCTCTCTCTCTCTCTCTCTCTCTCTCTCTCTCTCTCTCTCTCTCTCTCAATGCTAGGGTGAAAAATGAGCTCTTCTATGGTCTCCAGGCCCTCCCAAGTGGCAAGGTCTTGCTATCCCCAATTACTCACTTACCGACATTAATCACTCTTTTTTCCCCATTTACCATGATTTGTGCCTTGTTTTTCCCTATTTTGCCCTATTTTATAGTAATAAATCCTATGCTTTTCCAATCCGATTTCTTAATCATAACCTACACTAAATGCAACAAGAATCAAAAGCAAATAACTGAAATGATTTCCCCTTCTTTTACAATCATCAAACAACCAAAATAACCAAAATACTTACTTGTATCGAAGATCAAAAAACCCAAACTTCCTACCTATCTCAAGCTTCATTTCAGGGATGAATCCCTTGCTTCGATGCTTGATATGAGGCATGCAAGTGCTCAAGCTTGAATCCGTTGGTCCTGGCAATGGAACCAAAATGTGGAGGGAGCTCACATTTAACCACCAAAACCCATGGACCTCTTATTGTTTCAAGCGTTTCAAGTGGGTTCTAATGGCTATATCTCACCTAGCCGATGCGCCTTCGAACCTACTAGTGTAGTGAGCTTACCTCGATGCCGAAATGAGTTTCCTCCTCCCTCGTACACATTGGTAACTTCATGATCCTAGATGCTAGCTCAAGCATCCTCAAGCCTCCTCCATCGAGCTCCATCCACCATAGCCGCACGCGCATGAGAAAAGAGAAGAGAAGAGAAGAGAAGAGAAGAAGAGAAGAGGAGATGGTGAAGAGCTTTACCCTCTTGATCCCTCACTCCCACACACTCACTCCCTCACACTCTCACACTCCCTTTCTCAAGAGCACACATGCAAGCAAGGTGAAGAGAAGAAGAGAAGAAGAGAGGACTCTTGTTAGCTACACACCAAATAATGAGCTTCCATTCACTTTTTGAACTTTATATACAAGCCCTAAAATCCCATGGACACCCATCTCTTTTTACATGACTGATCGTTGTGGCAAGGTCCCTTTTCCTATTTCCCTCTTCTTGCCTCATGCCTTAAGCTTACACCTATCTATTCTTTTACAAATGGCATATGAGGGAGCCAAGTGCTCTTTTACAAGAGTTTTTTGAGTTTCTTGAGGCATCTTCCATTTAAAATTTTACTTTTTGCCTTAGCTTAACTTTAGGGACCGCCTCTATGCCTTTGCTCTTTTTCTATCCTTTTTCTGCTCTTTGCTTCATATTTTTGCCATCTCGAATTGAGGTTTACAGCATTTGTAGGGTTTCCTATAGTGTTATGGATCTATGTCTTTTACAAAAGAAGGCCCATGATGGTAGCCTTATCATTTTGATGTTATATGTTAATAATATGATGATTACTAAGGGTGCTCATGCTAAGGTGGATGCTTTGAAGACTCAACTCAAAAAGAGCTTTGAGATGAAGGAATGGGGTATGCCTCTCATATATTTAGTATGTGCATTATAAGCAATCTCTCTAAGGGACTTCTCTACTTGTCCCAAAAAGAGTACATCCATAGAGTACTTGAGTGATTCCATATATAGGGTAATAAGTCCATTGGCTGCTCGCTACCTTCTCATCTAAATACCAATCGGGTAGATTTTTCCTAGTTAGATGATGAGATGGCCAAGTTCTCATATGTATCTACAATGAATAGCTTGATGTATGCCATGATAGCCACTCAATGGGACATAGCATTTGTCATGGGAGTTGTGGCTCATAATATAGTGAGACACCTAGCCAATGACATTAGGATGCTATGAACAATATCGTGCGATACCTTAAGAGAAATGCATATATGTGCATGTATTATGGCTGCCAAGATACTAGAGCCATGGGCTACAAAAACTTAGATTATATAGGACACGTAGATAGTAGGAAGTCCACCTCTAGCTATGTCTTCATTTTTTATGGAGGTGTCTCCTAATGGAATGTTATACCTTCCCTAGAAAGTTAATGGGTGTAGGATGAGATGACATATCCTATTGTACTTATATGTATACATTGTACTTGGTCACTTTTTTCTTATTCTCTTGACAATCAGACACATTCACCTTTAAGTGGGATATTGTTGGGGATTAAAGGCTACTTGTGCCTAGCCACCTACATTTACTTTGTACACAATGCTCTCACACTTGTACACTATACAAATGGAGGCTACCCATCAATGTCACTTTATTCTTTATTCTTTCTATGATGATAAAATAAGAGAAAACAAGTGGCTTATTGTGTCTATTGGAGTTCATCTCCCCTCTTTCTTCCACTTGTGCTCTCACTCTTGCTCCACCTTTCAATGTTTTCATTCCTTCTACAACAGATTACTAACTATTCCACATTGCACATGCAAGGATTTTGAGATTTCCTGGGTTTATATCATGAATTAGTTTATTTGTACTTGTAACCAAGGCACACAATACACCATGCATTTCCATAACATGCAATTGAGCATAGAAATGTACAGTGCACCATGCATTGCCATAACATGCAATCAAGCATAGAAATGTAGGTAGGAAGAGCCATGAATGAGCTACAGATATTTAAGGGTTGATCATGTATTAGTCATATAGAGGTATCTTTATATAAAAAAACAATATAGAGGTACATTGAAGATTTAGAAAATCATGTGCATATATATTTCATTTGGAGGCTTCATACCCTAAATATACAAAAGGAGAATTGTGTGTATGCTTTCAATATGGTTGCAAAGTGATTTGTGAGACTATAATGGCTTGCCATCATCTATTCATTTGGATCAACAAAACAAAAGATAGACTATTTTCCATGTGCTCACCATGTTGTAGTACCATCCATATCATTTTCTTTTATAACATAGATTTGATTGTCTATAGGTCTTGCAATCCATACATGCATCACTACAATTTCACAATGAAGTAAGATAAGTGAAGATAGAGTTTTCAAGGGAGAGTTGACTATTGATCTTAGGGAGGCTCCATCCAAATCTAAGAAGAACCACTTGTATGATTCTTAATCATCATGATCACCACCTACATCAAGAGCTTCTCAAGGATAGAGGCTACAAGTACATGAAGGAAGGGGAGCAACAAGAGTTTTCTTGAAAGATTGAGACCAAGAGTTTGTGGATATCAATTATTTACTATAATTAGAATTTGCTTGAGTAGTTGGATAAATAATACAAATTATTCTATAGACACTTTAAACCAGGTCAAGCAACATGCATCTCCATATGGAAATGCTATATAGCACTTGGCATATTACTTTGTTGAAGTCATAGATGATTTCTTTTTTGGCATTGGCTAGCCACTATATTGAGGATTGTTTCAAGGTGGCCTACCTTGAAACAATCCTCAATATAGTGGGTACCCAATGCTAAAAAACAAATCATCTACAACAAACAAAGAACTTGAAAGTTGTGCATTTGTACATGGCTTCTTGTCTATAGTATATATTATTGGAGGTGGAAGAGGTAATGCCAAGCCTATGTGTTTGTAACTTTTGAACCTACATGCAAATGTACTTTTCTGTTATGGCATTGCATTTTCCCTCTCTTAATGTATGGTAAAATAGAAATTTAAGTAATGCACACTCAAACGAAACAAGTCTGTGTAAAAATCTCCCATGTCTCTCTCTATTACTTATAATCCCTAGCTTAGAGAAAAGATGACTATGAAAAATGAAGAGGCCCATCTACAAATTGAAGAGGATGAATCATATCAAAGCCATTGTGCATGAATAGGGGCCAACGTCATCAAGAATAAGTCTAATGATTGGGATGTTAGTCTCTACTACTAGAAATGTACTATATTACACTTTTGATTGTGGCTAAGGTAGCCACAATCAAGAACATATCTAATGATTGGGATGTTAGTCTCTACTACTACTATTATACTATATTATACTTTTAATTGTGGCTAAGGTAGCCCAAAATCATAGCTTTTTTCCCGAGCGTATAAACGCTTGGGAATTTGAAAATCCGCCAAAATGTTTTCTTGCTAGTTTTTTTGCCTTCTTCCTTTTTAATACAATGTACACAAAGTTTAGATATAACATAAAGAAAAGTGGTCTACGAAGTCAAACAATGCATAAGTGCCTATATTAATAGACTGGCGCTATAACTATGCCATGTATAGATATGTGTAGAAAATGTAATATAATAAGTCAATGGCCATGTGAGAATCATAATGACCACTTATGTTCTAAGTTTGAACATATATACCCATCTGACGAGGTGGTCCATCGTCAATGTCCACACATATTGAGCTTGCCATCTCAACAGTCCTCCACAAGTTCAACTGCATCTTTGTAACTCCAAGTAAGCTTCGAGAATTTCGAAGATTCTTTGGACCCAATGCCTTCGTGAAAATGTCAATTAACTAATATTGTGTGCTAACATATACTAAGTTGTTGAAATATTTGTTTGAGTGTATCCAAGAGTGGTGCCTTTTTTGTATGCAACTGTAATATAAACTAGCCTTCAGAGTGCAAAGAGATGAGGCTAATGATTTGGAAGGATAAAAATCCATGTTGACAAGTCAAACTAGACCAAATACAATTTACTCATTTGCCTATGTGAAGAGGCACAAGCAATGCAATAGTAATAAAGTTGTTTCCTTATAACGAATGCTCACCCACTTTTTCTCCTTAATCTTTTTGTGTGGTATCAAAGCCACTTGGCTCCCTCTTTCTCGTCTCCTCCTCTTCCTCCTTCTCTCTCTTTTCCTTGGGTTTTTGACATTTGTTGTTGGCAAGTCGCTGATTAGATTGAACATTCATTCCCTTTCATTCTTGTCAAACATTTCATCAAACTAGAATGCAACAGACATGAGTCATGCATCACTATGAACATCTACGAAAGATAGCCAATCCTTTTCATGCACACTATTAAGGGAAAATTTGATTCCAATGGGAAAATAAGAAGCAAAAGGTGGTTGCTAAGGTCTTGAACCAATTGAGTAATGAAGTAGGGAGATTCAAGAAGAGTAGCCAGTTCTGATTGCATGAGGTTGTCTATTGTTTTGTGTGCCTTAGCTGATCTTGACAATGGCAGCATCGTAAGACTTGGGAAAATTTAACACCGTTCAAGCAATTCATGCCAGCTCTGGCTTTTCTTTAAGCCTTTCAAACCTTAACATTAAAGTTTCATAATTTCCTTGATTAAACCCCCTATTCACACCTTCATTGATGCTCACACCAATTTTTCTAAGGCCTTGTACAAACTATGAGTATAAAACCAATTTTAGAAAGGTGCTTTTGCATTGCTTGTCTTCAAAACCCTTTTACAACAATTCTTGATTCACATTGTTCATGCAAATTGTCTTGCAAGATGATCATTCACATTCTTAAAATGAAAACATTGGATATCATTAAAGCACAAAGGGGTGCTTTGTACGCAAGTTTCCTAATTAATTAAAACTCTTTGTAATTCCCAAATATCATTTTTTATGTAAGCAGTTAGATGCTACCAAGCATCATCATAAGCTTGGCAGCAAGACCTCTTCATAAAAGAAATGGCATCAAACTCCAATATTTCCCATGGCATCAACAAATTCGAGGGCAGGGAAAAATACCATACATGGGCAACTTGAATGCAATTCTTTCTTATGCATAAAACATTATGGGTAATAATATGTGATAATATACCAATGAAGAATGGGTAGAAAAAGATGCCTTAATTGGGTGCATCTTGCTTGAGGCTTGATCCATCACATCAACATTAAAGAAATAGTGATGAAAGCATGGGAAGAGCTTAATAAAAATTTTGGTGCTGTAGCTAAAAACCAAGAGATGTATCTAAAGATGAATTTCTATAGCTTGCATCATGAATACAAAGAGTCGCTTGTTGAACACATCTCAAAATTAAGGGCCCAATTAATCAATTCGAAGGCATCCAAGTCAAAATTCCTAAAAAGGATGTAATAGCAATGCTTCTTGTCGGTCTACCTATAGAGTACACATCCTTAAAAGATTCTCTCCTTACACATGAAACATTTAACATTGAGGGCTACATATTATCAATCTTATTGAAAGAAAAGGAACTTAAAGGGAAGGTTGATGTATCAACAAGAAAGGATACCATATTCTTTACAAGGAAGGAACCTGAAGAACACTACCACTATAGAAGAAGAGGCCACAATAGCACCAAATGCAAAATGAAGCACCTACCCACATGTAATCACTATAAGAAGATTGGATACCATGAAGAAGCATGAAAATTAAAAAGGCAGACAAATTTGATGGAAGAAAATAATCAAGACAAAAAGGTAGAAGGACACATTTTCTGAAGATTGAAAACTGAAGACAATGAGTGAAAGAGCCTAACCATCCACTAGTAGTAGCCATAGAATACACCTACCGAGGGGAGGACAATCAATCTTTGTAAAATCAATCATGTAATCACCTAACCACTTTGTAGTAGTTGAACAAGGCACCAAGGGGGGTTGTTGAAATATTTGTTTGAGTGTATCCAAGAGTGATGTCTTTTTTGTATGCAAATGTAACTAGGCTTTAGAGTGTGGAGAGATTAGGATGATGATTTGGAAGGATAAGGATTCATGTATGTAAGTCAAACTAGACCACATACAATGTACTCATTTGCCTATATAAATAGGCACAAGCAATGCAACACTAATGAGTCTTTTTTCTTAAAATGAATGGCTCACTCTTGTTTCCTCCTTAATCTTTTCATAATTCAATTTCACTTACAAATACCTTCTCTTTTAAAAAATAGTAATGCACCTCAATGTGCTTTGTCCTAGCATGGAGCATAGGTCTCCTAGTCAGCTATATACTTCTCATGTTGTCATAGTGAATGAAAATTGGACCATCTACTTGCACATCCAAATCACCTAGAAAATTTTACACCCATACTTCCTCACATGTTCCCATAGCAACACCTCTATACCTAGCCTCTATATTGAAGGAGGTGAGCCTTGAAGTGGAATCATAGAGAAAAATCAAGAGCTATGGTGAAAGGAGCAAGAGCAAGAGAGACAAGCAGACAAGATGTGGAAGCTCCAATAGTCACAATGTGTGACCAGCCTTTTCTTTATTCAAATATTAGTGAAAGAATAAAGAATAAAGGGGCAGTGATGAGCACCCACTGTTGAGATATCGAGCTCCACTCGTGATACGCCAGGGTGACCGTTGTATATTTATGTCACCGACTTGTCAGTTGCAGATGCGGTTGGTACACCGCCCATGAATAATAGCTACATGATAGCTATCCTTATCTACTCTAGTTCGTGGCTCAGTTAGTATGCCACCTTAGTTAGTTGAGTTTGGTTTGAGACCCATATATAGGGTTCTTCTATTTCTTTGTACTTGAGTTCTTTTGGCTTACACAACTAAGAAGAGGAAAACTGTTTTCAGCCTCCACCCTTGTGTGTCTTCCCCCATTGTGCAAGCAAGAAAGCTTCAAGCGAGACTCCTTCCTTCTCTCCCACAATCTTGACATGGTATCAGAGCCTTGTTCGTGGTAAGGAGCTCAAGAAAGCAAGCCAAGCTCGCGGTGGTCTGGTAAGAGGAGCAGTGTTGCTTTCATTTCCTGTTTTGGGAGCAGATCTCTGCAGGTAGCACAGCCGGAAATTGCAGGAGTGCATTGTCTCAGGTTGAGACGCCCTTCGCGGTGAATCAAGAGGGCAGTATATGCTGCGGGAGAGGGCTTTAGCCCTCGGCGACCTTGTTTTTTTGATTTGAGGCCATTTCGGGGCCTGTTTTGCAGACGGAAGTTTTCTGCACGCACTCAGGAAAAGGCTCAGTTTTATGCTGTGCGACCACTGTTCTACAGGTCGGTGAAAAGTTACTGTAGAAATTGCATCGTATGCTTGTGCGCAGAGACATTGGGAGTTTCAGAATCATCCTTGGTTCCTGTTTATGCAAAATCGTCACTAGGAAGTGACTGTGTGGTCAAATACCACTTTTGCTAGTTTTGCAGATTTGCCCTTGTGAGGGTGAAGCTGTGTTTTTTTGCAGTGACAGAATTTCTTGCAGTATTCTGTAATGGCGTCTGATTCTCTTTCACAGATAGTCACTGAAAAGCTTGACAAGAACAACTTCCAGGCATGGAAGTTTAGAATGACGAATTTCCTTATGGGAAAAGGATATTGGGAATTTGTTGCAGGAAATGAAGAAGAACCAGTTCTTCCTGATGTTCCCAATCAACAACAAATGCAGGCATTTAAAACATGGCATGAGAGAGCCAGGAAAGTTATGTATTGGCTGTCTATCAGCATTTCAGACTCTATGATTGTGCATATTCAGGATGCAAGTACGCCAAAGGAGGCATGGGATACTTTGTCAAAAATGTATAGCACAAATACGCAAGCCAGGAAAATGCAGCTCAAGCAAGAGTTGCACAATGTACAAAGAGAAAATATGAGCATCAACGACTACCACATGAAGGTGAAGAAGATTGCAGATGCACTTGCTTCCATTGGGTCGCCAGTGGAAGATGATGATTTAGTTTCCGTGACCTTGAATGGTCTAGGAAAGGATTATGCACAGTTTCGGACATCCATTTCAGTTCGTGAAAGATTTCCTGATTTTGAGGAGTTGATTGCTCTTCTAATTTCTGAGGAGCAGAGAAATGGTGGTGCATCTTCTTCAGGAGGAACTTCAAAAGAAGCTGTCTTCTACTCAAATGCTGGAAGAGGTAGAGGCAGAGGTAGAGGAGGCCGATTTGGAGGCCGTGGCAGAAATCAGAATATGCAGCAAACTCAAGAAAACCAGTCCTATGGAGGAGGACGTGGTAACTCTAGAGGCAGGGGGAGCCAAAGAGGTCGTGGTGGATGGCAAAGAGGCCAAAATGCAAACAGTAATGTTGAATGCTACTATTGTGGTAAAATGGGTCATATGGCTAAAGACTGCTATAAAAAGCAGAATGACATCATGAATGGAAAACTGCAACAAGGGAATTATGCATCTTCTAGTAGACAGGGTGATGACAGAAATGAGCATTTGTTCATGGTGCAGCACATGAACAATTCTATGACAAGTGCAGAAGAAAGCAATGATGTATGGTATGTTGACTCAGGTGCATCAAACCACATGACAGGTCATGCAGAATGGATGGAGGATGCAAGGAAAATGGAAAAACCAGGATTTGTGGAGACTGGTGATGATACTGCACATCCTATTGTGCAGATTGGAAAAATTCCCTTGTCTATGCAGGGTGGGAAAAAGAAATACCTGTCCGATGTATTTCATGTCCCGAATATTACCAAGAATCTGGTTTCAGTTGGTCAAATGGTTGAACAGGGCTTGCAGGTCAGATTTAATCCTCATGGATGCTTTGTTGAGGATATGAAAAATAAAGGTCGCTTGATAGCAAAAGGAAAGAAGAAGGGCAGAATGTTTACATTGGATGCAGACATGTCTGAATTGAGTGCAGCAATGTTTGCACATGGGACCGGTGTAGTTGCAGATATTGATATCTGGCATAAACGCATTGGTCATGTTAATGTACAGCGACTTAAATCAATGCAGGCCCAAAATATTGTTGCAGGATTGCCCAAATTCAAGGTTGCAGAAATGCATAAGGTATGTGAAGCCTGTCAGTTTGGAAAACAGGCAAGGAAACCATTTCCTAGACATGTTCAAGAGAGTGAGAAGCCATTGGAATTAATTCACTCTGATGTGTGGACAACTAAAGCTGCATCTCTTGGAGGCTGTCATTATTTTATCAGTTTTATTGATGACTATAGCAGAAAAGTTTGGGTGTATTTTATGAAAAAGAAAAGTGAAGTTTTTGGGCATTTCAAAACTCTTAAAGCTATGGTTGAAAAAGAAACAGGCTTGCAGATAAAATGCCTAAGGTCAGATGGAGGGGGAGAGTACCTCTCAAATGAGTTTGCAAAGTTCTTGCAGGAGCATGGCATAAAGCAGCAATATTCATGCAGTTATACCCCACAACAAAATGGAATTGCAGAAAGGAAAAACAGGCATATTGGAGAGGTATCTCGTGCCATGCTCAATGAAAAAGACTTGCCAGATTTTTATTGGGCTGAAGCAGTTGCTACAGCAGTCTACATAATGAACAGGACTCCCACTGCAGCAATACATGGAATGACTCCAGAGGAGAGGTATACTGGTAGGAAACCAGATATTTCTCATTTGAAGATTTTTGGTTGCATTGCCTATGTACATGTGCCAGATGAGCTGAGATCCAAGTTGGATCCAAAAGCTGAGAAGTGCATCTTTATTGGTTACTCTCTGCAGCAAAAAGGGTATAGATGCTATAACCCTTCTACTCGTAAGTTTACAGTGAGCAGAGATGTTGTTTTTGATGAGATGAGTAGCTGGTATAAACCAGTAAATGTGATTGATGTTGAAGATGCACAAAATGGTAATGCTACACAGAATTCACAGCAGCAGTCACAAAATATTAGTGGACCTGGAGCGTCCTCTAGCAGTGGTTCACATTCTTCGCCATGGACAGGCAGATTGAGATCAGGAGAATCTTCTCAAAGCAATGCAGATAGTGGTATGCAGGTATCACGAAAAGGAAAAGAGAAGGTTGATCAGCCCATGTTTGATGTGAATGCAGGTCACTCTTATGTGGATGGTGAATCCAGTGGCTCAGAACAGAGCATTGATGATGAGTTGGGTATTCCTTCTATTGTTACACCTGGAGTAAGGAAGACCAGGGATGTTTTGAGAGCACCTGGGAGTGAACCTACTTTGCGCAGGTCTACAAGAGCTAGGTATCCTGTGGATAGGCTGAAATATGATGGATTTACAGCCATTCACTATGCATATATGGTCAAAGTGATACAGGAACCAGAACCCACATCTTTTGAGCAAGCCATGGGAAAAGAAAAATGGGAGAAAGCCATGGATGAAGAAATGGATGCCTTGGAAGCAAATGCTACATGGGAGTTAGTACCTTTGCCTAAAGGTAAGAATGCAATTGGCTGTAAGTGGGTTTATAAGGTGAAGCACAATGCTGATGGTTCTGTGGACAGATACAAGGCAAGATTAGTAGTCAAGGGGTATGCACAAACATATGGCATTGACTATGAAGAAACATTTAGTCCGGTTGCAAGGATGGCAACCGTAAGAGCAGTCATTGCTATGGCTGCATCAAAGGGATGGTCTTTACATCAGATGGATGTAAAGAATGCCTTCTTGCATGGTGATTTGCAAGAAGAGGTCTATATGGAGCAGCCACCAGGTTATGTGCATGCTGTTCATCCTGAGTTTGTTTGCAGGTTGAAGAAAGCCTTGTATGGCTTGAAGCAAGCACCTAGAGCATGGTCTGACAAGATAGGACAGTATCTTGTCACTATTGGCTTTCAGATTTCCAAGGCAGATTTCTCACTTTATGTGAGAAAAACAGAGAAAGGTATTATGCTGCTTGTCATTTATGTTGATGATTTGATTATGACAGGTGACAGTGATGAAGATATCCTTCATGTGAAAATGCTATTGAAGCAGAAGTTTGAGATGAAGGATTTGGGAGAGCTGCGTTATTTCTTGGGCATTGAGGTGATTAGATCACCAAGTGGGATACAGCTCTTGCAGAGGCAGTATGGATTGGACATGCTGTCCAAATATGGGATGACAGGCTGTAAGCCTATTTCAGTTCCTTTGGAGCAAAATGTGAAGCTGAGCACAGATGCAGGTGAGCTTCTAGAAGACCCTACTATGTACAGACGCATAGTAGGAAGTTTGATTTATATGACTATTACCAGGCCAGATTTGAGCTATGCTGTTGGATTGGTAAGTCAGTTTATGCAGGCTCCAAGGAAACCACATTTGGATGCGGCTAGACGCATACTTAGGTATGTGAAGTCCACATTGCAATATGGACTATTTTATGAGACTGGGGTTCAGATACAGTTGCATGGATACACTGATGCTGATTGGGCTGGTAGTATTTCTGATAGACGATCTACCAGTGGATATGTATTCTCTTTTGGGAGTGCTGCAGTCACTTGGAGCAGCAAGAAACAGCCTACAGTTGCCTTGTCGAGCACAGAGGCTGAGTACAGGGGTGCAGCAATGGCTGCATGTGAGGTAGCTTGGTTGCATAAGCTACTTTATGATATGCATCAGTCTACAGATGGGCCAGTTGTCATTTATTGTGACAACATGAGTAGTATACACTTGGCAAATAACCCAGTCTATCATGCTAGAACAAAGCACATTGAGGTGCATTATCACTATGTGCGAGAGAGGGTTTTACTAGGTCTTATTGATCTAGTTTATGTCAGCACAGAGGATCAGGTAGCTGACATATTCACGAAGGCATTGGGCGCAGAGAAGCTGCGCAAGTTCAGAGACCTGCTTGGTGTGCAGGAATTGGGATTGAGCTCGAGGGGGAGTGTTGAGATATCGAGCTCCACTCGTGATACGCCAGGGTGACCGTTGTATATTTATGTCACCGACTTGTCAGTTGCAGATGCGGTTGGTACACCGCCCATGAATAATAGCTACATGATAGCTATCCTTATCTACTCTAGTTCGTGGCTCAGTTAGTATGCCACCTTAGTTAGTTGAGTTTGGTTTGAGACCCATATATAGGGTTCTTCTATTTCTTTGTACTTGAGTTCTTTTGGCTTACACAACTAAGAAGAGGAAAACTGTTTTCAGCCTCCACCCTTGTGTGTCTTCCCCCATTGTGCAAGCAAGAAAGCTTCAAGCGAGACTCCTTCCTTCTCTCCCACAATCTTGACACCCACTACTTGTAGTGTACATGTGTGGGGATGACTAGTACGTAGTACTTAAAGATGAATGTTCTATCTTCCAATCTTTGCCATCATCGGATGCACATCCATGTAATCATAATCGATGAGGTCTTCCATTGAATCCTTGACTAGGATGGAAAACAACTCTTCTTTTTTCATTTCCAAGTATTGCAACACATCTGATAGAAGCAAGTATTGTACACCATCTACTTCAATGGGCATTAAGCAGACAAGGTTGGATTGTCAACTTGTGGCTATTCTGAAGAAGATGGCACCATGAGAGCCAACCCTTGCTCTGCTACCACTTGATGTTCCTCTTGAACATTTATGAGCTCTTCAATCGGTTCTTCTCCCATGTATGTGATAGCAATAACTTGTGGAGTTGTATCTTCATCGCTCTCCTCCTCTAGGGGTGTATTCAATGCAAGGAGGTAAATTGCCAATGCATAATCACACTCCATGAGATCCAAAGGTGTTGTACTTGGTGCATTGTCCATGGGAACCATACTTTGTGCGAAGGATTCATGTGGGCTAGACACCTATTCACAAATTTTTGGTGATTCTTCCCTACTTGAAATACCATGAGCTATTCCAGAGGCACCCAAGTCATGTCAGATCCCTTGATGGAGTATGTGCAGGTAGTAATGGTGCTCACAAAGTCTTCCAAAACCTGAAGGGGGGGATCCAACGATGAGAGCACACTTTGAAGGTTGAAATTCTTAGAGAAAACCTAAAATATCTCATCACCCTAGCTGGCAAAGATAGTCTCGTGGATCCACTCACATCAAATTGTGCGCGAACATCTATTGTAGTAGGTAGGAGGGATATGGTGGATATAAAGAGATTAACAGAGAAAGTGTGAAATGAAACAATGAAACAAGAACTAGACTAGTTCTACCTTTAAAACCTTAAGTTTTAAACCATTAAGGACTGTTCGCATACAATATTTAGTCATGGCTTTACTTACGTCTTTATAAAGTTTACATGCATATGCAAATGTGTTGATGTGAAAAGTGTATAACAAGTGTATGATTTTGCATAAATACCATACTTTTTAAATATTGCAATTTTACAAGCGACAATATTCTATTGGAAAAAAAAACCAAAAATTTATAGGTGTGAATTTTTCTGCCATCTAGTTTAAAATAGAAGCTAACAGGTGGATTCTACATTAACATTGTAATTTCTTGGTGTATTATACTCAAGGGCCAATCATCCTCCATTTGCAACACTTGGGGCTTGCGGCCCTCACAAATGATAGTAACATCCACAGCTGCACTTTCACACATGTCTTGATCAAGGCACAACCATTTACCCTTGAGCATTCTCCATTTGCGATACTTGAACACTAGGCATAAAGTCTATCGTGTGACAAAGTACTTGTGATTGGAAAGAAAAGTTAGCCGATTCATCCCAAAGTAAGATAATAGTCAACTAAGAGAGAAAAATTTTACCTAAAAGACATGTCCCTTGTTGTGACTCAACATTCCACTGTGTCAGGACTGTGAGTCATTTTTGATGTCCAAGTTTTGCCTAGAATCCTTGTTACATAATCCTCTGATGCACTTTGTATGACGTATATGCTTTTGGTACATCTCAAACCCTTACATTCCTTGAACACATGTGCAAAAATTGCAATCGGTATGAACCAGCTTAGATGTACATTCTTTGAGCTGGTGCTTGGCTTTATAGAATTCAATATATTTGCTGAAATTTTTGTGCTGCACATGTGCAAAATGTCACTACTACACAATGGCCATTCTATGCTATTGAGATTCGATATGTGTATAGACTCAAGGATTCCATGTTCTCGATCCCCCTTGGGTAATATGTACTTGGAGTCATAGAAAAAAACAAGGTCCTCTACAAGGTTCTTAGCTGTACGCCCCTCAAAGAGAAATCTACCAATTTCGAGGTGGTAACACTTAAAAAAACCTATGAAACTCTCAACATTTTTTTACTCACAGCAATCAAAAGGGTATAGTTCTGTAAATATGAGACAAGTAGTTACATAGATATCATGAAATTTCTCATTCTCAATGAGCTGCAAATACTTACTGTTTATAATGTTTCGTTGAAAGGGCATAGTGGGCGCAATATGTATTTGTTTTTGCATGAATACATGTTGTACAAATGCCTTTGTTATAAGGTGAGAATCAACATTCCTTTGTCTGAGAGCTAAAATGTTACCTTTCTAGTGCTTTGATACATTTGCAATTGTAGATGCTTTTACCTTGAAAGCTCCCTTCATACTTGGATGCATATGTATCCAAGACGAGCAATGATACGTATCAGTGATCCAATTCCCTTCTTCATTTTTTCTGTTACATACTTCTATCGGGAGAATGCTTGTTCTTCTCTCAAGAATTATAACCTATGCATTACATGTATTAACCCCTAAATAATAAGCATTTTAAGTATGTTTAGTAATCACCAATATGCTATACAAATCAACATGGCATTAAGAGATGTTTATACTTTTGTAAACAAACACAAACATTGATATAAAAATGCATGTGGATATGTACATTGACACAAAGTATAGATTCAATTTCAAGGCATCACTTTAATCATACCATTTACATGAAATATAATGAAAAAAATAGCACAAGAATACTCATAGAATTTTATCATAATAATTTTTATTATAATGAATAGGAGTTTGATTTGACTCGATACATTGTATGAAACATGGGTATTATAGAGTAGTTGTTACAAGGATAGCAGCTACATGGCATGCATATCTTAATAGGCACATTGGATTGACACCTAAGATATTCTATGACTCAACACATTGTGCGTTATATGGATGATATGATACAAGAGTTTCATGGATCATTGCCAATTGGCATGGAGATCTGAATGGACACACATGACCAATAAAGCAAAGGATTTTTGAACCATCAACTTCCAATAGATCCATATCATCTAGCACAAAGGACTCATTCACCACATCAAAATAGTTGATTGAGAATTATGTGCTTCACCTAAATCTTGTACAATACTTGCATGTACAAAAAAATACCTGCATGAATCCGTTTTAACAAAAATACCTGCGTGAATCCCTTTTAACAAAAAATATCTAGACAACTACATGAATAGAAGCAATAAAAAATAGGGCAAATTTACCTATAAGTTGATCTGTTGAAGATAAGATTGAATCGTTGCTAATCAAAACCCATTGCAAATGATGGACATAAGAAAACATCAATCCCATCAAACATAAAAGTCACTAATTAAATGAATAAATTTTGGCACCACAAAATATGGCAAATTTACCTGTAAATTGAGCTATAGAATCTTTGCTCTACCTTGTGTTAAGTGTTGCAACAACAATCGATCCTTAAGTTAGAACTAGTATCAAACCCTATTGTAAAGATAGTAAAAAAGGGATAATGTAGAGAGGAAGAAAGAGAGAGTGTGTGAGTACATGGGAGAGAGAAAGAAATGAGCGGCTATCCAATCTTGC
This sequence comes from Lygodium microphyllum, assembly GCF_053477565.2. Lineage (NCBI taxonomy): Eukaryota > Viridiplantae > Streptophyta > Polypodiopsida > Schizaeales > Lygodiaceae > Lygodium > Lygodium microphyllum. Next base: position 39,254,495 of record NC_141163.1, on the reverse strand, counting down.
CCAAATTGATCTCTGCAAAAGACAATAGCAAGAGTTAGTATTTACATGAAGGTATACTAAAAAAATAGTAGAAAAGAGGTAACATAGAGAGAGAAAGAGAGAGCGAGAGAGAGATGAGCACTTATGCAATGCCACCCAAAATGATCTCCACAATAAAACAATGACAAGGGTTAGAACTAACATCATGTTGTATTGAAAAGATAGTAACAAAAAAAAAACCAAACAGAGAGAGAGAGATTAACACCTTTGTCTCTTGCTCCAAATAAACTTTGCAAGAAAACAACAATTAGAACCAACATCAAATTCTATTGAAAACACAACATAAAAGAGAAACAACACATAGAGAGAGAGAGAGAGAGAGAGAGAGAGAGAGAGAGAGAGAGAGAGAGAGAGAGAGAGAGAGAGAGAGAGAGAGAGAGAGAGAGAGAGATGAGAGATGAGCACCTTTGTCTCCTGCCTAAAACAACCTCTGCAATAAAACAACAATAACAGTAAGAAATGACATCAAATCCTATTGAAAAAATAGCAAACAAGAGAAAATGCAAAGAGAGATGGGCACCTATGTTTTGCCCAAAATCTGGAGTTGCATGGAGAAGAAAGTGTAGAGGTAAGTAGAAAGCACAAAACCCTAATTACTCTCAGCAGGGAGCTTCAATGGAGATGAAAATTCACGAGTATAGAGAAGAGAGGAAGAGTGGTACATTGCTCAACTTTTGGGTCAAACTAATTTTGTGAGAGGGAAAAAAATTGAAATTGAAAATTCTCCAAAAAAAGAGGAGAAATACAAGGTGAGAGAAACTCAAATTTTGTGCACTATTATTCTCCCTTTTTAAAATCCCCCACTACCCTTTTTTAATAAAAAACCCAAGATTTGGAGAGAGAAGATTCACCCTCCATGGATGTCAACATCTAGCCTTCCTATTGGACAACTCAAAAGGCCCACATCTTAAACGATATTATTTTTAAGGGCCCATTTGTGAGTTCATTTTTTTCCTAATGCATAAATAGTGCAGTAAACTACAATTATAACGTGCCAAAAATGAAGTACAACAATAAGAGATCAATGCCAAAGAGGGGTGTTCACTGATAGAAGACAAACTACATTTGTCAAGGGATAGCTCCAACTAGTAGTGAGTGAATATGTGACTAGCATCACTAGGAATCGTCAAAGGATCTAGTGTGTCAAACTAAGATACATTCCTTAGGCATAACCATCATGCATAGAATGGGTCTTACGAGTAACTAAGGAGACCAACCAAAGGCACAACGGACTGAGCAATGTAACAAAAGCTCAATACATAGGAACCAAGATGCATACATCACTAACAACATTGTGATAGAATGGGTACTGGTGTTACGCGAGCGGTGATCGAGAGCAAGCTCACTCATAACCCGATAACGAGATGTTAAGGAGTGCCGGTTGGGGTAATTGACTTTGTCGAATGCACAACACAACTTGAAATTCAAATATTTGACAAAACACTACGAACCACACACGAAAACAAGACAACACACAATGCCTCTTGGAGCTCAAAACAACTAAAACCCTAATTCGGGTAGAGCATCACACAACCACAACTCAAAAAAAAAATCCAACAATTTGAAAATAAACCAAGTGAAATATATTCTCGTACTTAACAATCTTGAGCTGATGCTCGGTGTTTTGATATCCAAAAGCTCCAATTTTCAAATTGGCATGACAAGAGCTCACTCTAACATGCGACCCTCTACTCTCCTCTCTCACAAAATACAATTATAATCAAGGGGAAAGGCCCTTAATTCTTCAATGTCCTCTCCTTATATAGGTTTCTATCCACACACACACATTAGGCTTTTTGCTTTCAGCTTTTGGCTTTTGCTTTTCTACTGCTTTTCACTATTCTTGTTTTTTCTGCTCTATGCGTGTTTGCAACTTGTTTGGATCATAACTTCGTTATTTGAACTCCGAATATAGTTGTTCGGGTACTCAAAACGATTGGAACACGTATGGTTGACAAGCCAATCGGGCAGAATTATGAAAATCTATCAAAACCGAGCAAACATATTGATTTTTATACATTGCATCATTTTTTCTCCATCTTTTATCTTGGATGACTTATTCCCTTCCTTGGCCTATTGTTCTTGTGATTGCATACACTTTCAACACACATGTCCTCTTTTTCTTCAAGAAATACTCGTTGATGATGTAAACCGTACAACCTTTTTCTTTTGATCCTTCAGTCTTCAAAATGAATATTCTTTAGATATGAACCTGTTTTTTAATGTAGTATATGCCCTAACAGGAATATGCTATGAAAGAGAACTCCGTGCACAACCATACATGATTTGAGAAAAATATGTAATGTTGGATCTATGATATGCAACCAATCAATTAATGCTCACACAAAAATAATGTATGCATTGAAAAAATTGTGCTTAGTCTATCTACATGTGATCGTGCGTCATGCAAGATGCAAATAAAATTCCTTAATATGTTAAAATGTCTTATCCTCACCTCTCAACTCTCATAAAAAAGATATGATATACTTCGCTCCACCCATCCAAAATCTCACAATCACTCTAGAAAATTATGGTCCTCAAGATGTTGACCAAATATGAACAACCCTTCTCACAATTGATGGTGTCCTTCACGACCCTCTAAACTCACCCAACCTCCTTACACACTCAACCAGAGGTTCCTAACTTTGTGATGAGCATCCCAAATATCGTGTGTGCAAGAAATGTGCGTGCTCAATGACAGGTGCTCTCTCATGTGTGTGTGCATCTAAAATTTACTGCATATAGCTGCATCAGACCTCATGCTGTGTAAGTGCTCAATGATGGTGCAAAACATGCATAATACCAATCCATGGCATGGAAATATTAGTGCTCAATGATGGTGCAAAACGTGCATAATACCAATCCATGGCATGGAAATATTTGATAAGAACAGGAGATGACCCCCGAGTGCAGTGCATCAACAAGTGCAATGTGAAGTGCTCGTGAACCCATTATCCCCGTGATGTGCAAAAGTCTCGACAAGAACACATACCTAGCTCCTCAATATTCAGTAGCTATTGACAAACACAAGCTTCATCTTGTTCAAAAAAAATACCAAGCTCGACCAAGGCTATCAAGTTTCACACTCAACAAATCAAACAAAATGACAGAAACAAATCCTATGCTAGACAAACACAGGAAATCCAATTACAAAACAACAAAACAAACTGTCACACAAACAACTAAGCTAGCATAAATCAAACCTAACTACAATTTGACTAGGGGTTTTCAGTTTCAGAAAAAACGATTGACACCATCCCTCTCTACCTGTAGGGCATAGTCCCATCTCTGTCCCCTAAAACGGCATGAATTGAGTTCTAACCTAACAATACCTAAAGGTCAAATGAAGGTAAAATCTTGTGGGAAGCCTCCTAGTTCTCTGGGACCACCCTGCCATAGGATGGACCCCTCGGGGATTCTGCCCACCCGCTTCCCTCAATAGCTTTAGTTTTCTAATTAGGCCATACCACATTTATGTGTGACACTTAAAGTTAGCTTCATTAATTAAACCTTTTAGGAAACAAGGTTCATTCGCATAATTTACAGCACAGACACAAAAACAGAGCAAAGCAATCTATTGACAAACAAGTTCAAACAAGTTCCTTAACTTATCTTCAAGTTAATCTTTGTCTCCCATCCATACAAGAGAAATTATGTATCCCTTCTATCTAGCAAAAGTATCCCTTTTGCCCTGCAGAAGTAACTGGTCCAAATCACATGGCACCATAAATTCAATCCTTTATCTAGAATAGGATCTCCCAACATGCCTAGACGTTGGGGGCCACCAAGGTCTTCAACTCCATTCTAGACCTAACAAGGGGTGTCCAGAGCTCCACCTGACCCGCAAGCTATCTAGGAGCGAAACATCATTCACATGGTTGGCCTTTTCACCACTCAACCTTCGGCCCATGAATCAAGCAGTGCTCTCTCGGGTTAATCCACGGTGCGATCATGGAGGTGATCCACCCATGCAACATATTCTTCCTTAATTAAATCCTTTAAGAATCCAGCACAACAAGGCATTCAGCCCTAATATCAATTTTTAGGAAAACATTCCTTTATCCCCATGGAAACTTGTCATCAGAGACACTTGCCATGCAATTTACCATAAATCACAAGCACTTGGAACAATCATCCAAACAACATACTAACAACCAGCTGAATGTAAAAGCATTTAGGATATTGTTCGATCAACCAACAAAAACCAATTGTATTCTTCCCAAACAATGCAAGAATAGTCACGATAACATTTCCATCGCATATCCACTCTTCCCATTGGGATCAAAGAGCGATTCCATGTAAAATTTACTTAAACACTTATATGCACAATTTTTAATGTCATGATTATGCCATTCATAAATGCTAACAAATTCCTCCTTGTAATTGCTCTATCAACAAATAAGCCATATGCAACTAGGTGTAATTAACTTCCCTTGATACATGCACTTTGCAAGCTTAATCTTCCCTTGATACATGCACTTTGCAAGCTCAATCCTTTGAATACGTGAGATGAAATGACCTATACTTGTGCATCATAGTATGGGGCCTAATGTATCTCATACGAGAATCAAAACAAGCATCTATCAATTTGGAAATACATTACTTACGACCGGTACCACAATTGGATTGACAGGGATGCCTTCGCCCAAAGCCTCATTGTTGGCAATGGGATTGCCATCCGCACGTGACATTCTTCGCTTGGGGGCCATCATCCGCAAGTAGACTTAAGAGATTAAGAAGGCGGAATAGATTCGAGATGGGAGCGTAAGAGAAGATGGCTAAGTCGAGGATCGAGATAGAGGGAATTGAGCTAACTCTCTCCCTTGCAGCCTCTCGAGGTGATTCTCTCTCTCTCTCTCTCTCTCTCTCTCTCTCTCTCTCTCTCTCGGAGGGGTATCCTTCTCTTTACCTCTCTCTCTCAGCCTCTCGAGGTCTCCTTATGGTTCTTGTGCCTCCCCATGCCTCATATTTATGGTGAATTAGAGAAGGGGCTTGTGGCTGAGAAGAGGAGCTCTTTGTGGAGGAGGGGGATCTTGGAAAAATCAGTGATCTAATGCTCAGATCATAAATCTGATGGTTCCATTGGCTCCGAAAGGGCGGGGGGGGGGGGGGGGGGGGGGGGGGGGTGGGGGGGGACTCCAAGACACTTGCTTAGAAAGCTCTTAGTTCACTCCTTCTTTTCTTTGCTCGAAGTGTTGTTTTCTAATTGTAGACTGCAATCGCAGTGCGTACGATTTTGCAAATCTCTCTCTTTATTTTTTTCTTTTTATAAAATCTCAAAAACTAACAAAAACACCACTTGTCTTTTCTTTTAAATGACGTCCAGTTCTAGAAATTCCATATCTTTTTAGGATAATATCTAAAATATCTAGAATATGCTAGTTCTGCCCAAACTCTAATATTTTTGGACCATCCAAACTATACACATTAATACTAGTGATTAATATAGCTCATAAGTCTCGTTCACATTGTAACTTCCGTGAAGGGTGGCTACGGTCCTTGTCAATTTGAGAAAAATATCGGGTTTACGACTCTCGATTTTTTTAACATATATTTTTAATTAAATAAAAATCCTTGTCAATGAGGACTTATGACCATGGTATGTACTGTAAGACTATCCACGTGACTGGGAACGAGATTGCTTAAAGCCTCTCCCACGACAGCCACTACCGCTCTTACCATTATTGCCTTTAACTATCAAAGCATGACAGATGCGAGAAGCATCAACATTCTTTTGGTTAACCTCTTCATTCAAGAGTGCACCCTCTAGATCCTGTAACTTTAGCTTATCTATAGCCATGTTTACACACATAGTAGTACAAAATGTATCCCATGATTTAGGCAATGTAACCAAGAGGAACAAAAGGGGAAGGTTACTCTTGAACTTAATCCCCTACGAAGACAAATGGTTGAGAGTAGAATGAAACTCATTTAAGTGGGCAGTCATGGAATTCCCTTCTTCATGTGAAGGTTCATGAGTTACTTTAACCAATACATCTGAGAATCGAGGCTCTACTTGTCATAGACATTGTAAATCTTATCCTATAAGTCCCATATGGATTTTCCATTAGAGATAAGATTGTAGAGGGACAAAATGATGGTGGACTTACATAGGTCATCCAATTCATCCCAATCCTTTGCATCAATACATTCACGCTTGACCACTCATGTTCTAAAGACTTAACCTACATTTTTTGCACTAAAACTTGCTAATTTTGGACCTTCTAATAGCAATAGTTGATGCCATTCAACTTGTCAATATTAAAGATAGCACTATCATTGGAACCATCAACCATAATGATACCAAGAAAATGCATAAAAGGGAAAAACAAGCTCCTATAATAAAGTGCAAATTAGCCCCAAAACCTTTACTAGATCAAGTTGAAAATAAGGGGTACTAACTAAGTAATGAGTTGTTCACAAGCTTAATGCAAAGAACTATCAAATGAAGGTGATTGCTTGCATAGATAGTGCAATAAAATGCAATTATATCATGTTAAAAAATGGAGTAAAATAGTAAGAAATCAATGCCAAAGAGGAGCAATAACTAATACAAGACAAACTACAGCTAATAGGGAATAGCTGCAACTTGCAGTGAGTGAATATGTGACTGGCACGAAGAACTATCAAAGGATCAATGTATCAAACTGAAATGCATTCCATAAACATAACCATCATGCATAGAGTAGGTCTCATAGGTAACAGAAGAGACCAACCAAAGAAACAACGGATTGAGCAATGTAATGGAAGCTCAATACATAGCCAACCAAGATGCATACATCACTGACAACAACGTGATAGAGATAGGTACTAGCCCAAAAGCAATGTCAGATCATCCCACCAAGCATCAACTACATACATAAATCATGACAAGATATGTACATGTCATCAAGTCACATGGTCTCACTATAAGACCCTCAAGCTCAACTGCATAATCAAATGCTCAATGTAACATCCAAGTGTCAAGTAGTGGCTTCCAGTGGAACAAAAAAGTCAGATGCTAGACAAGTAAACAAAGCTCAAAACATCAAATAGAAGGCATCCATACATCCAAGATACAAATAGCATATATTTGAGAGCATCCAATCCAAGTAACTTGCAAAGCTCTTATAGTAGCATCAAATGATCATACATAATAGTGAATGACGACTAATGTCAAGAGTCAAAGATCCAATCTCAACTCAAGATCATGTAAAGAGCATAAGCAAGCATGTAAGATCAATGGTATACCCCAATTTAGCATTCAAAGTGCTCGAGAAGCATCCAATGGCAATAGGTGTATAAGATCCTTGATAAAATAGTATTCGGCCCTACCTATTATAGCACTAAGAAACCTCTATAAAATTGAGCAAATGATTTCTCAAATCAATCTCATAGCATTCCAATACATTGACGTAGCATCCCCAAATGATCCAACATCAAATAAACATCCCAGGAAGCATAACTGACCTCCAAACAATGAGGTAAGTGATGTATTGAGCTGTATGACAACAAACTGTCACAACTGTGAATAAATGGTTGATCTTGAGAGCTTCGAATGATGCCTAGGATCACAAGACCAATGTTGAGAAAGAGTCCACAAGGTTGCCAAGTGCCAGGACTAGTTCCAGAAGCTAAAGTATAGGCTTGAGAGTGTCAGGAAGTAGGTAGCCAACAACATGCACAATTCACATTGTTGTTACCGCTCTTGCTAATGGGGATGGGGTTCAAGAAATACCTTAGGGGATGGGGTTCAAGAAAGTCTACCCTTGGCCTCAAAGAAGCCAATACAAGTTGGAGGAAGTAGGATATCAAAGCTCACCTTGAATGGAAGAAGCCATGACTGACATTAAAACTGTGAGAGCTAAAGGTATCCTCCACAAGTGCCAGCCAAGCTCTCGGGGAAGATGGCTTTTGTGACAAATGCGGGATCTAGAGCATGGCAAAACCGGAAGCTATGGAGGATGAAATGAGAAGTGTGGACTCATGATGGAGAAGACAAAGACACTATTTGTTACACAAGTGAATTAGGTTCCAAGATTGAGACTTGGACTCATAAACACAATCTTGTGTATGTGGACAATGACATTGACACTTCACTGATAAGAAAAGAGTACTATCATTGCATTAAGAAAGGAAGAAAGTACAATGCTTTATAGGAAAGTAGGAAACTGCAGTAGGCACCATTGTGCATATGGGATAAGTTAGCCTGCATGTCCTTGGCCCTGAGGCTCCATACAAAGAGGCTGTTTTGTTGAGTGTGATTGCTGATTCTCAACACCCCTCCTCAATCACAACTAGAAAAGGCACAAAGTGTGTAGAGGCTATAATGAGAACCACCTGCAAAGTGTGGGCATACCACAGACATGGCAAAACACCAGAGGCTGTCGCAGAAAAAGCTAAGTGTGGGTACCATAAACATGGTGGACATCTAGAGGCTGTAACAGGGGCCTCACAAAAGTGTACAGGGACTGTAATGCCAAGTTACATAAGGAGTTTACAAAGCTTATGGCAGGAAGCATTAGGGTAAGGAAGTACAAGGCTTTTAAAATAGTCTATCAGAATTATGAGAGTACAAGGACTGATGAGTCTTGTCCTTCCGATCCTGGTGGTCTTCATCTTCATCTTCTTCTCCCTTTGCTCCATTTTCTTCTTCTTCTTTGACTGCGACTAGATAGGCCTTTTGGGATCTCTTTCTTGCGTGGCAGAACTTCTCGGTGTGTCCGGTCCTTTTGCAGAAGTCACAGAAGAGCTGATCCTTCTTGCCTTTGTACCTATTGCCAACATATAATGCATGCTCATCTCTAGAGGTACTTGGTTCTTCCTTAGTTTTTAGCTTCTTTTCCTCTTCTAACAGTGATGCCTGGATATCAACAAGTTCAGGATTTGGCATGTTGATTAAAGTTGTTGATACATTATTATATTCAGGAGGCAAGCTCTTAAGTAGAACACCGATGCAAACATCTTCATCCATTTTAATGTTGATTCCTGCAAGTTGGGTTAGGAGTCCTTCCATGTAATTAAGATGTGTGGCAAGTGATGTGCTGGACTTCATTTCAAGCCTGAAGAACTCAATCAGGAGACCATACTTTGATGATTTAGATTGTGCACCGAACAGGGTGTCAAGTCTTTTCCATGTATCCTGTGAGGTCTCACAATTATCCACATGATGGATATAACTGTCGTCTAGCTCCAGTTTGATAATGGCCTGGGTTCTGTCATCATTCTTTTGCCAAGTAGTTGCAAGGTCCGCGTCCCGAGATTTCTTCTCTTTGCCATTTGTGATGGCCTAGAGATCCTTTTTCATCAAGATGAGCTTGATGCGGGTTTGCTAGGTGTGAAAATCGACTCCTTTGAATCGAGCATTTGGAGAGTCTTTGCCCATGTTAGACTTACGAGAACAGTAGCAAATCAGCTTCAAACTTATTAGATTTGAGCAGCAGAAGAGTTGGTTGAGAGACACAAGTGCTAAAAAACACTATCTGAGTATCAATGAATATCAAATCTGCAAAGTCCTTTACTCTTTTAAAATCCAAGTGATCTTCCCCTTCTTATTTTGATGCTGATACCTTCAAATCTGAGTGACAGTACTTTAATGAACTTCAGAGAGTATTGCTCAGTGATTAAAATCACTGTTGATAACTTCAGTGAGAGAAACAGTGAGAAATGTCAGAATTTTGAAGCTTTGGCTATGGCTTCTGCATTAGGGTTTCTGGGGGCATCCTGGTTTTTTGCTGATTGCAGGAGCTACAATGGATCATTTTCAAAAATTTTTATATGCCTAGGAAGCTAACTTCATGGGCTATCAAAGCCCCATGATAATCCTCAACATCGTGGACTGTATGCAACACGCAGGCAGCTCGAACGTAAGCAGGCGCAGTTCTGACAGATTTCCGCGATTTCCGCAATGTTGGAGTCAGGGCGTAGCAATGCAATCGTTTTTTGTGCCAGGATGAATCGCCTTGAGTAGAGGAACAACTCCCTAGAAGAAATCGTGGGCTGAAATGGCCTGGTTGAGGAGTTATTGAAGCTCCAAGTAAGGTAGGTCCTGTCTGGCTATGGCAGACACAGAGCAGAGATTGTGGATTTTCACAATGCTGAGCTCCAGATGGTCCAATGTCCTGGATTGATGTGATACAGGGAAGCTTTGTGAGTTGGGGAATACTTTTCCAGAAGGAAGTTCCAAGAGATTTGACCTGTGGAGTGAGATATAAGCAGCTCAATCTGACAGGGTGTTGCTGGCTATGGCTGCCATGGAAGCTTCAGTGAGAGTAGAGTTGGGAGATGAAGTCATGAGCTGACATTGAGCTAGACTGAGGTTGAGAGGAATCAAGAGAGGCTAGAGAAGCAATGCCATGCCCAATTGGGGTCTGATACCATGTGACAAATGTGGGATCTAGAGCATGGCAAAACCGGAAGCTATGGAGGATGAAATGAGAAGTGTGGACTCATGATGGAGAAGACAAAGACACTGTTTGTTACACAAGTGAATTAGGTTCCAAGATTGAGACTTGGACTCATAAACACAATCTTGTGTATGTGGACAATGACATTGACACTTCACTGATAAGAAAAGAGTACTATCATTGCATTAAGAAAGGAAGCAAGTACAATTCTTTATAGGAAAGTAGGAAACTGCACTAGGCACCATTGTGCATATGGGATAAGTTAGCCTGCATGTCCTTGGCCCTGAGGCTCCATACAAAGAGGCTGTTTTGTTGAGTGTGATTGCTGATTCTCAACAGCTTTGATACCAGTTTTGAAGGGAGTGAACCTTGAAGTGGAAGCACAAAGAAGAAGCAGGAGAGTATTAACCCTCAAACGAACAAAGGTGGAAAATCTAGAAAAGCTAAAGTAGAAGACAAAGACCAAGGCAAAGTGAAACGGAAGACGAAGGCATGCCAAGAAAAATCTAGAAACACAAGAAGCACAGAAAAGCCCTAAATAAGGGAACAAGGTACACAAGGAAAAGCGCAAGTCAATACTTTTGTAAAAGAGCACAAGCGCATCATGGTTTAATTCAAGGAGCATCGGGCTCTCACCCGTGCAATTTTTAAATGTAGACGGGCAGTGGAAAGGAAGCTAGGAAGATAGAAGGACAATGGGAAAAAGAGCCTAGGCCACGGCCGGCCATGTAAAAAAGGGGATAAGGGGATGACTACCCAAAATGGATTTAGGGTTTTGTATATAAAGTTGAAAAGTGAATAAGAAGCTCATTCTTGTGTGTGGCCAAAAGTAGCTCTCCTCCTCTTCTTCTTCTTCCTGTCCTTGCTTGCTTGAGCTTGTACTTGAGAGAGGGAGTGTGAGAGTGTGAGAGTGTGAGGGAGTGAGTGTGTGAGGGTGAGGGACCGGGGAGGAGAAGCTCTCCATCTTCTCCTCTTCTCTTCTCTTCTCTTCTCTTCTCTTCTCTTGCTCGTGGAAATGGAGCTTGGAGCGTGGAGCGTGGAGCTTGAGGATGGAGCTTGCTTGAAGCTTGCATTTGGATCATGGAGCTACCAGAGTGCGCGAGAGAGGAGGTAACTCAATCGGCATGGAGGTAAGCTCACTACACCCATAGATATGGATGGCGCGTCAGTTATGTGAGAGGTAGCCATTAGTGCTCGGCTTGGAACACTTGAAATAATAAGCAGTCCGAGGGTCTTGGCGGTTGAGCAAAAGCTCCCACATTTTGGTTCCGTTGTCGGGACCAACGGATTCAAGCCTTGAGTGCTTGCGTGCTTCGAATCGAGTATTGAAGTAGGGTTTTTCCCCGAACCGGTGCTTGAGGTAGATAGGTAAGAAGCGAGGGAGTTTGAATAGGCATTCGATCTCCTTAACAAGTAGGTTTTTGGTTTTTTGGATTTGGAAAAGCATGTTGGAGTAGTGTAGGTGATTGCTTTGTGATTTGTATGCATTTAGGGTAGGAAAAAACAAACAAAAAGAAGCAAACAGTAGGGTTTTCTGTTGCTGTATAATAGGCTAAAATAGGGAAATAGGGGCACAAATCCTTGGAGTGCCGTTTGATTCGAGCACCACAGTGATTCCAGGCATGTCTGGCATTTCCTTATAGTGTTTTGCACTTATCTAGAATGCGCTGGATGATTCGGTGGAGTAGACATTGACATAGAGGCATCACACGCAACTCGCGGGCCGTCGTCCTCGCCATTGGACCAAGTCGTCCGAGTCCTAGAATCGGACCACTCTAAAAATGGGACCACTTTTTTGATCCGATTTCCAGAATCGAACCAATCCCAAAATTGGACCAGTCCCAGAATCGGACCAGTCCTAGAGTCGGACCGTTCGACTACTAGAATTGGACGACCCTGTCCGATCCGATTCCTAGAATCAGACCACTGCAAGAATCGGACGTGACCAAAATCGGACCACTGGGCCGATCTGACCAACCCAAAATTAGATGTCCGATTCTGATAATCGGACTCCTGAAAATCGGACATCTGAGAATCAAATAGAAAACTATCAAAATCCAACAGGTGTCTAGAACATAAGTTTTGACACATCTAAATCTCGAAATTGACCCCAAAGGCTACGTAGAGCTAAAGGCATATCACAGATCCATCACTGGGCTAAAACTTAGAGTAAGTAGTTCAAAATTTGGCTTTAAACAGTCCTCCAAATTGCGCATGGTGTTTACTGTAACGGCCCTGCAGGCCGGGGGGAACTGCCCTCCCTCCCCCCCCGGACCCCCGCAAAGGGGGACCGCCCTCCGCACCTCCCCCAAGAAGTAGGTTGGAGAGAAAACACATGCCGTGACAGGTCCTCCAAATTGGACCCTAGTGTAGTAATGGCTCTACACGAGCATGGATTCTCACTTGCAAAAGAGCAACCAAAAGCCCATACCCAAACAGAGAGAAACAGAGACCCTAGAACATCAATGGGCCAATCTAGCCAACAAGGGCAAAAAGGCCACACTACAAAAACACATACGTGTTGCGTTCGAACTGCATCTAGTCAAAGCGGAAAGCAACAACATCAAGCTAAAATAGCGAGAATGACTAGATATGACAGTCCTGATGATAGATGCTCCTTGAATAGCACTGCATTGACGATCCAAGACATCAGTGGAGAATCCACATCTGGTCATGCAGTTGGGAACTCAAGGGCATTTATTAGAAGGCTTAAATTTACAAGCCAAGACCCAGAAGATGAAGACATGGTACCAATTGCTTATCTTATGGTCAAACTCACCGCGAAAAGAGAGCATACTATCAATGCTCTAATTGATGAAGGAGCAGATTTTAATATCTTGACCTATGCATCATGGACCCTACTAGGCCAATGAGAGCTCACACCGACTAGTGCAACTCTTAGCCCTTACGGGGGACAACCACAAGCACCAATAGGGAAGTGCAAAATCCTTGCAACAATCAAAATTGAAAGCTTGCCTATCCTATTTCATGTTCCTTCAAATAGTGCTAATTACGAGAAGGAAACCCTCCTAGGAAGACCCTTCAAAAGGGCAACCAAGTGTGAGGCCGACTATGTAGCACAGAGGATACACATGACACTACCGGGTGTGAGGATAGTCACAACCTTTAGCAAGGGTGACCTCATCAAACCTCGAGGGAAAGGCAAGGAAGGTGATGACATAACAGCCAAGCCTACAAATGAGGGCAAGGACTTGTTGGAAGAGTTGATACAAGCACAGGTCGAACAACGAGAACCAGTGAGTGAGACCATGTCTGAAACAAGAAGGTCAAGAGATAATGCCAAGGACAGGCTTTGGACTTACAAATATCGTAGAAGACCCCAAAAGAAGCCCAGGCCTTATAGACGAAGACATCGATGGAAGCTCAGCACAATGCCATGATGGGTGTCCAAAGCATTGCTACTTGCTCAAGGGTATTACATAGGTAACCCATGGATTTGGGTGCCAAAACCCCTTACTAAACCTCCCTGGTCGACTGAAGGCCAGATCGTATGAAGAGCAAAGAAGCGTAGGAGGAGATCTAAACAAAAAACCAACTCTCGAATCAACAATAGTGGAGTGACCGAGCCCCTCATGGTCGAAATCAAGAAACCAAATGAGACCAATCGGAGGGTAGATCCTCAGCCTAGTATGCTTGACAAGCAGATACCAGATGTAATCATTGAGGATATGCAGAAGCCGCTAGTGCCCAAGGAGCCTTCAATTCCCCAAGAGGATAGCAAGCATCATAGGCACAACATTGCTCATGGCAAGGGTAAATGCTCAACAAAGAAAATAGCAAAATCATCTAACAGCCACGAGCAAATCTCCCAGCCAATGTCAAAGACACTTAGGAGTCCCAAGTCTCCTACACCCTCTTCCCCTAAACGGACACATGAAGCACAAGAGTCGTCAAGTGCGGCTACTCAATCCCAATCTCTACCTACATCAGAGCTTCCAAATGTCCAAGAGGCAGGACACGACACCACCCTTAGCTCTCAACCTAAGGATATGCCTATGCAATCCACCATGGCTAGCTCAACTAATACTCAATCTACGCAAGTGAAGGATCTAGGGGCAACAAAAGACATGACCACTTCCAATCGACCTAAGGACTTGGCAACGCAATCCACCAATAGTAACAACTCCACTGAACTAGCTGCTACTACTTCCAATCAAGGATCACAGCAGTCATAGCCCTTGGCCGTGACAATGCCCCTTGCGGAACGTGTCCTTAGTAGTTTATCTGTGGAGGAGGTGTCACAACCAACTTCAGTGACAACTCCAGCACTTCCAAAGTGCCTAAAGTCTAGGCTGGAGGAGTTAAACGAAAGGGAAGAGCTAGACTCTCCAAAAAGGGAGGCAGTTGTACCCTCACAACCTAGCGAGGCTATTTAGTAGGCCATGGCTATGTCCCATAAGGACACACTAGAGAAAGAGAATGCTGAGGCCCAACCAAGCACATCAACGGTTGACCTAGTACCGGGTCCAGAGCCGTTGAGAGATGCACCTTCACTAACCAAGAAAAAGAGGAGAAAACAACGAAAACAACAGTCGTTATAGGTGGTTGTGGACCCCAAGAACATTGACACCAAGAGCGCTAGAGAGCTGAGCAATAAAGCATCAAGTCCATCCACCAATGACCCCATTGATGCCTCTCCTAATAGTGGTGAAACCTCAGACACATCCGTGTGCTCTGAAAAATCAAAGTAGTCGCTACCATCAACGACTGCTTGAAACACTCAATCCACCGACAATAGAACTCGCATTGACCAATCAAGAGTGGATACAATGCTGTCACAATGGGGAGACAAATCTATACCAGTCACATCCAAGGAGAACCATGACACAATGACAAAGCCTCAAGAGAAACATGGAAACCCCAACAGCATGAGAAATCCTAGGATTGACCAATCTTGCTCGTCTAGGCCTGAGCCCCTAGCTATGCTAAAGCCCAAGCAAACTCCTAGAACCTTGCATGAGATAGCAATCGAGCAAGCCCTCGTTAAACATAGAAGTATCGCAGAATGCTTAACCGAGTTGGATGCTAAGCTCAAAGTGTTCGCACGTGTCTATGTCCTCGCAGACATGGGTGCATTCCCTAAAGAGCAACTTGAAGAATACTTGCCATTTCCCTTATCGTGGGAAGAGCAAGAACATCTTGACGAGCACTATAATAGGTGCCTGTATGAACGCATGCGACTCATCTCTGACGAGGAAGCCGACGAACTACGCTTAACTGTCACATTCAATGAGGTGCTCTGCCAACCAAATCTCTTAGAGACAGAGCAACTAAAGTGACTATCAGAGGGTTAGAGTCAATTTGAACAATGTTGGTGTGAAAACCACGTTGCAATGGCCGAACTAGGAGCCCAGATCATGACAATATCAGAGGAGCGATTGGCCAAATGGCGGTCTCAAAGAGACCCAACCTATGTGGCACCAACTTCCTTTCAAGTGTTGACTGCCATTCAGGGTACGGACTTAGCTGAAACTAGCCAAGAGAACTCTTTGTCTGATAAGGTTCTCACTAAGGAGGAGTTACATGTTGCCAGTAGACTCGGACAAGGTTCCATGCTACTCAATGTTGCAAAATATCTATCGGTATTGAGTAAGCTGCCATGAGTACTAGATGTGTGTGCCATGCTCCAGTACAATCTGAAGTTCTACAATTGGCTTTTATCCTCGTAAAGTGACATGGATTCGTAGATATGAATATAAATAAACAATGACTTTTGTGACCCTGTATAGACAATGTCAACACACACAAGCAATGATAGTCAAGTGCAGGGAGAAGAGTTGGGTTCAACAGGCTAAGCTCCTCAAGTCCTCCTCTCACCGCACATTTAGAAGTTGTGTGATAGTTACCGTCTCCAGGTGGAGGGCATGCAACCCTCATCACCTCCATAGGGAAGCTCTGACCAACATCTCTGAGGGCGTGGACAGGGTACTGTCCCTTCCCATACACCTTTCCCCTTTATGGTCTATCCTTCCAAGGATGATCCCTGCCCCGCTCCCTAACAACCAGTCCATGCAACTTAGCATAAGCCAAGATCTGATAATGGCTGGAGGCCAAACGAACATCATCACAAGGGCCATCCCTCTACTATAACCACTACATGCCTCACCTCTTCCCTTCTCGTCATGTGCGCTTGATAACCCACTGTATAATCCCTTCCATGCGAATAGTTTTACCCTACCTCAAGGCCTAATCCTTGGTTCGCATAGTGCAGGTCCCCCTATGGTAGCCAACATGGAGTACCCAGTGCAGCTGGCTTGCAAGGATGCTATTCGTCGTCGAAGGGATCATGTAGCACAGGCTCCTTCGTCGGAAGACTACGTACCTACCCTTAAAATGTGTGCAACGAAACGAGGCCCCAAGCAACACTGCCCCGGATTTAGTCCAAAAAATCCCAAGGCCAGGGAAGTAGAAGCTCAAGGAAGCACACAAGGCATGGCAACACCGGTCGTGTGGGCCCCCAACAGACGCTCGGGCACCAGGTGCTCGAAAGAGGAGGGGGGAACTCGAGACAAGCAGGAATCTGATGCATTGTTCAAAGGTATTCTGGAAATAATTGCGGCCAGGGACTACACCATTCAGGTCCCGGGTGACATCTTCCCTGCCCAACCTCACAGGAGCCCCTTGCCAGTAAAGCCTCAGCACCCGGACTCGCCCCGCCTCGTACAAATAAAGTAGCCCCATGTTATGTAAAAGGCTTATCAAATGCTACATGGCCATGACTTTTTGTCTTTAAATGGTTAAGTGTTGACATGTTCCCCCATTGTGCAAACTTTTCATATCTACGTTTAATATATTTAACATCTTTAGCAAAAGAAAAAGCTAATCAAGCGTAGGTGATAAGTATCTAAGTCAACACCATGGATTTCAGTTAAGTGATGTCTCCTTGCATTGCACTGGTTTATTATAGTTGCGGCATATACCGTGCATGTGCTCTCATGAAGTGACAAGTGGATGCAGGATGATACAAGTCTTTGCGCGGAAGTGTTCAATGCCCAAGTCACCACAGGACCATCGACTCCACAAAGAGCCGCGACAAAGCCACGCTGTTGAAAGTGAAAATCACCCTTGCCAATCGCCCACATCGCATGGCCCAAAGCATAGTCATGGGCTACGCTCTCTTTCTGGGTCAAGCTCTATAGTTGGCTCATGGCAATTGTTACCTCAATTGTGCCGACATCACGTGTTGCAAAGAGGTTTGCAATATCTCAGGTGTATCTCCCCATCTCAACAACTACTTCTCTAACAACGAGGCTAGGGCACAATCATCACTGTAATATCCATTTCCTGAGCCTTTGAAGCTTGAAATTTCCCAACCCATTGAAAGTCTGATAGCCTCAACATATTGCAATGGTTTTACTCAGGCAAGTCCAAAAGGAAAAAAAAAGGGAGAAAAGAGAAGAGAGAGAAAGAAAGACAAAAAAAAGCACAAGAAAAATGAAAAAAAAAAAGAAAATAGAAAAGGAAAAAAGAAAAGAAAATAAGCACCCACGATCACAACACAGCACCTAGGGGTCCTCAAATTAGGAATGTCCAGTGACCTTAGTCGGCTGGCTCGTCCCTAGTCCCCTAGTCCTTTAGCATTACCCGCAATTGTTCACGGCACATCAAGGGCAGGACATACCTAGGGAGCTTGTCTCGCCTATGGTTAGACATGTCACCCTGACCCATTCTCACAATTCCCTCTTGCACTCTGCCTTAGTACCATTGCAATCAATTGTGGTAAGCACCGCACGAATGGCCATGACAAGTACACCGTCCTCATCAAGCAAGTCCAATAGCTCCCAGCTCTACCGAAGATGCAGCGTCCCTATGTTTAATTATGCTACGTCGTGCGATCACAATGCAAAGGATGTCTCATACACCTTCACATGTACTTCTTCTCAACATGGACAACTTTGCTTTATCCACACATTGTTATGAGAAACCAGCCTGCGGTCTTCTAACTATGTAATATCTAAGTATGCACGAGCACTCACATAATATCTATACCAAAATATATACACAGTTTGGGTCCTCAAGTGTAGGATAATACTCTCAGCTTGCTTAGAGTTCGACATGTCTCCCAAACTAATTGAACTATGTCTTGTGCACAATAGAGAAGACTAGCACTACCCCTAGGGAGAGACCACCTATGAGAGGTTTTCAATTGTAGGTATTGAAGACTCCAACGAAAGTGTCGTTTGCTTTTCATCAACACTCAACTCTAAATTCCTATCCTTTATCATCCTGCAAACTCGCCAATAATCGTCATGTGCAGAATCCCCAACAAACTGTCACTTGTACTCCATCAGTGCAACCCCCACAAAGAACCGCCCTACCACCAACTCCAATATCCCTACCACCAACCACCTAGGCCAGCAACGTGCCTCCAACGACCTTCCTCCCCACCACTACCAACACTCCTCCATGGCAACCACAAACGTCCTTGCCACCCACATCTTTGGTGCATGCTAAAGCCTGCTACCTACGACAGTGAGTGCCATGGGACTGGCACTCATCTAGGAGGGGGGTAATGTTAACCCTCAAACGAACAAAGGTGGAAATTTTGGAAAAGCTAAAGCAAAAGACAAAGGCCAAGGCAAAGTGAAACGGAAGACAAAGGCATGCCAAGAAAAATCTAGAAACATAAGAAGTGCACAAAAGCCCTAAATAAGGGAACAAGGTGCACAAGGAAAAGCGCTAGTCAATACTTTTGTAAAAGAGCGCAAGCGCATCATGGTTTAATTCAAGAAGCGCTGGGCTCTCACCCATGCAATTTGTAAATGTAGATGAGCGGTGGAAAGGAAGCTTCCTGTTCTTGCTTGCTTGAGCTTGTTCTTGAGAGAGGGAGTGTGAGAGTGCGAGGAAGTGAGTGTGTAAGGGTGAGAGACCGGGGAGGAGAAGCTCTCCATCTTCTCCTCTCTTCTTCTCTTCTCTTGTCTTGCTCACGGCAATGGAGCTTGGAGTATAGAGCTTGAGGATGGAGCTTGCTTGAAGCTTGCACTTGGATCGTGGAGCTACCAGAGTACGCGAGAGAGGAGGTAACTCGATCAGCATGGAGGTAAGCTCGCTCACTATACCCCTAGATATGGATGGCACATCAACTATTTGAGAGGTAGCCATTAGTGCTTGGCTTGGAATGCTTGAAACAATAAGCAGTCCGAGGGTCCTGGCGGTTGAGCAAAAGCTCCCACAGAGAGCTATGGTGGAAGAAGTAAGAGCGAGAGAGAGACACACAAGATGTGGGAACTCCAATAGTCACAATGTGTCACTGAAAGAATAAAATATGAAGTGACAATGATTGGCCCCCACCACTTGTAATGTGCAGGTGTGTGGGTGACTAATACACGATGTGGGTACTATCAATGTAGCTAATACAAGGGTGGCTAGGCATAGATGCCTTTACCCCTAACATATACTTGATAAAGCAAATGTTGGTTGTTTTTTGTTGCTCCACTACATTAACAAGAGAAAAAATAAATTCATTGGTAGATCTTGTATCAAACATGCAACCAACCCAATCTACATTAGTGTATCCAAACACTTGCACATCCTCACCTACCTAAAAAAATTTCCATAATGTAAGCTTGATCTCACATACTCAAGGTCAATAGAGAATGCAACTTGGGGTGAGAGGATGGTTTCACGAATGATTTCATAACTCAAGATAAAAGTTTGATGGAAGGAAATCTGTTCTTGGATTCCTTGGCGAATGGCTTATGTTGCGATCTACTTCACCTCTCACTACAAGTATCCAATTGGTCCAGTGAGATGTACCGCTACTTCAACTACCTGATTGGTTTAGTGTGAGATATGTCTTTCTCACCTCTCACTACTTCAACTACCTAATTGGCCTAATGATATGTATCTATTATAATTCAAGTCAATGGGTCTTTAGCAAGTTACGAGAAGCAAGAGCACTTGTGGGGTGTTCAATGTGACTTTGACTCAAAATATGTGTCCTATTGCTTAGTCATGTTAGATATGTGATAGCTTGGTGTTAGAAACTCAAGTCTTTTGTGGTCAACAAGGATGTATGGATCAATTTTTCATTAAATATCCACTTGAGCTAGAAAAGGAGTGAGGCTATGCAACCCAAGGTAGGAGACACAATCCAAGATAGTGTAATTGCTACTCTACTCTTGAGGTGAATTGGCTCCTAGTCCACAATGGGTTGCTAGAGGTGAGTGCTTGATGGTTCAAGGTGGTTGTTTAGGATCCCCTAATGTGAAATCCAAGAACATTAAGTGTGGACAATGTGTGTGGATTTCAATGGATGTCCC